>NC_086197.1:2142319-2473430 GCF_035770615.1 Melospiza melodia melodia | reverse complement strand
GAGATTTTTCCAGAAAATATGACAGTGACACAGAGGTGACCCCATTGACCAGCCATGGTCAGGCCCAGAGCCCTGAGCCCTGCAGATGGGACATCCCACCCACGAGATCATCATCTCCAGCAGCTGAGAACACGCCTCAACCACAACTCTTTTGGTCATTTTTTTGTGCTCCTGAATGCTTTTCAGGTTTTTTAAACAAACAGTTTTTTTCCACTTTTCTCCAAGGAAATATTTTCCTGAACCAGTTGGGGCGCAGGCCAGTTGAATCTGCATTCTAAAGAATCTCTTTGAGGTTTTTCCTTAATTTGCCCAAAACCAGGACAAAGGTGAAATCCCAGCCCATAAATGGTGCCAGAAATGCTGCCTCTTTGAGAGGTGCAGAACCAGGGGAAAAGGAAATCTGGGGTTGCTGAGGGGGCTCAGAGCACCTGAGGGAGGGAGAGGAGCTGCTCTGGGCTATGGGCTGCTCCTGCATTTCACCACAGAGCCCCTGGATCAAACAAACAGCAAAACCCAGGAGAAATCCCAGAAAATCTTACATCCCCCATGGATTTGTGTGCTGTGGAGGAAGGCAGTGCTGTGCCTGTGGGTGAGGGTGCACAAATGCACACCTGTGGCTGGCAAAAAAGCACATTTCTGACCCCACACCTTCTGCAGGAGTCAATCTTCTGACCCCACACCTTCTGCAGGAGTCAATCTTGCTGATGAAAATAAACTAAATGTTATAAAATAAAAAAAGGAAATTTTATAAAACAAATAAAATATTTTAAATATTATAAATTTTATAAAATACATAAAATATTTAATAAAAGAAATAATATACTTTTAATATATATTTTATTTTATAAAAAGTTATACAATAAATATTTTAAATACTACTTACTTAATTTATAAAATAAATTACATTTTATAAAAGAAATTACATATTTTAAATGTTATAAATTTTATAAAATATTTCATAAAATAAATAATATATTTTAAAATGTATTTTATTTTATAAAAATTATAAAACAAATACAATATTTTAAATATTATTTAATTTATAGAGCAAATTAAATTTTATAAAATACATTAAAACTTTCTAAAATTTTACAAATTTTATAAAATAAATTAAATATTTCATAAAATAAATAATATACTTTTAAAATATATTTTATTAAAAATAATAAATGAAAAATAAAATAATAAAAATAAATTCAATAATAAATAATAAATAAATAAATAAATAGTATTTTAAAATATTTTGATCTAATTTATAAACTAAATTTAATTTTATAAAATAAATAAAAATTGCTGCAGTCAATTTTGCTGATAAAAACAGCCTCAGAGCTGCCTTGCTGAAGGCAACAGGTGAACATCCATCTGAGTGTGACCTGTGTGAGTGGGCAGGATGAGCTGTTCCAGCTCTAGGGCTGGTCTGAAAGGCAGGAGGAGGTATTTTCCTCTCTTCCAGCAGGTAATTCATAGATTGAGATGAATCCAGAGGATTTGGGATCAGAATGGGGGAGGCAGCAGGGATGACAGGAAGGCAAGGTCCTGGATGGTTATCAGAGGAAAAGAATGGCCAGTCATTAATTCATGTGTTTTAAGGCCTCTCAGTGTGTTGCCCGATTGATAAATGACACAAAACTCGGATAAGTTTTGTGGCTGCTTTATTAAGGGCCCGGGGAACTGGGGGACTCACGTCTCAAAGTCCGAGCCCCCAAATTCACATATGGGTGCTTCCCTCTCTGTTCCCCGATTGATAAATGACACAAAACTCGGATAAGTTTTGTGGGTGCTTTATTAAGGGCCCCAGGGAGCTTGGGGGACTCACGTCCCTAAAACCCGAGCCCCCCAAATTCACGTATGGGTGCTTCCCTCTTATACATGCGATTCACAACAAAGTCTCCAAGAAACAGTTCCCCGTTCCCCTTGCCTGGTCACAGACCCCTTGTGATACATTCCTTGGTTCACAAACAAGATCATTAATTTTCTGCTTATCTTATTCTAAGAGCATTGTATGCTGCCTCCAGACAGGTTAGCATTCTTACTGTCCTGCACTAGTTTAATTATTTATTAAATCCTTAAGACTACTTGCTAGGTTACACACAAAACCCAACACACACTTTCAATGGCTACAAAACTACTTTTTAACAAACTAGTTCACACACAACGCACTATAATTAAATATTTTGCTAAATTTCATTTCTTTTCTAACAAGTGGTTAAAAACCCTAAAGAGCTGCTACAGAGAGAGAGCCTGGCTGAAACCTCAAAGCCCACAGGGTGGGTTTGGCTCCCTTCCCCTGTGTAAAACACAGAAAGCTGCATTCCCCTTTCTACAAAATCCACTCCAGAATGAAGCAGCTTTTCCTGTTCGCTGTCTTTGGAGAGCCCTGCTCCCTCCAGACAGAGGAACCTCCGGTGCTGACACACACCCACACCCAGCTCTTGCTGCTCTGAGCCTCTCCAAAGGGAGCCATCACTCTCTGCAAAGCACTCTGCTGCTGTCACTGGTGATGGGCAGCGTAATAATGCCTTTTATTGGCTCAATACATCAGCTGGCAAACAGCAGCCATCCCTTTCTGCAGGTGATGGCCAGAGACTGACCTGTGTGATGGGCAGGATGGGCTGTGCCAGCTCCTGGGCTGGCCTGGAAGGCAAGAGAGGGTATTTTCCTCTTTTCCAACAGGTAGCAGGGTGTATTTTCCTCTTTTCCAACAGGTAGCAGGCTGTATTTTCCTCTTTTCAACAGGTAGCAGGCTGTATTTTCTATTTTCCTCGTTTTCCAGCAGCTATCAGGGTGTATTTTCCTCTTTTCCAACAGGCAGCAGACTGCATTTTCCTCTTTTCTGACAACTATCAGAGTGTATTTTCCTCTCTCCCAACAAGTATCAGACACTATTTTCCTCCTTTCCAACAGGTATCAGGCTGTATTTATTTTCCTCTCTTCCAACATGCAGCTGGGTGTATTTTCCTCTCTCCCAACTGGTATGAGGCTGTATTTATTTTCCTCTTTTCAACAGGTAGCAGGCTGCATTTTCCTCTTTTCTAACAAGTATCAGGCTGTATTTTCCTCTCTCCCAACATGTATCAGGCTGTATTTTCCTCTTTTCCAACAGGTATCAGGCTGTATTTTCCTCTTTTCCAACAGGTATCAGGCTGTATTTTCCTCTCTTCCAACAGGTAGCAGGCTGCATTTTCCTCTTTTCTAACAAGTATCAGGCTGTATTTTCCTCTCTTCCAACAGGTAGCAGGCTGCATTTATTTTCCTCTCTTCCAACAGGTATCAGGCTGTATTTTCCTCTTTTCCAACAGGTAGCAGGCTGTATTTTTTATTTTCCTCGTTTTCCAACAGGCAGCAGGCTGCATTTTCCCCTTGTGCAACAAGTATCAGGCTGTATTTATTTTCCTCTTTTCCAACAGGTAGCCGGCTGTATTTTCTTCTATTCCAACAGGTATCAGGCTGCATTTTCCTCTCTCCCAACAGATATCAGGGTATCTTTTCCTCTTTTCCAACAGGTAGCAGGCTGCATTTTCCTCTTTTCCAACAGGTAGCAGGGTGTTTTTTCTTCTCGCCCAACAGGTATCAGGCTGTATTTATTTTCTTCTTTTCCAACAGGTAGCAGGGTGTATTTTCCTCTTTTCCAACAGGCAGCAGGTTGTATTTACCTCTGTTCTTTTGTCTCTCGGTGCTTTATTGCATTTCCTGTTCTCTGAGCAGCCTCAATAAAACATCTTTCTGAAGGGTTCTCTGCTGGGCAGTAAATATCCTCCTCCATCTGCCAGCTCAGATAGGGATCCATCAATCAGAGGAAGCCCCTGGGGGTGCCAGGGTGCATCACTCAAGGTTAGGGACCAGACAGGCAGGTGACAGCAGAAGGATTGCAGTGTTTCTGCTAGGAATTAACCCCCACACCCATCCCCCTGCTTGCCAAAGTAATATTAAAAAAAAAAAAAAGGGGCTGGAGAATCCTCCAAAGATGGGAAGGTTTTGTGTAAGACTGAAATGAGGGTTGTGGGACTCCAGGGGCTCTTCAAAATGCAGTTTATTGTATCCAAAATGCAGTTTATTGTATCCAAAATGCAGTTTATGGTATCCAAAATGCAGTTTATTGCACCCAAGGTGTCACAGCAGCCCAGGGTGGTGGGTGACAGAGCTGTGCCCACAGCTGTCAGCTCCAGCTGCAGGCAGGCCTGGAGCCCCTTTGGTTTTGGTCACAATGCATTATAGACTTTTCTTTGCTGAGCACCTTCATGCAGTAGAACCAATCTATACCTGAACTGTTATCTATAGCCCATCATAACTGCTGTAATTACCATATTCATGTTACTGTTCTCCAGTCACTCAAAGTCAGTGCATTACAGTTTCAGCTAGAAGTTGTTTTTCAGTTTTCTTGCAGTGGAAAATTCTGAGACCTTTTTTCTACTTGCACCATTTGCTGCCTTGTTTGCCTGTGCTCTCTTTGTGCTGGGTAAAAACATCTTCTTGTTTGGGGTGGGTTTATCCTTTGCTCTAAGCCATAAAACCCCTTCTAACTCACACACCCTTTGCCTCCTTGGTTATCCAGTGAGACTGGCTCAGCAATTCTTTTCTTCTATATCAAAACTTGCTTCCATCTCTATTCCTTCATCAGACTCCACATTTAAAAATCTTTCTGCTAGGCACACATATCTGTGAGATCTTCTTGTCAAACTTTCATCCTTCCCAACTCGTTTGTGTCCCATCCTCAGCAGGGTTTCCTCAAACAGCTGGAGGGACACAGACATCCCTGGAATCACTCATCTGGGTGGCTTGGTGTGGTCACAGCAGGATGCCCAGGGCTCTCCTGCCAGGGGACATCAAATCCAGCCATGGATTTTGGAGCACCACACATGCAAGGACTTGGGAACCTCCCCGTGGCCAGGGTGGAATAAACTCCATGGGCAAGGACTGGTGGTGGCTTTGTGCTGCCAGCACAACATGAAATGGTAAATTTCCAGCTGCTAAAGCCAGGGTGGCTCCAGTTTGAGCCCCAGGAGTCACTGTCAGAGCAGGTGACAAGGAATCTGTCCCCATGGAAAGAGTTTGCTGACAAAGCCTTGACAGCAAGGCTTTCCTGCTGCCTGTGCTTCCCAGCTTTGATATCAACTCTTTGGTGCCTTGCGAAATGCAAAGAGGAATCCAAAGGATGAATTTATTGTGTTGTTAACACATTAAAATGTCAATATTGGCCTTTGGTGGGAGAGGGGAGTGTGGAAGCTCTTCCTGCAGCCCTAAGTAACACTGACCTTTTAATTGGTCCATTACAAGGGCAGAGCTTGGCCACCATGCTGGGAGAGTTCCCTGAGCAGTTAATCCACTTAGCAGAGCCTGGATCTTTGGAGAGGGTGGAAGTGGTGTGGTTGTTGTCTGAGCTGCATTTGAGAGTCATTAAAGGGCTGCTTTGTGCAGGAAGAGTCTCCTTTTAACAGCATCAGCTCCAGCAGGAATTACCCTTCAGTGAAGCTGCAGCTATAGATTTCAGCTTATAGTTTCTGTGGGTAATAAATGACAGCTCTCAGGCATCCTAGAAAAGGGTTTCCAACTGGAGTGGGGGAGCAAAGAATCCATCCAGGCTCAGGAGTGAATTAAACCCCAGCTCCTCGCAGACAGCTCCTCTCCAGCTGGATCAGAGGCTGGGTAACGTTTGCAGGAGGAGTTTCCTAAATTCCTGATTTCCTAAGTTGGTATTTGCAATAGGTTTATCCTAAGGGGAAAGGTGTCACTGTTTAGTTACAGAAACCCCTGACCAGGCAGCACCAGCCAAATTCTGTCCTCTGGTGAATTCACGGGATGAGGCAACAACTGAATCTGAAGGATTTGGGATCAGAATGGGGGAGGCAGCAGGGATGACAGGAAGGCAAGGTCCTGTCCTGCACAGTGGGGATGGCTATCAGAGGAAAAGAATGGCCAGTCATTAATTCATGTGTTTTAAGGCCTCTCAGTGGTTAAAAACACTTAAGAGATGCTATAGAGAGTCTGAGTGAAACCTCAAAGCCAACAGGGTGGGTTTGGCTTCCTTCCCCTCTCTGCTCCCCCTGCCTTTCACTCTGGTGGATCTACATCAGGATGCTGTGCTCTTCACCTTCCAAAAATGATTATCTAAATAATAGATAAAATTTAAGGGGACCCTCTAGATCCTTCCCTGGTCAGAGGAACAGTCCTGAACATCTCCTCCAAAACAAAGAGCCCTGTTACTGAGGAATGAGAGGGTGGATGGAAGCTGTGGCCCAGCAAGGGCACTCAGACTCCTGGGCTCACCACGACGCTGCAGCAGCACAAAGTCCTGCAGGCCCTCTCCTGAAAATGATGGAACCATGGTGGGATCACCTGCAGGGAGGAGAGCTCAGGCTGTGGAGGTGCAAACTGCTCAGGTGGGACAAGATGACACCAAGAGTCAGGGTCAGGAGGGGGACCTGAGCCTCCCATGGCTCCTCCTGGTGACCCCAGCACTGGGATGAGCTGCCCCACAGACAGCCCAACCTCCACCTGTCCATCTCCTCACACTCCTCTCTTTCCAAGCTTCTTTTCCCAGATATTCCCTGCTCTTCCTCAGCCTCCCGGCCCCATCTGCATCTGAGGCAGCTCTGCCTGCCAGCCTTAGCCCAGATCAGAGCCTTGCAGACAGAAGCATCTTTGTGCCCAAGCTCTGACCTTTGGCTCAGCTCCTGGTCCCAGCAGGCTGGATGTGTCCAGCTGTTTGTCTTGCTGGGAGGAAGGACAGGGAGCTGAATGAAGCAGGGGTCTGTTCTTGGCTCCATCTCAGACTTCCTCCCTGACCCTTGGCCAAGTGACCTCCTGTGTCCATTCCCTGCTGCGGTTGTGCTCATAGCAGGAGGAGGATCAAAGGATAAATTTGGGTGGACGAGTGTTGCTGCAATTGAGCCTAAAATCCAAATCTGGCCTTTCCCAGAATCTCAGAAGGACTGCAAGGAAACAAGAGGAATTGTGCAGATTTACTGCCACACCTTCTTCATCTCCCAGACCTTTTCCACCAGCACATCCCAGCCTTTCCCAGCACAGCTTCCTCCTTCTCCTCTGGGCAGGATAAATCCAGACCCCACCTCTGCCCTTCCTCCTCATCTCTGGGGACATTGCTCTTACTGATGCCCCTCCACCTATTGCTGCACACCTCAAACCTGGAAAATAACCAAGGTTTTGACATTTCTCAAGTGTCAGACTTGGCCTCTGGGTCCACAGGCCACACTCTTGGAGAGTTTGGGTCCTACACCCAAAAACTTGTTGTGGGCAAAACCAGATTGGCCAAATTGAGGAAAACAATGAGTTTGATGAGTGGAGGTGTGATGCTTACCTTGCCAGAGCCCTTGTGGGTCCTGAAATTCAGGTGGGTCATTACCATCCTCAGGAGGTCCTGCAGGGGTGGGAGGGATCATCTGGGAACATCTCCCAGAGAAGTTGTGGAGTCTCCTTCCCTGGAGATACCCAAAAGCTGTCTGGACACAATCCTGAGTAGGTACTGGAGCAGGCTGGACTGGGTGACCTCCAGTGGTCCCTCCCAACCTTCCCCATCCTGTGATTCTGGGATATCCATCCCAATCCTAAAGAAAAAAGGCTGGGAGAAGGTATTGACCTGCACTCTGCATGGGAGATGAGCACATTCCCTACCCTGTACACAAATACAGCTTTACCTCTACACCCACAAGGAAAACAACCAATCACAGTTACCAATATTCTTTTACAAACTTTTACTTCATTAGTTGTACCCCAAAAAGTAAAAACAAACAACAACTCCATATCCACAGCTCAAAAATCAGCCACATTTTTAACAAATTATTAAATCTATTTCACCACACTTTTAGAATTCCCTATTCCCCCACGAGTCAGACAATTATTAAAAAGACACACCACACCCCAAAACCCATTCTAGATCAACTGAGGGGGGAAATGGCCCAAGCAACACCTCAGGTGAGGTTGAGCAAAGCTTTATGTGTCTTTAATTTTCTGAATAGCTCATTTGTAGAACAAATAGCTCATTTGTAGAACCTAATCCTTGTTAGGATGAGGTTCCTACAGAGCCTAACCTTATGAGGATGAGCCTCCTCATCCTGGAGGACCCAGACCCCTCCTGTCAGTCTGTCCTGGCACTACAAAGACCCTCTTGGTCACTGACAGAGCCCTCCAATGTTCCCATTGCCGTCCACCCTCAGGAGAGCAGCTCCACCACCATTCCCATGTCCCTGTTCCCATTTTGGTGCTCACCCACGGGTGCATTTCAGACATTCCACGGCAGCAGAAACAAAGGAGGACGAAGCTGAGCATCCCAGGGGAATGTGCTGAACTCCACCCTCGAGCCCACAAAGGTCAAACCCCAAAATTCTTGGAGCTCATTTAAAGTCCAGATGCAAAATTAATTTGACTGACAAAGGACTAATTGGTTTCAGGACTAATTAAGTACATATACTTGTCTTTGCTTAATCAGTGAAATTTCCAGTGGCATTAAAATGTCCGAGAATACAAATCCCAGGAGATTTAAAGCAAATAGTTAAAATCAACTTAGATCCAATTATCATATAAATCACTAATGACCTGGGTAAATTGGAAGCTCTTTGGCTCAGCCTCTAGGGAAGAATAAACCTGATAAAAATGAACATGGTACCTGGATTAATGCACAGGCTCGGGGGAATTCATGGCAAATATTCCAGGAGGACTTTTTCACTGACATTGTTATTCTGTGCAAAATACCAATATTTTTAAACAAATAATTTCCACAGGAAGGTTTGGAGGAAACTTTCAGCAGGAACTTTGTGTTCAGCATCCAAAGCTAAAATCACTCAAGAATTGCCATCTGTCCATTGCTGGGCATATTCCTGATGGATGCTTTTCCTGGGGGGGAAATTAGTAATTTCCATGTTGTCTTCCCACCCTCTGCTTTTCATCTTGCTCAGGGTCACAGTCTGATATCCCAGTTATTTATTTAAAAAAAAAAATAAATTTAAAAAAGAAAAAGAGAAAAAAAAGAAAAAAAAGAAAAAAAGATAAAAGGAAAAAAGAGAAAAGAAAAAAGAAAAAAGGGGAAAAAAAGAAAAAAGAAAAGGAGAAAAAAAGAAAAAAGAAAAAAGAAAAACAGAAAAAAGGAAAAAAGAAAAAAGATAAAAAGAAAAAAGAAAAGAAGGAATAAGAAAAAAGGAAAAGAAAAAAAAAAGAAAAAATAAAAAATTAAAAGGAAAAAAGAAAAAAAGAAGGTGGTTAAAGATTTTGGGATTGGGTTTGGACTATTTTCATCCACACTCATTTTTAGGTGCAGGTACAGAAGATCCAATCTCCCCTAACCACCTAAGCTGACTCATCTTGACCTGTTTATTTTACTTATTCCAACCTTATTCTCCATTCCTGGGAACCTGAAGCTTGGGAAAAGTGGGACATGAAGGAAAGAAAAAAGGAATAAAAAAGATTAAATACATGGATAACCTATGAAATCCAGTTTTTATACATCCAGTGATCACAAACCCCAGGGGTTGCCAAATTTCAATGCACTTTAGGAAGTGTTGCCAATAACTGACACTCAAATCCTGCCTGTCCTGACTCCAGGGTTCAGCCAGGAACTGCTCCCAGTCAGAAAATCCCTCCCATTCAAGAATTTTATTTGTTCTATTTCTGATTTCTTGATGTCCCACCAAGGAGTTAATCTGAGAGCAGAGAGGCACAAATGGGACAAAGATTGAACAGCAAATATCTCACCCAAAATGGGATAAAGTGATTAAAGAAACGTCCTGGGACCTTGGGCTGTGTCTCACACAAAAACAACATTTGGGTGCAGCAGCCACCCCATCTCATTTAGTGCCTTCAATCCAGACCCATTGAAACATTTAGGGCTGCACTGAGGCAGGGAGGGACATCCGAGTGGAAAACCCTGTCCTCCCTCCTGTGACAATTCACATTTGGCCTGGAGAGGTGGCTTTTCTCTGGGGAGCCGAGCCTTCATCTCTAGTCAGTCCACGAGACAAAAATAGGTCAGAGCTTGTTCCCCCTCAGGGTTCTGTGGTGTGGGTTTGTTGGTTTTTTTCTCTTTGTGCTGGAAAATCCCAGGGAGCTGAATCTGGGATTTCCCTGAATGTGCTGGGAAAGCTGCACATCCACCTGGGCCTGGGTGTCCCCAGAGCTGGGGCTTGGGGTGGGATTTGCTCTGCTGGCTGCAATCCCCAAAATTTCCAGGGGAACACCCATGATGCCTCAGGGTTTAGCCTTTATATTTTTCACATTCTGAGCTGCTTTAGTGTGTGGGTCTGAGTTTCACATTATGGGATGGTGAGTTCTGTGCACAGAGCAGGGAGACAAAAGAATTCCTGCTCCAGCTGGGCACCAAGGACAAATTGTCACTGTCATGTTTTCTGAAAAATCCCTTCACCAGGATTTCTTCTCCTGGGAAGCTGAGAAGCCTCAGAGAAAAAGGAAAACAATATTATCTCATTTGTTTCTCCTGTGTTTTGCTGCTTTGGAATGTGGTTGGAGATTGTTTATCCAACAGGTGATTGTTTCATTGGTTTCATGGGAATTGTTTTAACTTAATGACCAACCACAGTCAGGCTGTGTCAGGACTCTAGAAGGAGTCACTAGTTTTCATTGTCATCTTTGTAGCCTTCTGTCTGTATCCTTTCTGTATTCTTTAGTATATTTTTAGTATAGCATTCTTTAATATAATATCTTAAAATAATAAATCAGCCTTCTGAGAACATGGAGTCAGATTCATCATTTCCTCCTTCATCCTGGGCACCCAGCAAATACCACAACAAATGCCCCAAATCTCAGCCCAGGAGCACAAACCCCGTGGGCTGCAGAGAGAAAAACAAGCAGGGTGGGACTGCCTGGGCTAAAGCTGCAATGGGACAATGAACTGCAAGGTGCAAATGGAGCAGAGCTGATCCCAGGGACAGACCCCGGCAGCGCTCGCGCATTTTGGGGCCGTTTTGGTTCATCTTGGGTGCAGCCCTGGCTGGGCTCTGGTGCTGCCCAAGGTGCAGCCATGGAGGAGATCCTGTGAATGAATCCCTGCTTTACTCTGGAACTCTGCCCAGCCTCTGTCCTAGCTGAGGTTCTCAAGGCATCACCCGCCACCAGGACAGCTCAGCAGCATCCCCACAGTCACTGGGACACTGAAATTCCCGCTCTCTATGTGGTGTAAATGTTGGCAAACACAGATTTGGTGTTGCTAAGCTCCATGGAGCTGATGGGTGAGCTCAGGGAAGCCCAGATCCCAAATCCATGGGGTGAGGAAAGGGCTGTGTGTGCACAGCGAGCCACAGGAGACACCACCCTGCACAGTCAAGGCTGCAAATGGAGCAGCTGGGATGAAATCCAGGGATAGCCCAGGGCTGGGTGGCATGGGTAGCACACAAGGATGCTTGAAGATGTGTTCTTTAAGCTTGTGGAGGCTTTACAGAGCTTATCTGTTCACTGTAAAAATAAAATCAAACTCTGTTATGTAACTCCCAACTGTTTAAAGCTTCCAGCGCATCTCTTGAAAGTAAAAATACATGAATAAATAAATAAATAAATAAATAAATAAATAAATAAATAAATAATGGGGAAGATTTTTATCTGGAAAGCCCCTCAACCATCAAAGTAATAAAAATAAATCCTAACAAACAACAGCATTTCAAGCAAAGCAAATAAACCCCACACCCTGACTGGGGAAAGGTAGAATAGAGCCAAACTGGGAGCCTTCCCCTCCCACCCTCACTGGGGTCTCCCCAATGTCAGGGCAGATCCCCGGGGGTTTTTTGCTGTGGGAGCTTTTCCTCAGCTTTTCCTTTTCCCACCACTGCTGTTTAATGAATAAAACCTAACCAATAGTCCTAATAAAGCTTCCCAGGTGGTAGGGGGGGAAGAGACACCTCATAATTACCATTATAGTGGAAGAATTGATTCTCCCTCCAGTGACTCAAGGTGACAAATCTGACTTTTTGTTTGGCTCTGACTGATTATGGCCTTGCCAGCATGGACAGATGTCCTCAGTGTCACATCAGCTGTTGAGTTTGTGAGGGTCCCCAGGACGAGGTGAGAGATGAGAATCTGACTCTATGTTCTCAGAAGGCTGATATTATATTATATTATATTATATTATATTATATTATATTATATTATATTATATTATATTATATTATATTATATTATATTATATTATATTATATTATATTATATTATATTATATTATATTATATTATATTATATTATATTATATTATATTATATTATATTATATTATATTATATTATATTATATTATATTCTGGACAGTGTTAAAAGAATAAAGTGGGGATTTATTAAAAGGCCTTCACAGGATACACCTTGGGCAGTACAAGAACCTGGCCATGGATGGACCCAAGATGGACTCTGAGTCACAAGTTTTCACACTTTTATAAGTTTTGGTCCATTTCCATGTTGGGATTCATTGTCCAGTTCCAGCTCCAGGTTCTGCAGTCCCATCCTCCCAGTTTGCTCTCCTCAATTTGCTGTTGTTTGCACTTTTTGGGCCTGAAGCTGCTGAAGAACTGAGCTGTCCTTGGTTCTGGGGCTGGAAAAGGAATGTTCTGTCTGACTGAGCTGTGAGGAGAACCTGCTGACACTTTATATGGAGTTCAGAGTCACACACGAATGCAGAATGTGGAAAATATGAAAGCCAAAACTCAAGGCCTCACAGGGATCTCACCCCTCTCCACAGAGAGCCCTGAATGCAGAGCTCAGCACCCAGCACGGAGCACAGGGCTGGCTTGAACACCCCAAATGCCATTTTCCTGTCCCAGTTTCACCGGGCTGTGGTGAAGAATTCCCAGCACGGCCTGGCAGGGGCCCAGCCCCAGTTCCATGCAGGAGCAGCAGAGTGGGAATGAAGACAAAGCCCTGGGAGGGTTTGATGGACGACAGGCAGAGCTGCTCCCCAGCCTGGCTGCTCAGCCAGCGCCCAAACGAGGACACAAATCAGTGCAGAGTGTTTGAGCTCCAGAGAGAAAGGCAAAATCAACACATCCATCACACGCTGGCACACATCCACCCGGGCTGGCAGAGCTTTGGAGCGGTGGAGCAGCTGCATTAATGCAGCCTGGGGTGGGCATTCAAAGGAGGGCAGGTCCCTTTGCCTTCACTGAGAGGAAAATGCTTCCCAGTCACCTTCAGGGTCATCATTGGGACACACAATTTTTCCTTAAAAAAAAGGATTTAGCCACAATTTAAGGAAGGGATGCTGAGGGGATGAATCCTACCCCGTGGCTGAGCTGTGGTGAGGAAGAATAAATTTGGGTTAGGAAAGATACTGGGGAGGAATTGTTGGCTGGGAGGGTGAGGAGCCCTGGCACAGGGTGCCCAGAGCAGCTGTGGCTGCCCCTGGATCCCTGAGAGTGTCCAGTGCCAGGTTGGATGGGGATTGGAGCACCCTGGGACAGTGGAAGGTGTCCCTGCCCATGGCAGGGGGTTGGAATGAGATGAATTTAAATGTTCCTTAACCTTAAACCCAAACCATTTTAAGGTTCCTTAACCTTAAACCCAAACCATTTTAGGGTTCTCTAACCATAAAACCCAAACCATTTTAATGTTCCTTAACCTTAAACCCAAAACATTTTAATGTTCCTTAACCTTAAACCCCCAGACATTTTAATGTTCCCTAACCTTAAACCATTTTAAGGTACCTTAAACCCAAACCATTTTAAGGTTCCTTAACATTAAAACCGAAACCATTTTAGGGTTCTCTAACCTTAAAACCCAAACCATTTTAATGTTCCTTAACCTTAAAACCCAAACCATTTTAGGATTCCTTAACCTTAAACCCAAAACATTTTAAGGTTCCTTAACCTTAAACCCAAACCATTTTAAGGTTCCTTAAACCCAAACAATTTTAGGGTTCTCTAACCTTAAAACCCAAACCATTTTAATGTTCCTTAACCTTAAAACCCAAACCATTTTAGGATTCCTTAACCTTAAACCCAAAACATTTTAAGGTTCCTTAAACCCAAACAATTTTAGGGTTCCTTAACCTTAAAACCCAAACCATTTTAATGTTCCTTAACCTTAAAACCCAAACCATTTTAGGATTCCTTAACCTTAAACCCAAACCATTTTAGGGTTCCTTAACCCTAAAACCCAAACCATTTTAAGGTTCCTTAAACCCAAACAATTTTAGGGTTCCTTAACCTTAAAACCCAAACCATTTTAATGTTCCCTAACCTTAAACACCAAACCATTTTAAGGTTCCATAACCTCAAACCCAAACCATTTTAAGGTTCCTTAACATTAAAACCCAAACCATTTTAAGGTACCTCAAACCCAAACCATTTTAGGGCTCCTTAACCTTAAACCCAAACCATTCCAGGATTCCTGAGAGGGATAAGAAGCCAGAAACCACAACCACAGATCCTCACCTTTTTTTCTAGCTCTGGAAGAGGCTCCCAGGGACCATCCTCTTCCTCCTGGAAATTCCAAGCAATCCCCCCTAACAAACAACTGCTGCACCAGTTTGTTTAAGGTTATTATTAAGATCATGGCTATCAGACTGATCTAAGCGTTTCAAAGAGCCTGAAAATAAGAAAAAAATTATAAAAATCGGATTTAACGAGGAGGTTCCTAATAGTGGGAGTCATTTAGGGAGACTTTCCCAGCTGGCAGAGTGTCTTTCAGAGATTCTGTCTGTCTGCACACCCTGGTGGGCACTTCCAGCCTGCTCCTGCTTTGTCATGGCTGTGACCTGACTTTGCCCAGGAAAATGCAGATTTTTATTTATCACAGAGCCATGGAATGGTTTGGGTTGGAAGGAATCTTAAAGTTCATCCTGTTCCAACCCCTTGTCATGGGCAGGGACACCTTCCACTGTCCCAGGGTGCCCCAAGGCCTGTCCAACCTGGTCTTGAACATTCCAGGGATCCAGGGGCAGCCACAGCTGCTCTGGGAAACCTGTGCCAGGGAATAATTTCTGCTCTTTAACCAAATTTGGAGAGAAAAGCACCAGGACCAACCTCCAGCCCCAAGATGAGCTGGTTTGAATCTTAGACAGAAACACCAATGCAGAAATCCACTGAAATCCATAAAAAACCACTCTCCTGAGCATTCCCAAGGCTCACCTGGGTCACACAAAGAGACTGGGAGCATTTATTCAGAGTTAAACTCAGATTTATAACCACAAACTCATTTCTAAACCTGCAGCACTTTGGGGTTATTGCCCAACTCACAAGGTTGGAGCAGAAACCCTTCAAATTCCTGTGGGATCCAGCAAAAGGGAAAACTTGAAGCATCCCCCTGGATATTCCCTTGTTCCCTACAAGGATCAGGAGACATTTTGTGGCTCCCTGCTGCCCCTACAAAATCCCTGCTGCACAGGGCATCAATCCCTCCCTTTTCTCCTGGATTTCCCCAGCCCAGGCTGGGAGTGCAGGATTTCCTGAACCAATGTTGGTGTGCAAACAGAAGGTTTGGAAAATGGACTCATCAAGGGCACTGTAAGCCCTTGGATTTAGGGAGCAGCTTTTGTGCCAGCCCATGTGGTGCCAGCCACCAAAGCGTGACCAGAGATGCTTCAGTGATCCCAAATAATTCCCTTTGAATGGGCAGAATGAGAGCTGGGGAAAACTGGCCAAACAGCTGCCAGGAAGGGTGAGGTGAAGTTCATCCTGCCCCAGGGTGGGAAAGGATCTTCTGGAGCTGTCTGGAACAACACAGGGGCTTCATCCAAAGCATCCAAATCATTTTCTGTGGCATCTCCTTCTGACACCTCTCCCTCCCCAGACTGCCAGGCCCAGGGGTCTCTGTCCCACAGAAAATGCACCCAGACCCCCAATATTGGAAATCACGGCAGCTCTGGGTGTGAAGAAAAGGTGATTTTGTTATTTACTGGATATTTGACATTGCAGGGAGCTCTGAAATTTGTAAAACAGGGCCGTGCTCCCATTCTCACAGAGATGTTCTCATTCAGCCTCTCCCCACCGTGGCCAGGCTCACCTGCTGATATTCCCTTTGTGCCAACACAGGGCCAGTAGGGAAAACCAGTGCAGGGTAAACCAGGGAACAGCAAAACAGAGAATATCAAACCAGTGAACATCAAACCAGAGAAAATAAAACCAGAGAACACCAAACCAGGGCACAGCAAACCAGGGAACAGCAAAACAGAGAACACCAAACCAGTGAACAACAAACCAGAGAAAATAAAACCAGAGAACACCAAACCAGTGCCCAACAAACCAGTGAACATCAAACCAGTGCAGGGCAAACCAGGGCACAGCAAAACAGAGAATATCAAACCAGTGAATATCAAACCAGGGCACAGCAAGCCAGTGAACATCAAACCAGTGAACATCAAACCAGAGAAAATAAAACCAGAGAACTCCAAACCAGTGAATACCAAACCAGTGCCCATCAAACCAGTGAACAACACATCAGTGCCCATTAACCAGTGCCCACCAAACAAGGGGCACAACAAACCAGTGCCCATCAAACCAGTGAATTTCAAACCAGTGCCCATCAAACCAGAGAACATCAAACAAGTGAACATCAAACCAGGGCACAGAAAACCCCAGCTGGATGGGGCAGGTTTGGGGTGTGTGGGGAGCCTGGGGGAACCCCATCCCCTCCTGCCACCCAAGCTGGGGGAAAAGCTGGGGAAAAGAACGTGCTGAGAGATTTTCAGTGTGCTGTCACCATGGAAACCCCTTCCCCAGCATCCCAGGGATGCTCATGGTGGCCACAGAGCCCTGGGAGATCATTGGGAGTGGGCAGGGGCAGGAGAACAGGGGCAGGACAGGGGCAGTCTGCACATCCCAGCCACAGGGAGGGGCAAACTGAGCCCTGTTGTAAATGCAGGCAACCCAACAAGGGCAGGAATGATGAATCTGACTCCATGCTCTCAGAAGGCTTATATAGTATTATATTATATTATATTATATTATATTATATTATATTATATTATATTATATTATATTATATTATATTATATTATATTATATTATATTATATTATTATATTATATTATATTATATTATATTATATTATATTATATTATGCTAGACTATACTATTGCTGTGCTGAGAAGGCCCTGACAAAGGAGGAATGACGAGGAGGACTCCATCTTATCAGAAGGCTAATTAATTACTTTATTATACTTTATTATTCTATATTATATTACATTACATCTAAACTGAACTTGCCAAGCACTCAGCTCTGCACACACTGCACAGAATCTCGTGACTGTCCTGACACACACACACACACCTGGCCCTGATGGGCCAAGGAAACCAAACACCATCACTGTGGGTAAACCATCTCCATATTGCATTCCACTTTGGCACAAACACGGGCACAGCAAATGATAAGAATTGTTTTTCCTTCCTCTGAGGTTCAGAGAATGTGAAACCCAGAAATATTCTTGGGAAGTCGTGCTTTGCTTTTCTCTGTGAAGAGAAATGTGGGGCTACACACTTGGCCAAGGAAATAAAGCACCATCACTTTGGGTAAACCATCTCCATACTGCATTCTACTTTTGCACAGCAAATGGTAAGAATTGTGTTTTCTTCCTCTGAGGTTCAGAGAATGCGAATTCCAGAAATATTCTTGGGAAGAATTGTCCCTTGCTTTTGTCTGTGAAATGTGGCTATACTAGACTATACTAAAGAATACAGAAAGGATACTTACTAAATGCTAGAAAGATAATAATGAAAACTCGTGATTCCTTCCAGAGTCCCAGCACAGCTTGACCCTGATTGGCCCAAGAGTGAAAACAACTCACATGAAACCAATGAAACAATCACCTGTTGGATAAACAATTTCCAACCACATTCCACATGAGCACAACACAGGAGAAGCAAATGAGACAAGAATTGTTTTCCTTTCCTCTGAGGCTTCTTAACTTCCCAAGAGAAAAGCCCTGGGTGAAGGAATCAAGTTCAGGGAATGTGAATGGCACAGAGCTCTGCCTGACCCACCATGGGGAACCTGCCACAAAACCAGGAGAGCAGGACGGGGAAAATGCTCCATAAAATTACTCAGCTCAGCATTGCCTCCTGCCCTCAGGCACGCATCACATCCTGAGGAGCCCCGGTCCCTTCTCCACCCCATGCTCCACCCAACACCATCCTGGGCACAGAAAAACCCCCAAAACTCACAGGGAGTTCAAAGGGAACCGTGCACATCCCGTTGTGCTTCCCAGGAAAGGCTGAAGGAAGGATGGAGGATGGGTGGGACATCCTGACCACACCATCACCTCAAGCTGCTCCCAAGTCTTTGCAAGACCAGGTCTGCAGGAAAGGAATTTTGGAGCCACACCATCATCTCATGGAGGGGCTCCAGAAACACCTGGAGGTGGCAAACCCCACCTTGAACCATCCTAAAATGTGGTTTTAGGCTCCACTGTCCTCAAGGAGAACTGAGCAGGATCAGAAAACCTACATTTTGTACATGTTTGACAGCTTTTCAGCATGTTTCAGGAGGTTTTTTTGTTTGTTTTGTGCCACACAGTATTTATTGTGTGTTTTACCAAACAGCAAGAAAGATGTAAACAGCAAATGATCAAAGCAAGAGAGCTTTTCTATCCAAAGGCAGGCGAGGCAGATGGAGTTAATTAATGAAGATGTTTAACAAGAGAGGGGTTGGTGTGCAAACAGGTTGTTCCCAGAAGTGTCAATCTCATCCAATAAGCAACTTGTGGGGGTGTAAGAAATGCTGCTTTTGTCCCTTCCTTCCCTTTGCAAAGAGCTGAGTGAAAACTTTTGTTGTGGCTGTTTCATCCTGGGTCTGAATTAACAGCACCCAAATAATAATTCCCTGCTCCTTTTGGAAACATCCTGCATGCCCTGATCCTGTTGCTGGAGGGAAAAGAGGAGTCAGGGATGCAGAAGGAGGTTCCATGCTCAGCCTGCCAGCAGGGGAATTAATTGGAATGGGAATTAATTAATTATGGCCAACAATAACCCTGTGGACATCACTGCAACGACTGCAGCCAGCCAGGAACCCTCTCCCCCATCAGAGCATAACTCAGCACGTGGTGTCAGGTTTTATTTTTATTCCACAAGATATTACCAGGCATAAACCTCTGTGATGCCCCAGGGGATGGCCCCTTCAATCCCCCTGCTCTGGGATCTGCCCCATCCCTCAGGTTTACAGTCCAGCTCTCTGCCACACATTGTTGATCACAATTACCTGTGCAGCAGGAGGGGAGGCCCAGGCAAGGGGAGGGGAGCTGGCAGCTCTGGGCAGCAGGGATGGGTGCAGGGCCGTGGAGAGTGTTGGCAGTTCCTGGGGGATGCAGGGATGGGGATCCAACAGTGCCAGCATCTCCCAGCAGAGACAGGAGGAGCTGAGGGAGGTCCCAGAGCAGGGCAAGGAGTTGGCTCCATCTGCATCCAGTCCATCAGGATGGACCCTGGGACAAAGCAATGGTGCAAGTCTTAGTCATGGAGACCCATGAAAACGGAAATTCCATGAATATGGAAACCCCTGCTTTGGGTTGGAAGGGACATTAAAGCCACCCAGTGCCACCCAGCCATGGCAGGGACACCTCCCACTGTCCCAGGCTGCTCCAAGCCCTGCCCAACCTTTCCTTGGACACTGCCAGGGATGGAGCATTCGGGAAACCACCCCAGGTCCTCACTGAGGGCAAAGGGATGTTATTTTTGTGCAGAAAAAAAAAAAATCTGAAATCTGTTTCTGTGCACCCTCGCCTGGGTTTTTCCAAGCTCAGGCTCTGAGACAGGTGCAGATAAATGGCATTGCTGGAAAAGGAGCATCCAAACCCCTCTGGAAGGGATGGAGGGGGGCTGCAGGAAGAAGAGGCGCCGACTCAAGGGCTTCAGATGAAGGTGATGAACAGAGGGTGGTACAACCCTGAAATAAAATTATCCTGGTGGCTTTTGTCCCTGTGTCTCTGACATCTCTCAGGAGCTTGGGGTTGCTGAGTGATCTTCCCTCCAGACCAACAGGTTTAGGGTAACTGTACTAAGGAAAAAACCCAAATCAGAGTTTCCCCTGGGTAAAGAAGTGTCCAGGACAGATCCAGACTCAATGTGTCTCAAAGCAGGAAAGTTTTCAGTTCTGGGGTGATGGAGCAGGAGTGTGACTGGAAAATGGCACTGCCATCTCCACAGGAGATCCTCCCCCCAGTGAGAATCTGGTTTGTCAAGGAGAACATTCCTGAGGTGTGGGAAGTGGATTTGTAGATTTATTTTGTCTTACACTGTAGTAAGACCCACAAGGAGTAGTTTTAGATGATCGGCTTTAAAGCATCTACAACATAATGCAACAAAAAGCTGACAGGCCAAGAAACACTTATAAGGTGTTGTAATTAAAAAATAATTGGTTTCTGATTGTGTTGGGGTGAATTATAACATCTGTATTGTCTCACCCTTCACATGAGAAATGGAAATTGGAATAAAAGTTGAAAAATTCCACATTGGAAATGGAATAAAAGTTTTAAAACACCTCTCAGCTGTCCCCTCTCCGGGTCAGAAATGAAGTTTTGTCTGACATTGAGGGAATGAGGTGATCTCAAAGGTCCCTTCCAACCATTCTGTGATTCTGTGAACTTTCAGGTGAAGTTTTAGACCCAAATGGGGTGGGATTTGCTGTGCTATCTCTGGCTAGGAAAGGTCAGATTTGGTTTTAGACCCACTGACACCCCATGATTGCTGTGAGCAGACACCTCCCCAGCCTCCCTAAGCAGGAATCAACAACAGCTTTGAAAATTATCCTTAAGGAATGAAAGGTTTGGCACTCACACCCCCTTAGGTGGCTGTAATACAGAGAATTAACACCAAGCTGCAGCCAAAGGGACTCCCTGGAGCCTGGAAGGGCCTTGGTGATGGAAATTATGTGGAGTGGCAGCAATCCTTTGTGTTCCCTTCCCCAGCAGTTTGGCTTCTCTCCCGGTCTGCCTTAAAGGGAGATTTCCTGCCCATGGGGACAAGGCCACTGCACTGAAATGGGGTCTGAAACCCAGCCCAGGCATGTTTAGCACCTGAAATTAGAGTCCAGGTGTATTTTACACCTGAAAACACAGCCCAGGTGTATTTAGCATCAAAAACTACAGTCCAGGTGTGTTTAACATCTGTAACCACAGCCCAGGTGTGTTCAACACCAAAAACCCCAGCCCAGGTGTATTTTACACCTGAAACCACAGCCCAGGGGTATTTAGCACCTGAAATTACAGTCCAGGTGTACTGAACTCCTGAAAGTACAGCCCAGGTGTGTTCAACACCTGAAACCCCATCTCAGGTGTATTTAACACCCAAACCCCCAGCCCAGGTGTGTTTAGCACCAAAAACCATAGCCCAGGTGTGTTGAACACCTGCAACCCCAGCCCAGGTGTATTTAGCATCAAAAACTACAGCCCTGGTGTGTTTAACATCTGAAATTACAGCCCAGGTGTATTTAGCACCAAAAACCACAGCCCAGATGTGTTTAACACCTGTAACCACAGCCCAAGGGGATTGAACACCTGAAACTAAGGTGTTTAAAAAGCCCAGGGGTCTTTAACATCTGTAACTACAGCCCAGGTGTGTTTAGCACCAAAAACCCCAGCCCAGGTGTGTTTAGCACCTGAAAACACAGGCCAGGGGGAATGAACACCTGAAAACTCCATTCCAGGTGTGTTTAACACCTGAAACCACACCCAAGATGTATTTAGCATCTGAAATTGCAGTCCAGGTGTATTTAGCTCCTAAAACCAGAGTGCAGGTGTGTTTAGCACCTGAAACCACATGTTCCATGTGTTTTACACCAGCCCAGGTGTGTCTAACAGCTGAAACCCCAGCCCCGGTGTGTTTGGCAGCTGAAATTGCAGTCCAGGTGTATTTAGCTCCTAAAACCACAGCCCAGGTGTGTTCAACACCTGCAACACCAGCCTAGGTGTGTTCAGGAGCTGAAACCACACCCAAGGTGTATTTTACACCTGATAACACAGCCCAGGTATATTTAACACCTGAAATTACAGTCCGGGTGTATTTCATACCCGAAACCCCAGCCCAGGTGTGTTCAACACCCAAAACTACAGTCCAGGTGTGTTTAGCACTTAGAACTCCAGCCCAGGTGTGTTTAGGAGCTGAAAACACATCCAAGGTGTATTTAACACCTGAGATTACAGTCCAGGTGTATTTAACACCTGTAACCCCATCCCAGTGTGTTCAGGAGCCGTGAGCTCAGCACCACAGCCCCCCTGCAGCATCCCAGGCCTGGAGCTGCACCCACATCCCCACGCTCCTGCTGCATCTCTTAGGGCTGGAACAAGCACTGAGCTTTGGTTTCTCTTCCCTCCCTGCCCAGCCAAGAGGAGGGTGTGAAATGCAAGCAGGTTAGAGAGATTTTCCCTGGCAATATTTCACAGTGCCTCCAGTCCCTTCTTTCCTGCTGAGGATTCCCAGCCTGAATATTGAGTAACCCGAGCTCCCAAACACTCGGGAGGTGATGGATTGCTGCTGAATGCAGGCTGAAGTTTTAAGCCAACAATTACTTTTCTCTGCAGACTTTTTCCTCACCAGAAAGCGAGGGGCAGAGCATCTCAGGATGGTTTTTATGAGCAGGGCTGTCTCCTCCAGGGGAACTGGGATCTTTGAGGGATGCTGGGTTATGAATTGCTCTCGTTACTAGAGGGGGGAAAATGCCCAGGGCACGTTGGTGATTTTTGTGCATGATCCTGCTGTGTGTGAGGGGATTAATCACCACTTTTGAGGAGGATCAGAGCTGAAATGATTTAACCTCTGAGCAGAAACTCCATTTGAAAATGAAGGAGCCCACTCAGGGATCCTGAGCCTTCTCCTTCCTGCAGCAGGGAGGGAATTGGGCAGAAAGAATGTTTGCAATCCCTTAAATCAGGTGGAGAACAACTTCTGGCAGGGGAAAGAGATCACTGAAGAGCAAACCCAGGAGAAGGGCTGAACCCCCAGAGCACCAGTTTGGTGTTTCTGCTGCTTGCCTTTAGTTTGTTGGAAGTCAGGGTGTGGCACGTTGTACACCAGCCCTGCAGCCACGATATTCTCTGAAAAATCCTTTCCTTAGGATTTTTCCTCCTGAGAAGCTGGGAGGCCTCAGGAACAAAATGTAAACAATGATTATCTGCTGCTGTGGAATGCAACAGGTGCATCTGGGATTGGTCTCATGTTGGTTGTTTCTAATTAATGGCCAACCACAGTCAGCTGGCTCAGACTCTCTGTCCAAGACACAAACCTTTGTTATTCGTTCTTTGCTATTCTATTCTTAGCCAGCCTTCTGATGAAATCCTTTCTTCTATTCTTTTAGTATAGTTTTAATATAATATATATCATAAAATAATAAATCAGCCTTCTGAAACATGGAGTCAGATCCTCGTCTCTTCCCTCAAGCTGGGACCCCTGCGAACACTATCACACCACCCCCTAAAAAATTAAATAATCATTGAAAAAAAGAGCAGCTTTCCCCTTAATCCAACAACATAAAACACATTTAATAAAAGGTTGTTGATGTTTGAGCGTCATGAACTTCCTACAGGCAACTTTTGGGCCCTTTCCTGCCCTCAGCATCTCATGGGCTTGAGCAGGTGATTGTTGCAGGCTGAGACCAAAGGGCAAAAAACACCAACATGATCCACATCAGGGACAGCAGTGACAAACTGATATTTTTGGGGTTTTTTGGGGGCAAAGTGGTTGTTTGGACTCTGCTGTTTCTCACCTGCCAAGCTCAAGGGCAGAGCTGCTGAACATTTCAGCTTCTTTGAACATTCCAGGTGCTGGGACTCAAGACAAGGGGGTGTCACCTCCCCTCTTTCCCCAGTTGAACCAACCATTTCAGCTTTCCCAGCAAACCCAGGGTGTCCCAGGGAGGACTTGGTGGCCACACAGCCCCAGGACAGATACAACACCATTCCTTAATTCAGCTTGTCCAAGGGAAAACCCAGAAACAGGAGGGACACAGCCAGAGCTCACCCTGGTGAGTCCATTGCACATTCTGTGTCCTCCAGCACCCATGGAGTGATCTCCAGCCTGGCAGAGTGATTCCCACCAGGAGACAGAGGCATGGAAAAGCTGAATGATGCATTTAGTGGTGCTGCAATTAGAAACCACATCCCCTAATCACAGAATCATTGGGGTTGTATTGTCTTATATATCAAGAGTTCCATTATCATTATAGTGAAAAGATCCCATATCACCAGAGTTTCACACCTCCTTGATGTTTCTCATGGGCATCTCCTTTAGCACTGACTGTTCCTTGTCCTCACAGCAGTCAGCTGACTCCAGTTCCCACCAATCCACTCTTTTATAACACTGCTCTTATTGGCTGCAGCTGTGGCCTGTTAACATCAGGCCCGCTCCTGATCTTTAGTAACTGGTTCAGCTGCAACTCTTTAGGGGATAAGATTACATTCTATATCACCTTCTCTACCCCCATACTCTATAACCCATACTCTACCCCCCTACAGGGTTGGAGAAGATCTTTGAGACCACTGAGTCCCAGCTGTTCTAGAGCCCTCCTTGTCCCCAGCCCAGAGCTCTGAGTGCCACCTCCAGGAATCCCTGGGACACCTCCAGGGATGGGCACTCCAAACCTCCCTGAGGTCCCTCCCAAGGCCTGACCCCCCTTTCCATGGGGAAATTCCTGCTGATGCCCAACCTGGGAAACCCCCATGGAGCACTTGGCATCTCTTGTGTGGACCAAAACTCAAATTCTAGTTGGTTCAACTGGGGAAAGAAAAGAGCTGACACCACCTTGTCTTGCGTCCCACCGCCTGGAATGTTCCAAAAACCCCTGGAGGTGGCACTTGGGGACTTGGTGCAGCTGTGGCTGTGGCTGATGGTTGGATCAGATGATGTTTAAGATCTTTTCCAGCCTAATGATTCCATGACCTCACCTTGAGCACGGGGTCCCCTGGGACCTGCAGGAAGCTCCAACACAGCTGGGCAGCAGAAGGGAAGGAGCTGCAAGGCCACCAGGTCCCAGAGGCATTGGGAGAGCAGCCAGAGAAGGGCAGGGGCTCTGTGGGAGCCCTGAGTCACCGAGCCTTGGTGACACACACGGGTTTGGTTCTCCTTGGTAACAGCTTTGCTCAAACCCCCCAAAGTGCTGCCACGTCAGGCTGAAATCCTACCATTTAAAGGAAAATCAACCCCACAGCAAGGCCAGGCTCACCGTGACTCACAGTGATGCTGCTTAGAGGCTCCCCGAGGGTGCACCTGGCATCCAAGGTGATGAGGTCTCTGGTGTGGAGATGACCCCTGAGGTGTTGGAAAGTCTCTTTTCCCCAGCGCTGAGGCTGAAGAAGTCAGGATTCCTTGGCTCTCGTTCTCTAATACATTGTCTGTCTGACCCTCTGAGATCTGTCCAGCAGGTTGGGTTGTGGCACAGTCCCTGCCCTTGGGGTGGTGCTGGCTTTTTATCCTAAGAACTACCTGTACTTTATTTACAATAAATTTCCAGTACCTATCACCCATGTTAGACAGTCTGTCTGTGCTCTAAACCAATCCAGAAGTGCCACCATCACAGCAGAAAATGGAGGACAAGAAGAAGGACAGAACACACCCAGATTCCTCCATCTTGCCTCCTGAACCCCCATTCTAAATCCCCAAAATTCTACTTTTCCACCCTGTGACAAATTCACCATCATTCTACTCAAACCCTTGTGGCTTGTAACTCCTCACACAAAGTTGGGAATTGTTTCCATGGGCTAAAATCAAAGGCACAGGTGTTTGTGACTCTGTGCCAGGGTCTCCGAGCCCCCTGGCAGGGTCTGGAATCACCCAGGGCAGCCAGAGGAGTGTCCTGGGTCCCACCAGGAAGGGACCTTCCAAATCATCTCATCCCACCCCCCTGCCATGGGCAGGGACACCTTCCACTGGGCCAGGCTGCTCCAAGCCCCATCCAGCCTGGCCTTGGAGCCATTTCCAGCGTGGGGTGCAGCTCAGCACACGGAGATGAATTTTTCTGCTTGTTTCCTATGAAACCAGGTGTTTTCAGCCCAGGAAAACCATCCCTCCTTCCTCACCACATCCTGTGGGTGGACAGGGCAGTGCAGCTGTCCCTGATGATCCCAAAATGAAGCTCAGAGTGCCAGTGCTCGTTTGGGAGGCTGGAGCTGCAGGAAGTGGATCTGATTCCCCAGAAAACTGCAAACGAAGCAGATTCTTCCTCGTGTTCATCTGTTGCTGGTACAGAAATAGCAGGGCTGGGAGGGACTTGGCACATGCTGGAGTCCACTATTCCATAAAAACTGATGGAGGAAATTCACAGGTTCCTTCAGCTCCTTGCCACGCTGTTCACAAGTTTGATCGTGGTGGAGGGATCAGATCTGCAAAAGGTTCAGTGGGAGCAAGGAGATGGAAGTCCATTAATAGCTGAAATATTTTTGCCAGACATGAGAATTCACTGGGTCTCTCTCCTGTTTCCTATGTCAGGCAGTGAGAATGTTTTCTCCCCCCTTCTCAGTTTTAATGTTATTAACACTTGGCCTGCTTTGAAAAGGTCAAAGTCGGCTTGAATGTCTTCTAGTCTGACTCCTGGTGAAAAGCAGGCAAACAAGAAATCTGTATCCCAGAGCTGCCTTTAAACAGCAGGGCCTGCTGAAGGAGCTTGCAGCACTGAGTGGGGTCTGGCTGATGGCCAGGGGCTGTTTGAGGCCAGGGAAAGGGCTCTGAGCTCTGTTTAGGCCCAAAGTCCCACTCCTGGAATTGGGCAGACAAACGAAACCCCTGCTTTGGCCTGAAAAAATTACCTTTGCCAGGAGAAGTCTGTGACCAGGATGCAGCTGCAGGAGCACAGGAAATTGAGCAGGAGAGATTTGGGGTTTTACACTGTGGAAGTTGATCCTGTCACTGTTTTTGGGAATAATGTGAAGTGCTGGGAATGGAGCACCTGAGTGAGGCTGGAGCAGGTAGATGGAACTGATTTAGAAAGAAAACCACTTTTTTAGCACCAAAAAGAAGGGAAATGTCCCAGCTCCTGTGCCTGAGTCCCAGTTTGGTCTGGGAGGAGCAGCAAGGGCACGTTGTGGCAAATGAGTGCTGAGTTCTTTGTTCCTGCAGGTCTGGGGGGAAATTTCTGGAGAAAGGAGGTGGGAGAGGGACAACGAGGGACATTAAATATCCTCCAGTAAAGCCAGAGCTGGCTGTGATCCTCTCCAGGCGCTCAGGAGTGGGTGTTTTCCTGGGAAGCACCGTGAGGGGTGGGATGTGATTCTGAGCCTGCGATCAGCATCATCCACTCCAGCAGTGAACTCTGTGAGCTCCTTGGTGTTGGAGCCCAGGACATCACTCTGGCTGCCCTGGGTGATTCCAGACCCTGGCACAGAGTCACAAACACCTGTGCCTGTGATTTTAGCCCATGGAAACAGTTCCCAACTTTGTGTGAGGAGTGACAAGCCACAAGGGTTTGAGTAGAATGATGGTGAATTTGTCACAGGGTGAAAAAGTAGAATTTTGGGGGTTTAGAATGGGGGTTCAGGAGGCAAGATGGAGGAATCTGGGTGTGTTCTGTCCTTCTTCTTCTCCTTGTCCTCCATCTTCTGCTGTGATGGTGACAGTTCTGGATTGGTTTAGAGAAGAGACAGACTGTCTAACATAGGTGATAGGTATTGGAAAATTATTGTAAATAAAGTACAGGTAGTTCTTAATATAAAAAGCCAACACCACCCCAAGGGCAGGGACTGTGCCACAACCCAACCTGCTGGACAGATCTCAGCAGGTCAGAGATAGAATGTCACGGATAAGAGAAAATAACCTTGAAAAGCAGAGCAGAGGAATCTCGACTTCTTTGGTTATGGGGCTGGGAAAAAAGACTTTTAATACCTTGGGGGTCATCTCAGCCACAGAAACCTGAGACCTTCCCACCCAAACCAGTCTGGGATTCCATGGAATGCCTGTGCTGAAGCAGCATATATGATATATTTCTAAATATATTCACTTATTTATTTCTAAATATTTAATTTAAATTTTTATTAAATACATTTTGAAATATTTTCTATTTCTAAATATAAAATATAATTATAAATATATTTTTTATATATTTTAATATAAAATAGCGCTATAATAATCACTGTGTTTCACAATATTTTCTTCAGATTTGTCTGACTTTTCAGATTGTTTTGAAAGCAGTCCAGGGGTGAAGGGATGGAAGGGATCCAACAGAAGCAGGAGGAATCAGCCTCAGCAGTGACACTGGGACACTGCCAAGCACTGCCCAGGAAGTGTCCCCACCCTAGAGGTGTCCCCAGCATTGTTAAGGAAATATAAAACCTTGCAATAAACACACCACTGCTGGGTGAGCTGCCTTAATCCTGCCCTGACTGTGGTACCATGGCACAAGTACTTCTGGGTGCCATCAGAAGGTGGCTCAGAAGGTTTTGGGCACAAAACCTCTGACAAACTGGGGGTTTAGGGTTATTTTCCCTCCAAAATTTCCAATTTCCACCAATGCCAGCTCAGCTTCCCAGGCAGGGGGTGAAGGGTTAACCTTGGGGGTGCTGCAGCCTCAAACTCAAGGTGCTCCCTCCAGCCCTTCCCAGCAGTCACTGGCTTGAGAGAGAATCAAACAAATTACCTTAGTAATTACCAAACTAATTACCTCTCTAATTACCCAGTGTCTTTGTTCACGTGGAGCTGAGGTTCTTGCAGAGGAGCCCTGGCTCAGTGCCCCACGCTCCCCTGGAATTTTGCTGCCTCTCTCAAGGAGCTGAAGACCCAGGTCCTGTCCCTCCTCGCCAGGGATGCTGCTCCAGAGCACTGGGGATCAAACCAGAGCTGCCCTTTGCTGCCAGGCCCCGTGGGACAGTTGTGAGAGCAGCCAGGGAGGTGACAGAGCCACACAGAGCTGAAAGCAGCAGGGAAACCCTGCCGGCTGCAGGACCTCTCCCTCTTCTGCTCTCTCCTCCCACATCCCCTCCTGTGTCTCCAGCCAACCCCCAGAATGTCAGCTCAGCACAAAACATCACAAATTATGGGCTGGGCAGGTCACAAAATCCACACCTGCAGCTGTTTGTGCCCAAATCTAAATCCTTGTCTGCTTCTGACGAAACTGCAGTGTGCTGTCACCTGGCACAGGTCAAACCTGTGACTTCTGGGTCCTGCAAGTCACATCTGACACCCTGGACAGGAATCCTGGCTCTTCTCCACTCTCTCTGTCCCTGCTGGTGGTGAGGGAGGCTGGCCTTGCTCTGTCCCAGCAGCTCCTGCTGTCACCAGCAGCTGGTGTTGGATTGGGATCTGCAGGTGCTAAAATAGGTCACAGAATCATAAAATCATGAACAGGAGGGAAACTTCTCCACAGGTTTTCCATGCTAAAAAGGAAACTTGCAGGATTTTAATATTTCAGCACCCACACCAGCAAGTGGGGAGAAGGAAAAAATCAAACACCTACAGCAGGACAGGGGTGCAGGTACACAGGAGCAGGTGCAGGTGGCACAAGCAGAGGTGGTGGTGAAACGCCAGAAATATCCAGAATTACTGCTCTACTTTAAAGGGAAAGGTTGTCCACACCATGGACAGCTCTAAAATCCATACCATGGACAGTTCTAAATTCCATACCATGGACAGTTTAGAAGTTTACACCATGGATAATTCTGAAACCCACACCATGGACAGTTCTGAAGTCCACACCAAGGACAGTTGTTCATTCCACACCAAGGACAGTTGTGCAGCCCATGCCAAGGACAGTTCTAAAATCCATACCATGGACAGTTCTGAAACCCATAACGTGGACAGGTCTGAAACCCACACCATGGTCAGTTCTGGAACCCATACCAAGGACAGTTCTGCAGACCACTCCATGGACAGTTCTAAAGTCCACATTGTGGACAGTTCTAAAGTCCATACCATGGACAGTTCTGAAGCCCACAGCATGGACAGTTCAAAAGTCCACACTGTGGACAGTTCTAAAGTTCACACCATGGACAGTTCTGCAGTCAACACCAAGGACAGTCCTGGAACCTACACCAAGGACAGTTCTAAAGCTCACAGCAGGGACAGTTCTGAAACCCACACCATGGACAATTCTGTCCACACTAAGGACTGTTCTGAATCCCACACAGTGGACAATTCTGCAGTCCACAGCACGGACAGTTCTAAAGCCCACACAGTGGACAGTTCTGCAGTCCACAGCATGGACAGTTCTAAAGCCCACACTTGTGGACAGTTATATAGTTCATACCATGGACAGTTCTGCAGCCCACACCATGGACAGTTCTGGAACCCACCCCATGGACAGTTCTAAAGCCCACAGCATGGAAAGTTCTAAAACCCACCCCATGGACAGTTCTAAAGTCCACACCAAGGGCAGTTCTGGAACGCACACCATGGACAATTCTGCAGCTCACAGCATGGACAGCTCTGAAACCCATACCATGGACAATTCTGTCCACACTAAGGACTGTTCTGAATCCCACACAGTGACCAATTCTGCAGTCTGACAGTTCTAAAGCCCACACTATGGACAGTTCTGCAGTCCACACCAAGGACAACCCTAAAGCCCACACTAAGGACAGTTCTAAAGTTCATACCATGGACAGTTCTGGAAACCACACCAAGGACAGTTCTGCAGTCCAACACCATGGACAGCTCTAAAGCCCACACAATGGACATTTCTGCAATCCACATCAAGGACAGTTGTGCAGCCCACAAAAAGGACAATTCAGAAGCCAACACCACGGACAGTTCTGCAGTCCACTCCATGGACAGTTGTGCAGCACACCTCAAGGACAGTTCTGAAGCCTGCACCATGGACAGTTCTGAAGCCCGCATCAAGGACATTGTGCAGCCCACACCATGGACAGACAGTTCTGAAGCCCACACCACCACCAGGGCCATTTCCAAACTCCTTCCCCTGCTGCTGCCACCAGCCTCGCCCAAGCCCGAGCCAGGCAGGCTGCAGATGCCAGCCCTGATGCCACAGAAGATGTTTAAAGAACGCAACACCTCAAACACAGTTGGAACAAAGCAGGCAAGGCCGACTCTCATTGCTCAAGGCTGTCAGGATGAGAAACCAATAAACATTTGGCAGTAGCAGAGACCTTCCTTCCCGACACAGCTCTTCCCCTGATTTTACAGCCTCATCTGGCCTGAAAAAACGTCTGCTTTTCCTCTATGCTGTATTTTGCTGCCAATTCTGAGTCTGGCAAGGCTGGCTCTGCCAACTTCTTGGCTCTCTGTTACAAAAGAGAACATTAGAGAGAAGGATTTGTGAGTTAGCTGATTTGTAAACACTACAGCAAGGCACCGTGTAAACACGGTGCTTATGTCCCTGTTGTTCCTCCTGAGCAGTTTACCTGGCACCTGATGTTCAACTCCAGGATCCTCCCCTCCCACCAACATTACAGTTGCTTGGCATGTAAAAAAAAAAAAAAAAATTAAAAAAATCCCAGCTTCTCTGGGTAGCATTAAAAAAAAAAAAATCCTTAATTAAACAGTGCTCACAAAGCATCTTGATAATTAGGAAAGTCACTGGTAATATTTTGCATGAATAATAAATGAGATCCACAGGTGCACCTACAGTTCAGCAGGATGAGGTTCAAACACAGCCAATTAGAGAGGGAGAACAGGTAAATAAACAGCAGAAGGCTCCAGACTTGCTGCTCATTTGACATCACTCCTTTCACTATTGGGTAAAAAGTCCTTTCTAAGATTGCTTGGGACAAGGAGGAGTGTGGCAGTTTTTACCTGAAGAAAAAGAATTAAAGGGAACTGGGTGCTTGCACAAAGCTGGTTTGGAGATTTTAGGGGGTTTCTGGCCTTTCACAGAATCACAGAATGGTTTGGGTGGGAAGGGACCTTAAGACGCTGTTATTCCATCCCCCTGGCATGGCAGGGACACCTTCCACTATCCCAGGTTGCTCCAGGCCCTGTCAAACCCGGGCTGGGACATTTCCAGGGATGGGGAACTCACACCCTCTCGAGCAACAAGAGCTTGTGCTGCTCCATTCACAAGCATTTCCCAAGGAGGGAAGTGCTGCTGGATAAATCACAACACTCCCATCACGTGGGATCCTTTTAGGTGGCTGTGATGGAAAACAGCTCAATCCGAGCCCCCTTCCTGCCACCAGGGCTGGTTGTGCATGAAAGTCTGTGCTTGAAAAGCTTCAGCAACAACATCTGCTGGGAAAGCGTGATTGACACAGCAGAGGGAACACCATCCACCCCCGAGGAGTGGGAAGGGAGACAGACTGCAGCATCAATCTTGTGCATAAAATAGATTTATTGTTGGTACAGAGCGAGGCATTCTCGTCAGCACTTGATACGAGCGAGGAGCACAACAGAACCATCCCATGGAAACAAAGGCCCATGGAGCACCCCAAGTGTTGGGCCACAAACATCATTCCAGCAGAAGGCCTGCAGAGAGAGAGACTTCATCAAGCCAGGCCATTTGAGAAATAAGTTAAAGCACAATTTACAATTCTACACTGTGAGGAGAACTCTGTCAGAGGACAAGGGGTTATTCCCAAGGAACGGCCGCGTTCTGGTGCTGCAAGGGTTACACCCCTGCCTCTGACAGAGAGATGTTTCTGAGGAGATCCTCCAGTGAAACAGCAGCATTTGAAGGATATTTCCCCTCTCTGAGGTCAGAGAAAGGCTCTTTTCTTTCTCTTCCTTCAATCAGCAATAAGTGGGCTTTGACGCGGCCCCGCACGGGCGAGCTCTGATGGAAGGAGATCCAGGCCTGGCTTCCCGAGCGCTCCTGCTGATTGAGCCCTGAGCGTGCTGCCCTTCAAATGGCTCTTCCACTTCTTCCCTTTATTGGGCTGCCCTGAAAATGGGCTGCTGGGTCGTTCTTGGGGAGGGAAACAAAAAAAAGCTCTTCTGCTGAAATTAGTTGATGGTCTTGTGCTTGATTCGGACAATGCCTTTATCCTCCTCTCCCAAGCATTCTCTGCTGCAAAAACGATCACAGGGGAGGGGAGAGACAGGGAGAAACACGTATTTCAGTAACTCCAAATGATTCTGAAGTTTGGCTACAATTCCCCCCTAGAATCTTCATTTTTTGAAATAAAGATGCAGAACAAAAAACATTGTTGATAAACAAGTCCCAGAAGCAGAGTGAAGCAGACTGAGGACTCAACAAGGCAGAGGTTTGGAGGCCTGAAGAGTCTCACTACTGATCCATTTTCACCTCCCCTCATGCTATCATGGCTGTAGTGCTGTGGCTGTTAAAGGAAATTAAAACACCCGACCTTACAATAAGAAAAATCCCATTTCCAGCAATTAAACTCTTGAGGAAAAATATCCTGGGAACATCCAACACTGAGTATATCCCTCACCTGGCTCCTTCCTGGGTGCTGAGTCAGAATCAAACCCCAACAATCTCAACATGTTGCACTCACCTTGGGCTTCATTACCACAGAGCATGGAATGGTTTGGCTTGGAAAGGACCTTAAAAATCATTTAATTCTTTTCACTAAACCAGGTTTTCTGTCCCTGGAAATGTTCCAGGCTGGACAGGGCTTGGAGCAGCCTGGGATAGTGGGAGGTGTCCCTGCCCATGGCAGGGGTTGGAATGAGATCATCTTTAAGGCCCCTTCCAACCCAAACCCTTTTTCTTGCCTACAAAACCCATCAAATGAGTAAGGATTAATGAGTCTCCTTGCAAGAAATGGCAGGAAGAAATTTGATAATTCTGAGACTTTATATCAGGAACAAACCCAAATTTAAACCTTGAAATCCTCCCAACAGCTGATTCAGGTGTCTGAGCAACACTAGACAGCTTGGAAGTCTGGGCTGCATTGTTACAGCCATGGAAATTAGGGAAAATTAACAATAAAGGGAATTAAAACCATGTCAGGTTTGGCTTCAACCAAATTCTCATATTATTATTTAAATAACCCAGTAAACTGTGCTATTCCACCCAGCTCCTGCAAGGGTTAAGAGCTGGATTTTATGAAAAATGTCTTTCCCAAAAGGATTGTCCAGCCTGGCCCAGCTGCCCAGGGGAAGGGATTTAAAACCCTTTAAAATGTGGATGTGGCACTTGGGGACATGGTCAGTGGTGGCCTTGGCAGTGCTGGGAATGCTTGGATTCCATGATCCTGGAGGTATTTTCCAACCTTAATAATCCTGACTGTGAAATTCTCCAAAGCATCCACACAATCAAATGGTGCCTGTCCCTGTGCCCACAAAATTCTCCAGCATCCACAGAGGAGAAGAAGAAGAGGCTGATGGAATAAAAGGAGTCAGTTTTGTGCTCTTTGGGTGCATTTACAAACAAAAATCTGGGGAAATTTCATCTGTTACCAAAACCTCCAATCCACGGCACCCCCATGGAGATTTCTGGAAAGCTCTACCTGGAAAACTCCTTTTTGCACAGGAATTACAGCCTCACTCCAAGCCATATCTGAGCTGAATATTAACTTTATGTTGATTTAACACTGCACAGGTTAACAGAGGAAATTCCCAAGCGATCTGAGAAAGAATGGGCTACTTTTGTTTAGTGTCCTAAGGAAAGAAAATGCAGATATTTGTTCATCATATCCATATTTCTGCCCACAAAATTTCACCTTCAGAAAAACAGGTGTGTTCCAAGCTTTGCTTTGGTTTTATCTACATTTTGGGGGTTTTTAGTGTTTTTTCTTGTCTTTTTAAATGAATGCATTTAAAATATTTCTTTTTTTTTTTTTTTTTTATTAAACCTAACCCCATGGAGGGAAGCTGGTCCTTTTTAAATTAATGCATTTTTTCCTTGCCTTTTAAAATTATTTCTTTTAATTTTTTTTTTTTTGCATAACCCCAAGGAGGGAAGTTTGTCCATAATAAACTTCCTTCAATGAGGGCACTGTTAAATGATGAGGTCTTTTTGTTGCATTTCAGTTCACCGTTTCCAGATACACAAATTCCAGCAATTTTTCTTTTAGACTAGAAATTGGGATCAAGTAAAAATACTGGAAAATGAGGCAAAAATCCTGTTTTATTCTATTTAGGATGCATAATTAAGGACCCACTTGATCCAACAAATGAAAATAGTGGTTACACTATTTATTTACACTTTATCCAAGGCTAAAGGATAACATTTTATAGCCAGGCTGACAGGCACCAGCAGCTGCTGGTATTATTGTTATTTTAAGTACTCTAAAACCTCACCTGCCTGCAGAGGCCTGAATCCTTCTGGAATTCAATGGTTTAGCAGGAAATTATTACACAGATTTGTTAAACCATGGACTAGTTGTGTTTTTATGTAAGAATCAGAACTTCTTGTAACCCAGGAGGGGAGAAAATTGAGAAAAAACACCCTCAAAATGTGTATTTTAACAGTTAAAGTCCATTAAAAAAAAGGATTAAAAAGCCATGGATGGTCTGGCTGGAGTCACTTCAGCACAAATAAATGCCAGACACAATCCAAATATCTTCCCCTTAATGGCTCCATTAGGTTAAGTTTTCCTCTCCATTACTGGCATTATCATTACAATAACATGCAAACATTAATAACAGAGTTTAATTTATCTCCCCAGCTTCTCATGACTTTGGGAAGAGATTTCAAGGGAAGATACACCAATGTGTCAAACCCCTGTGAATTAACAACTCTCTGGGCTTTTCTAAAGAGGGGAGAAAAGGACAGATAGAGACATGAGATTACAGACAGCACGAGAAATAAGGAGCACACAGAAGAGAGGGGGAGATAATTATAAGCAAGACAGGGAAGAAAGAGGAGTCAATAAATTCAATTTATGAAAGGCACAGAGTGTGCTCAGCCCGAGCACAAGTGCCCAGACTCACCGCCAGGAAATCGGATTAGCTCACTTATTTGCTTTTCAATATCTTGCTCTATTCCCTCTAGCAAATTTTCTTCTTCCCTTTGTTTCTTGTAGCCAGTGTCAGTTAACTTTCTCATTTCTGCATCTGCCATTTATCCCCCTCCTCTGGCTCCCAACCAGGCACACAGAGAAGGTAATTTTGAAGTGATTTTAGAGCAGCGTTTAGGAATTATTTCAAAGGAACTGTCTGGACATGTGGGCAAACAGTGAGTAAAAATAATTACAACTACAGCTGCAGCACGTGGAGGATGGGCTGGAGTTCATTATGAAAAACAATTGCTCCTGCTTGCAAATATTTCCATCATAAAAGGCTTCTCCTTCTCTGTTATCATGAGAGAAGCCTCTCTGAATTCTCATCTTGAAGCATGTGTGAAACAGAATAAGAAACATTTAGGAAACACTTTTAACTACTTGACAGGCTTGGATGAAGATCTTCAACAAAAAAAAAGGTGTTTAAAAGGGTTCAAAAACCTAATGCTCATATTTATGCAATTTGCTTTTCCTGCACCTTCTGAACATGAATTAATTCATCCCCATCAGAGTCTTCTGAAGAAATTCCTATCAGATACAAACTCTTACAAAGACTTACAGCTTAAACATGTCTGAGTAATTAATCCATTTTTTTCTGGTTACTTTAAAAAATAATAAAAAAAAATTATACATGCAGTAAATTAATGCTGCACATGCTGCAGGGCCATGGGGAAATCCATTAGAGAACAAACCAAAAACAGGGCTACAAGTGACAGAACAAGAGGAAACGGCCTGGGGGAGGTTGAGGTTGGATATTGTGCAAGATTTCCTCCCTCAAAGGCTTGTCCAGCCAGGGCAGGGCTGGATTTCAAAGCTGTGTGGTGGTGGCACTCGGGGACAGAGTCAGTGGTGGCCTTGGCTGTGCTGGACTGGATTGGCTAAAGAATCTTAATGATTCTGTGATTCTCATGTTGGTGCACTCCAAAATGGGCAGGAGGAGAAATCATGGAATTCCCAGAAGGGTTTGGGTTGGAAGGGACCTTAAAACCCATCCAGAGCCACCCCAGCCATGGCAGAGACACCTCCCACCATCCCAGGCTGCTCCAAGCTGGCCTTGGACACTTCCAGGGAAGGCACAACAAATCCCAATAAAGGATTTATTAAAATAAGTGAATCTGAAGGGACAGGGAGCTCTCAGTGACTGAGGAACAAGGAGCAGTGCTAATTCCAGCAGATCTTTGGGAATACCAGCTCAAGGCTGCAGCATTTGAAAGCAAAAGGTCACGGGGAAGGATCAGAGGCAAATCTCAGGGATTTTGTGCCCAGGCAGAGTTAAGCCCAGGGAAGGTGATTACCATGATCAAACACCAGTTGTACTCACCAGGTCTCTGCTATCACACAGAGATGGGTGTGCTCACTTGCTCAAATATTAACTCACAGATTTGGGCAGAAATAAAGATCAACAGACTGATTTAAGCACTTTTTACACATCCTGCATGTGGGCTGTGAGCACATTTCCTGCTTTGCTTAAGAACACAATTGAGGTCAATATATGCATTTCTGCCTTTGAAAGATGCAAGCTGATGAAAAAGAGTAAAACAGAGAAATTACAGCTTCTTTTAATTTAATGATTTACATATTACTGTCATTTTCCTTCATGCTGCACTAATAAAGCATAAAGATTTTAATTGGCAGTGGCATCCATACCCTACAAAAAACTGGAAGAGAGGAGGCTAAGAGCAGGTAAAAGGCAATTTTAGAGCCTTGCATAACACATGACAGAAGAAATCAAGAACTCCAAGTGGTCACCAATGTAGTTTGAGACATCCATGAGTTTCTCATCTTTATGGCAAAGACAACCAGGTATTTTAATCCCCTTGTTTTACTGCTAAAACTGTAGATAACAGGAAACATCTGCCAACAGCAAGAGCTGCTACACTAAACAACATCTTCCCAGGGGAAGAGATGGAAACCCGAGCATTTAAATCAACTCTGAGTGGTCTCCACAGAGCTCTGGGAACGCACACACTGGGAAATGCTCAGGCACGGAGGAAGGACTAATTAGAAACCCCTCTGCTCATCATTACATCATTTTTTCAGTGAGAACAGGCCCAGCTCACCTGTTTGGCATGATTGACACAGTTCAGGTACTGGCTGGCCAGGGCAGAGCAGCTCAGGGTCTCCTGGGCATGTTCCCGGTAGCACTGGAGGATTTTGTCCTGCAGCTCCCCACAGATGGGATGGGACTCGTATCTCCTGTGGGAACAGAGAACAGCTTCAGGGTTTCCTTCTAAAAACAGCTCAGCAAAGACAAAAATATTGAATTATTGTATTATTATTGAATCTGTTTGGGTTGGAAGGGAGTTTAAAGCACATCCAGTTCCACCCCCTGCCCTGGTCAGGGACACCTTCCAGGCTGCTCCAAGCCCTGTCCAACCTGGGCTTGGACACTTCCAGAGGAAAGAATTCATCCCTGTGAGGTCCTCATGCCTCAGGTTTGGCTTTTCTATTTTTCACATTCTGTGCTGCTTTAGTGTGTGGGTCTGAGCTTCACATTGTGGGATGGTGAGCTGTGTGCACAGAGCAGGGAGACAAAACAATTCCTGCTCCAGCTGGGCACCAAGGACAAATGCCCCAAATCTCAGCCCAGGAGCACAAACCCCGTGGGCTGCAGAGAGAAAAACAAGCAGGGTGGGACTGCCTGGGCTAAAGCTGCAATGGGACAATGAACTGCAAGGTGCAAATGGAGCAGAGCTGATCCCAGGGACAGACCCCGGCAGCGCTCGTGCATTTTGGGGCCGTTTTGGTTCATCTTGGGTGCAGCCCTGGCTGGGCTCTGCTGCTGCCCAAGGTGCAGCCATGCAGGAGATCCTTTCCATAAATCCCTGCTTTATTCTGGAGCTCTGCCCAGCCTCCTCTCAAGGCATCACCCCCATCCCTGGAAGTGTCCAAGGCTGACTTGGATGGGGCTGGAGCACCCTGGGATAGTTGAAGGTGTCCCTGCCCATGGAAATGGGGTTAGAACTGAGTGATCCTCAAAATCCCTCCCAACCCAACCCAACCCAACCCACTCTGTGATTCTGATTCTCATTTTGCTGATTGGCCAAGGCAGATTTCCTCCATCAGGGGAATGAAACACGAAGCACAAACGCTGCTCCTCCGGGGAATTGATTTCTTGACAATCACTGAAGACGTGGTGCTAAAATAAAGAGACTGTTAAGTCACCTTGATTTTACAGCATGTACCTATATAAAACATCCCTTCCTCCTTTCATTCATTATCTGAATCCGTGAAATCTAAACCAGAATTCAAATGCATTCCCAGGTGCTTCCACACTTTATGATCTCCAAGTTCAAACTTCTGCAGACTCTTAGGGAGGAGGATTTTCCCTTAATCCCCCCTGTGCTGAGATCAGCACGTGCTTCAAAGGCATGTCAGGCATCAAAATGTGCAGCCACAAACTGCTGCACGTGGAGGGAGGATGGCAAGGTCTGCACTGGGACAGGGAACACAGAAACAGCAGGGATGTCCTCTGTAGACATCTCCCAGCAGTGATGATTTAGGTCCAGCTAAACCAGAGCTCCATTAAAATGCCCAAACTCCTGGTGTGAATTGATAAATCAATACAAGAGAAGCTGAATTAACTAGAAATACCCACAGTAAACCTTGCTGTGCCTTTATTCACAAGTGATTTTAAAGTGAATTCTTATACACAGGTGAAGAGAGAAAGGAATGGGCTGCTCTAGCATGGCTGCATAAATTCTGTCAGTGTAAATAAAGCCATTTCAAAGGGGGAACTCTCTAACCCATGATGAAGAGCTTTTAAATTGTGGGGTTTTTTCCACTCTAAGCCATGATAAACAGCTTTTGAATTGTCTGTTTTTTTCCCATAGTCACACAATCAGTGACCAAAATCCAGGTATTATTCCTTATTTGAATGTTCCAAAGGATTTTGCACATTGCCAGCCATACGGGAGCCCTGTGAGCCACATCATCTCCTGCCCCTCAGTGATTTGTTTTCACACTGACTTTTTCCCTCCATTCAGGGGGGATTTTTGTAAACTTGCTCTCAGCTCTCATTGTAGAACACAGCCACTTCCTCCAAGCCAAATAAGTCCATTTCCTGGATTAATCTGAAGAGAGAAAGGAATGGCTGCTCTAGCACGGCTGCATAAATTCTGTCAGTGTAAATAAAGCCATTTCAATGGGGGAACTCTCTAACCCATGAAAAACAGCTTTTGAATTGTGTAATTTTTTCCCAGATTCATGCCATCAGTGACCAAAATTCCTTATTTGAATGTTCCAAAGGATTCTTTACATTGCCAGCCATACGGGAGCCCTGTGAGCCACATCATCTCCTGCCCCTCAGTGATTTGTTTTCACACTCTGACTTTTCCCCTCCATTCAGGGGGGATTTTTGTAAACCTGCTCTCAGCTCTGTCCTTGTAGAACACAGCCACTTCCTCCAAGCCAGCCAAGCCCATTTCCTGGATTCATCTGAAGGTGAGCACTGTCTGTGTATTGATCAGCTGGGCTTGCTCCACTCCCCTAATGCTCTGCTGGCACTTTTGGGAAAGCACTAAATGAAATTGCTGCCTGGCATTAGAGGGCCATAAACCACAGGCTGCGGGATCTCCTGTTGGGAGAGGAGGTTCCATTGTGCATTATGGGAACCCCTCTGAAGGGTTTCCCATTGATTTCTGGACTCACTCACAGATGGATGGTCAGAAACAACAGCAAGGAAACTCCTCCAAAGGGGAATGAAATATCTCCCTAACAGAGAATCTCCTGAAGCTGCTATGATTGCATCAGTTAATACTTCAATGGGATATTGGGAAGGAATTCCTGGCTGGGATGGAATTCCCACAGAAGCTGGGGCTGCCCCTGGATCCCTGGAATGTCCAAGGACAGGTTGGACACTGGGGCTTGGAGCACCCTGGGATACTGGAGGGTGTCCCACTGTCCCATTTCTGCTTCCCTGCTACTTCCAGTTCCCTCCTTCTCTCTGAAGCATCTGTGACTCCACCTTTACTCCTCACTCCTCTCCATTTCAATTTTGATCTCATTTCCAAAATATCCAGAGCAGCTGTGGCTGCCCCTGGATCCCTGGAATGTCCAAGACCAGACTGACCATTGGGGCTTGGAGCACCCTGGGATAGTGGAGGGTGTCCCTGCCATGGCAGGGGATGGATCTGGATGGGCTTTAAGGTCCCTTCCAACCCAAACCATTCAGTGGCTTGATGAATAAAGGTCATTTTACACAAGTATTTAAGGGTCTGTGGGGTTTGACTGAGGGAAAAGCCCATAAGAAAAGGTAAATAGTGCAAACTCAGCAATTATCTGGAATCTGTTGGGAAAACGTGGAGGTTATAAAGGCATGAGTGGATAAAGCAACTTGGTCTGGTCCCAGGCAGGGCCAGGAGATCCTCAGAGCAGGAGGTCCTGAACTATCCCCTGTCCTGAGAGAGATCTGTATTTTGGGACATGTGGTGAGCAAAGTGTCACCAGAGCATCACAGAATGGTTTGGGTTGGAAGGGACCTGAAAGCCTCTTTAGTGCCACCCCTGCCATGGCAGGGACACCTCCCACCGTCCCAGGCTGCTCCAGCCTGGCCTTGGCCATTGCAGGGAGCAGGGGCAGCCCCAGCTGCTCTGGGAAATCCATCCTCAGGTCTCACTGCTTTCCCAGCCAGGAATTCCTTCCCAATATCCCATCTAAACCCCCGCTCTTCCAGTTTCAATCTCCTGCCCCTTGTCCTACCACCATCTGCCCCTGTAAAATAAACAAGATTGCGTCCTCCACAGTATTCATTTATGTATTTAATTAATTGCTCAGGGATTTCATAACTTAATTGAAGGAGAACCACAAACCATGGGAGTGCAGCAGGAATGCCAGGGAATGCTGACAAATCTCCAGAACTCCTTAACAGAACCAACACACCCAAAATCTCCAAGCTTTGCTTTTCTCAGTCAATACGAGCAGCAGCCACATGGCAGGTGAGGAACAGCACGGCTTTATTAAGTTTGCAATTCCTTGATCTGCTTTCCCTTCTCCAGCTGCTCCTGAAGCACCTCCCATGCCAGAATAATCTTTCAGCACAGGAATAAACCTCTGAGGGAGCTGTGCACCCACCTTTTCCAGAGAGCTGATGCATCACAACCTCATAAAGGTAATAGGATGAAAACACAAAAGGAAACGAGAGAGAGAGAGAGAGAGAGACAGTCTTAAAAAGAAATATTCTATGCTAAAGCATAAAAAGAAAATTTAATGAAGGCAACTTTGTACTCATCTGGGCTCTCTCAAAGAGCATAGCTTATTGTGCTCCTGGGGGCTTGGGGAGAGGAGCCCCTTCATGGCATTCAAACAAAATGTCTACTAAAGAGGAAATTTGAAATCACCACGGTGAGCTTTGCGAGCTTCGTGCTAAAACTGACACTCTCACTGAAGGAATCTGAATGGCTGATGAGTTTCCAGCTGTGCAGGTATCTGGCATAATCCCCCCCCCCCCCCCCAGATCAGGACTTCAAGCAATTGTCATAAAAAATATGGGGGGGTAAAAAATAGCAACAAAAAAGGAGAGCGTGAGATAAAAATAGTGCCATGAGATGGGCAGGAGTACCCAGGGCTTAATTTAATTCCTCATTAAAGTGCTGACACCTATCAAAGGCAGCTGATTTTATTTGTGTAACCCTTGGCTACTTCTGAAGCAGTGAATTAAACAGACCAGACTGGTGCTGTGTGTCCAAGCACAGCACAGCCCACAGCTCTCTGAGATCAAACCTTGCTGTGCCTCCTCCCCAGAGCAGCTCAGCACGTCCAAACCACAAACTGGGGCTGTTCCCAGCATGGCAAATCCAGGGAAGTCCTCACTTGAAAACAAAACCCTACAAATGAACCTTAAACTGATCCCAGAGCAGCAGCACAGGGGGGTGTTGCAGAGGATGTTCTGATCTGTGGAGTTTATTTAGTCCTACTGATGGAGCCATGCTCTGACCAGGCCTGGCAGAATGCAAAATAAACAACAAAAAAAGGAAAGTGTTTCTTTTCTCAGTGTTCTCAGAATAAACACAAGGATACGGAACAACAAATGGTGAAACAAAAGGCAATCCACACCCATGGGCAGCCCATGAAATGTGCAACACCTGAATTGTTTTCAGGTGCTTTATGAAGAGGGGTTCCAGAAGGATTTGTGGGAATTTAATCAATTAACATTGCCTGTGTTCAGCAGAAATTCCTTCTGAGAAAGAGCAAAAGGTGTTTCATGGAATGGTTAGGGTTGGAAATGACCTTAAAGCCCACCCAGTGCCACCCCAGCCATGGCAGGGCCACCTCCCCCTGTCCCAGGCTGCTCCAGCCCCAGTGCCCAGCCTGGCCTTGGGCATTGCAGGGATCAGGGGCAGCCCCAGCTGCTCTGGGAATTTTGGAAATGAAATTGAAATGGGGATGAGTGAGGAGTAAAGGTGGAGTCACAGATGCTTCAGAGAGAAGTCAGTAGGGAACTGGAAACAGCAGGGAAGCAGAAATGGGACAGGCAGGGCTGGGAAAGTGAAGATGTGTGATTTTCCTGGAGAACACTGGTGAGGATGCCAGCAGCAGGATGAAAAGGGATGATGTGAATTTGGGGTAGGAAAATCTCTTTCACCAGACACAGTCAGGGCAAGATTCTATTTCTTTTGGCCAGGAAGGAAAAAAAAAAAATAAAATAAAGGTTGGTAACCTGAGCAGAGATGGATTAACTGAGCAGATGGACAGGAAAGGGCAGAGTGGAGGGATTTTGAATATAGAGGCAGCAAGAGAAACGTAAGCCCAGGAGAGCCTGAGGGAAGGGCAGCTCAAAGCTGAAGTGTGGAGGACACCTCTGAAACAGCAGCAAGGCATTTGTGCTCTTTATCCCCACCCAAAAAGGGTGAGGGATAGTGAAAGGATTCTTTTTTAACATCACCTCAGCCAAAAGGTGATTCTTCTTAAAAAAAGAAGAATCCTCCTTTTTTTAACCCACTTCTCCCAGCAGCATCGCTGTCGAGCGAATCCACAGGACAAGTTTGTAGCACAGAAAATAATTGTAAAACAGAACCCAGGGAAAAAAAAAGACAAAAGGGCACATGGTAATGAAGGTCCTCATTGCTGCACCATTATTTTTAGTTTTTCCATTAATTTACTCCTTCTATTAAGCTATTTTTGAAGCTTGTTTTTGCACATGCAGTAGGTGATGACTCGAAGGCAGGGTACGGAACGTGTGAGGCACAAACCAAATGGTTCAGTTCTTCTCCCAGTGCTTGGGAAGGAAAAACACAGATCTGATTGCTGAATATCTACAAATGCTGGTCCCTAATCAAGCTGTGCCCACACACAGCCCTCACAATCACTGCGTGGGAAGTGCTGCCAGCAAAAGATCAAGTACTGCAGAGTTGATTCTTGCTTTTATTTACACTCGGGTGCCGAGTGTGACTTCTCCAAAAGGTGTCAAAGAAAGAATTTTCCTAATGAATCTCTGCTGAAATGCTGCAAGGGAACCACAGTGGTTTCTGCTCTGCAATTGAGAATGTAAAATCTGCTAAATAAATAACTTAAAGGTTGGAATAAAGCTTACTCCACTTTTAGTGCTACTCATAATCAAGTCCAGAGTTAATCTTCCTTGTGTTATTTTAAATCCTTTCTCCAAAAACCCCTGCACCCCAAAATCCCAGGGAAATGTTTGTCACGCTCTCATTTATTTCATCTCTTACCCAGCCTTGTCAAAAGCAAATAAATATCTACTTCAAACATTCTGACATTTGGAATTTGGGGAAGGAAAGGAAAAGGGAAAAAGGAAAAGGGAAAAAAGGGAAAAGGGGAAAGAAGAAAAGGGAAAAAAAGGGAAAAGGGTAAAAAGGAAAGGAAAGGAAAGGAAAGGAAAGGAAAGGAAAGGAAAGGAAAGGAAAGGAAAAGGAAAGGAAAGGAAAGGAAAGGAAAGGAAGGAAAGGAAAGGAAAGGAAAGGAAAGGAAAGGAAAGGAAAGGAAAGGAAAGGAAAGGAAAGGAAAGGAAAGGAAAGGAAAGGAAAGGAAAGGAAAGGAAAGGAAAGGGAAAGGGAAGAACAAGGGAGAGGAAGAAGAAGGGAAGAAGGGAAGGGAAAGGGAAAGGGAAAGGGAAAGGGAAAGGGAAAGGAAAAGGAAAAGGAAAAGGAAAAGGAAAAGGAAAAGGAAAAGGAAAAGGAAAAGGAAAAGGAAAAGGAAAAGGAAAAGGAAAAGGAAAAGGAAAAGGAAAAGGAAAAGGAAAGGAACTGGATGGGCTTTAAGGTCCCCCACCAACCCAAACCATTCCAGGATTGAACAATTTCACATTTGCACATGCAAAGTTATGCACATCCTTAAATCTTGCTTGGGCAAGAACCGAAGGGGAAGACAACAGGATGAGGATCAGGAAAAATTATCCTGGTTGTGGATCCTAATTTGTTGGATGAAGTGGTTGCCAACGCCAACCTTCAGGCCCTCAGGACACCTCATGAGGAGCAGATCTCTTCAGCCCAGAGAAGGACAACTGCAAGAGCTGGATCTCAATTATCAATGAATTACAGGATGAAATCATCACTGGATTACAGGCAGAGACAGACAGACAGGTTTCCCAGCAGTGGGTTTACAATGCCAAAAAAAAATCCAAACCTTCCCCAAAGAACAGCCGATGAAAAGCTGGGACTCACTGTCGAGCATACTGGGGTTATCAAAAGAACATTTAGGTTCAAAAATAATTCTGCAGGAAGGTGTGAGGTGCCCAGCAAGACTTTACAAGCAAGATGTGCCTCAGGAAAGCCCCACAGCACCACCTGTTTGAAGGCAAAATGGTATCACTGAACACTTCCCTCATTTTTACAGCATTCCCTAAAATCCCACTCCCAGCTCAGGAGACTCTGATCTGACCTGCTGTGGTTGCCTAAATTCCAAATACCTCAAGAAGCAAGCTATCAAATTAAGACAGGATTCCCATCCACCCTGAGAGACAAAACGAGTTTGAATACTTTGATTTAAACTGATATGAACTGATCTGCATGATCCCAAACCACTATTTGTTTATGAAATTCCCCTCCTCTCCAAAAATAGAAGAAAAAAACCCTCAAACAGAAGAAAAACCTCTTCAAATCCAAATCACACCACCATTAATGCACAAATGTACCTCACCCACAGCTGGTTCCTGCAGCTGCAAAGGGAGCAGAGTGCTGGAATTACCCAAATTTAGGAGGCACTTTTCTTTTAGCTTAAGGGACAGTTTTAGTGAATAGCAGGATACTAAATAAACAATCACATGCATGGCAATGATACAAATTCCTTCTAACAGGGGCATGGATGCTGCTACCAAGGAGGCAAGAGAATTTAGCAACCGCAGGCTTTAATTAGAAGGAACTTAAGGAGGAGCAGTTTTAACTCTGTGGAATATTTTGTAGTACCTAAATGTTATATATAGAAATATAGAGAGAAATACTTCTTGGCCTTCCACAGATCAACCCAGCTCTTCATTTTGACAAGTTCAGAGCCAAAGAATGATCCCAGATGTAGCCAGAGCCTGTCCCACCACTACTGAGGACAAAATCCAAACTTTTCCCAGCTCCAGAGTCCCATCAGGCTCAGCGTGGATGGAGCCAACCCCTCAAATTTCATGATTAGCAATCCAACATTTGCATCCAAACCTCATCATGTCAACCCAGATCTCAAACTATTTTTAGAGCTTGCATGTGGTATCACTTGGGCTCAGCCTTACTCACCCGAAAAAGAATTATTTAATAAAGGCTGGCAAGATTCCACTTGGCTGATCAGGAGAACACAAGTCAAGGATCATCACTGCAAACAACAACCATGTGCTAGAGTTCCTTACTATTTACTCCTAATATGGAATTTGGAGGAGGTTTCTGAAGGTTTAGGGAGCAAAGGAATCAAGCTCTCCTCAGCTCAGCTCCAGCTCGTGGAAAGGCAGATCCAGGCTCTGGGAGACTGAACTGATGTTTTGCTGATATTTCTCACAGAAGTGGCTGATGCCAGCTCTAGGATTACTTGGAGAGATTAAACCTTGATATTTCTAATTTTCAAAGAAAAAAATAGTTCTACAACAGTTTGAAACCTGCTTCTATATGAAGGTGGCAAAAAAGACAAAGTTTCATTCACTTAAATGATCTATTTTAGTGTTATTCCTGTCCCTGCATTAAATTTTCCACTGTAACTTTACATCACTGCGTGTGTAAAGCACACAGACACACCAAAAAATATCCAGACAGGTCCAAATGAGCAGCATAAACCAAATGCGAGGGACAGCAAAGCACACTGTGGATTTATTAGTGCCACTTATTTCCTAAGAGCTACAACTCACTGCAGGCTTTGTAAAGGACTAACCATCACACCATCATCCCAAAACCCTGGTGATAAAATCTTCACTGAGCCTCACACTGAAAAAAAACACCCAAAACCAACCAGTTTTGCCCTTCTAAAGGTGCTAAATAATATGTTCTAACAAGCAGGCACTTTTTCCCTCTCTAGCAAAGTGTCAGCTACAGCACTCAACACAAAGAACCACAAGACACTAACTCGTGGCACATTATTATCCAAATATTACTCTCCAGAGCAATATATATATTTAACTATTCTCTTCAGCTATAAAAGGCCCCAAACCTCTGTTAAGTGACCAACAAAAATCAAAGATATTATGGGCAGAAGCAGTGTCCAGAAAAAGCAATCACCAGTTACAACACTTCGGGTGACGATTACTCGAGGGAACTGAAGGTTGTAATCTTAAGAGAAAGCAAAATAAATGCCAATTTTTCATTTGGCCATGAAGTTATTTAGGAAAACAGGCTTGGATTCACTCTGCTAAGCCACAAAGGCCATGTGTGGTTCTACAAATCTTGGGTTGGGATGAGGCTGAGCCACTCTTTTCATAAAACAGAATCAGCTGGGTGGCAACAACAAATTCATCAATCAAATGATTCAACAATCAAATGTCATCAACTCCTACAAAGAGAAATAATCCCACTGAGAGGGTGCTGAGAACCAGGGGCCACTGCACCTTGCTCTAATATATCTTAAGACTAAGATATCTGGATGATTTTTTCTTTTTTTAAAATACTTTTGTTGTTGTGTTTCTCTACACAATGATGGTATTGATGCATTTATTGTAGATGTTGTCATCAACTCCAACAAAGAGCAATAATCCCACTGAGAAGGTGTTGATAATATATTTTAGCCTTAAAATATCTGTATGATTTTTTTTCTCTTTTTTAAAATACTTTTGTTGTTGTGTTTCTCTACACAATGATGTTATTGATGTATTTATAGTGAATGTTTTGGAATTTTACTTTTTTTCCAGTGTGGTTTGGATTAGATTATGGTAGATGGTGGGGTTGTGCTTTTATTTTTGGGGCAGTTGTTTTTAGGTGTACTGTATGTTTTTTTAGGTGAAAGTAAAGTGAGGTTTGTATTTTATTGTTAAAGGAATGGAGAAAAATTGATAATGTTAATAGGGGGATGTTATATTGTTGTTCTGGATTCTAGTTTGTATTGGAGTTTTAACATGTTTGGTATCGTAGCGTTTAATGGAGTTATTTTATTTAAGGTATGATATTTCATAGTTTATATTTATTTTTAATAATAATAATTTAAATAATAATTTTTATTAATAAAAATTAGTACTGTTCAGTGTAGTAGTATTTAATGGTGGAATTATTTTATTTAAGGCATGATAGTTTATCATTATTATTTTTTAAAATAATAATAATGCTAATAATAAATCTATTTTTAATAATAAAAATAAATCAGTACTGTTTCGTAATACTGTTTAAAGGTGGAGTTATTTTATTTAAGGTATGATAGCTTATAGTTAATATTTATTTTTAATAATAATAATGTCAATAATATAATTTTATTAATAAAATTAATATGTAAATAATAATAATAATAATAATAATAATAATAATAATAATAATAATAATAATAATAATAATAATAATAATAATAATAATTTAATAAAAAAATATATCATGTGTTACAGAAACATGAAAACAGAATGCCCTCAACATCCTTTGTGGTTGAGGGCATTCTGGTTGTGCCAGTGCTGCTGCAGACAGAGCCCAAGGGCAGCTGGGCACAGGCACCTTGACACTGACATATTTTATGAAAAACCCTTTTGCCAGGATGTTTTCTCCTGAGAAGCTGGGAAGCCTCAGCTTCTCCATGTTTTGCTGCTTTGGAATGTGATTTGGAGAACTGTTTACCCAGCATGTGAATTGTTTTTAATTAACGACAAATCCCAGTCCAGCCGTGCCAGACTCTGGTCAGTCACAAGATTTTATTATTCATTCCTTTCTAGGTTTCTGATGTCGCTTTTCTCTTTCTTTAGTATAGCGTTAATATACCATTTTCTTTTAATATAATATATATCATAAAATAATAAATCAGCCTTCTGAAACATGGAGTCAGATCCTCATCTCTTCCCTTGTCGGGGTTGCCTGCAAATTCCACAGCACCTTTCAGGAGCTGTGACAGTGCTGGGGGCACCCTGAGTCTCCTTTCCTGCAGGCTGAGCACCCCCAGCTCCCTCAGGGGTTCCTCATTTGTGTTCTCAGAGCAGCTGGGTCCCTGCAATGCCCCAGGCTGGGTTGGACACTGGGGCTGGAGCAGCCTGGGACAGTGGGAGGTGTCCCTGCCATGGCACTGGACGGTCTGGAATGTTCCTTCCAACCCAAACCATTCCCTGCATCTGTGAGGGCACCAGAGGAACGGTCTGAGGCAGAAGATCCTGATGGAAACCTCAGTGCCAGCTCACAAAAACCTTTCCAAGGTCTCTCCTCGCCCCCTCCCTGTGCTGGCAGCATTAATTAGACACTGCCTTATTTAACAGAGCTCACTCTGCTCCAAGAAAGTCATCCTTGTGTTTTATAACCTCAGCACAATTTTCGAGCTCTGATTTCTTTTTGCAAGGTCTTCAGGTGGTTTGGTGAAGGGATGCTTTTAAGTTAAAGCAGCTCAAGTTTGACAAACTTTAGATTAACCACTCACATTTTCCCCAGTTAGGTCGTGCCCCTTGATTTCAATTTGTTACTCACTAAAGTTTTCTGCTAATTGCTGCTGTGTGAAGAATTCATCTTGCTGCTCCTGAGGCTCATCTTGTCACAAAGGATGGTTTGAGAGAAAGAAAATAGTTCTGAAACCTGGTGATCTTTGCCATCATGTTGGGATTTTTGGGTTTGTTTTGAAGGGGCTTAAATGCAACAGTGTGAAATAACCCTCAGAGAACAGCCATAATTTAGGGGAAAATGAATCAGTGATGGGAATTGTAAGAGAAGCAGCATTTTTCACCACAGACCTTTCCTCCTCCTCCTCCTCCTCCTGGCATCATTTGTGCAAGCAGGTATAATTTCAGTGACCTCTTTCATTCCATACAAACAAAAAAAAGCCTCTCTGGGGGTGCTGCCACTAGAAACCAGCAGGATTTTCTCACCTTCATCCCACTCAGTGGGAAAGGTGAGTCCACTTAAAAGCTGAGGAGGGAATAAGTGCAAAATCCCCCCCTAAAAGGTACAGGGAGTTCATAGAGACAATAATGAACATAATTACAGTTAGTTATTGTTTGCTCTACTCACAACCCTACTTCATAATGCTCCTGCCAGCAGAGCTGCTTTATGGGATGTCTTTTTCAGGCAGCAAACCTTTTCATAAATCAAAGCCTCCAAGCAATACCAGGCAGTTTCTCCTGCAGCCTGTTTGAAAATAAAAGTTAACACCGAGCCCTGGCTGTTATCAATCTTCATAAATGTGTCCATGATACAGCAAATCTGTTCCATATTACCCCAGCTCTGCTCCTAATGCATGCACAGGAGCAAACCCAGGGGCTTAATGGAGCTCCTAAATGCCTTGGAAGTGGGAGCCACGCTAAGTGGCAAGGGAAGCTTGAAAGGAATAACTGCTTTGCTCATTTCTTTCCATGCAGGATCAAATTATTCCCCTTCCAGCTTGAAAAATGTGTATTGTGCTACAATACACAAAATAGAGACCCCAGGAAAACGTGGGTTGTGTTTAAGGGACTGCAATTGGAAGGGGAAATTATGAGGATTTCAGGAGTTTCTTTTAGCGCAGATCTGTGGGACTGAGGGGTTTTATATTCAGGTAGTGAACTGAAAACCTGACAGAATTTATAAACTTATTGCTGTGGCACCCATTCCCTCTGAAAGAGGAGAAGGGGAACTGATCTGTATTAATTTGTATTTTCCAGGGCCTGCAGGGGCTCCAGCAGAGCTGCAGAGGGACTGGGGACAAGGCCTGCAGGGACAGCACCCAGGGAATGGCTCCCACTGCCAGAGGGCAGCCATGGGTGGCATCTTGGCAATGAGCAATTCCTGCCTGGGCTGGCATTGCCAGAGCAGCTGGGGCTGCCCCTGATCCCTGCAGTGCCCAAGGCCAGGCTGGAGCAGCCTGGGATGGTGGCATTGGAATGGGATGGGCTTGAAGGGCCCTTCCCACCCAAACCATTCTGGGATTTGGGACACTCAGAATCCATCCCCAGGGATTTTTATGGAAGCTGGGGATGGCAAAGGGAAGGGAGACCCTTCCTGGAGTGCTGAGATTGCCAGTGAAGCCCCCAGATCCCAAAATCCCTTCCTAGAGAGGAGTCGGGGTGGGGATGGATCCAATGGCAGGCTGGGAGAGCTGGGAATGGAGGGAATTCCCTGGAGAGGGAGCCTGGGGTGGGATTTTGGGAAGGGATTCCCAGAGCAGCTGGGGCTGCCCCTGATCCCTGCAATGCCCAAGGTTGGGGTTTGAAGCCTCCTGGGACAGTGGGAGGTGTCCCTGCCCATGGCATCCATGACACACAGGATGTCCTTTAAGGACCCTTCCTACCCAAACCATTCTGTGATCCTATGATTTAACCACTTTAAAGAAACCTAAATACTCATTTTACAAACCTTATTTTCTGAGTCTGACAGACTTTTACAACCACCTCCATGATTTGAGATTCTTTCCCCAAATATTTACTGCCCACTTTGCCTTTAAGCTGTGATTTCCCTCAGGTGCACTCCAAGCAGAATGGCTGTGGTGTATTTTTTCCCCCTGATTTTCCAACACTCCTGGAAAGGAGATTAAAATAAAAGAGAGGAACCACATGTCATTTGGTAACAGAGATAATTTGTAATTCATTCTTCACCCTGTACCCAGGAACAGGTGAATTGTCCTTAAAAAAACCCCACCAGCAGCTCTGGGAAATATTCTCCCTTCCCCAAAGGCAGGTGTGTGCTGGAGGCTCCCAAGTGAGATTTGTAGGATTTGATCCTACAGATGGCTTGGCCTCATTAAAAACATCCTTAGAAAAGGTATTTGTAAATCTCAGCCACAAAAGATTAGGAAATACAGAACAAATTAATAACAAAAAGGAGCTGCTGTGGGGTTTAACCTCCCAGCTTTAATGCTGTAATTGGGAAATCTGTGACTGGTGTTCACAGGAAATCCCAACAAAGGATAAAGTATTAAATCAAGAGGCTTTACTCTTTGTTTGGAATAAACCTGGGGAGGGAGGAGGCAGCCAGATGTGCCCTGGAATGCCAAACACACCAGGAGGAGCTGCTCATTCCTCAGGAGCAGCTCCCAAACCTGCAGCCACAGCAGGGATGGTCCCAATGGGGGCATCCAGGAACTCCCCCAGCACTCATTCCCAGTATAACTCCCAGTATAAATTATATTCCAAAATAATTTATTTATTTATAAATAAATAAACTTTTATAAATAAATCCCCAAAGGAGAATCAGAACCAATTCCAGGAGGCCACCAAGGTGTGAGGGAAGAGTTTCACTTGATTCTTTCACAGGGAAATGAAAATTATTTCTTTAAAATGACTTTGGGTTTCTCTGTAAGCAGAAAATGCTTGAAAATGGAGATGCAGAAAATGCAAAAAATGGAGAAAATTGAGAAAAGCAGCAATGGATGAACACATTTCTCTTTTCAACACACCCTGAACAGGAAAAGAACCTTCTAAATAGGGAAAGGACCTGCAGATCATAAAATCACAGAGTGGTTCAGCTTGGAAAAGACTTTAAAGATCATCAAGTTCATCCAGTTCTAACTACCCTTCCACAGGGAAATTTTCCCACAGAGTTATCCCACAATACCCTACACAGTTATCCCACTCCATCCTACTCAGTTATCTCCCCACAACAATATCCTAAAGTAATTATCCTGTTCTACCTGTCCCCCTTCCTAAAAAATCTTTTATTTTACATATTAATTCATAGAAAAATTAAAAAAAAAAATCTACTCCTCACTTGGTGCTTTACAAACATTAATTTTAAGATTGCTTTCTTAATTTTTAGATTGCTTTCTCACAGAGTTATCTCACCATATCGTATACAGTTATCCCACTCCATCCTACACAGTTAATTTAAAATAATTCCATTAATTAACAGAAAATTTAAAAAATTCCTACTCCTGACTTGGTGTCTTACAGACAGTAATTTTAATTTTGGTTTCTTAATTTTAAGATTGCTTTCTCACAGAGTTATCCCACAATATCCTACACAGTTATCCCCTCACAACAATATCCTACAATAATTACCCTGTTCTACCTGTTCCCCCTCCCAGAAAATATTTTATTTTACATATTAATTAATAGATTTTTTTTAAAAAATTCCTACTCCTGACTTGGTGCTTTACAAACATTAATTTCAAGATGCTTTCTTAATATTAAGATTGCTTTCTCCATTTTAAGATTGCTTTCTCCCAGAGTTATCCCACAATATAAGATTGCTTTCTCCATTACAGAGAGTAAAGGATCTCACTGTGGGAAAAGCTGGGGATAGCCTGAGGGGAGATTTAATGAATGTATCCACGATTTCTAGAAAGGGGAAAAAAAAAAGATTATGCCAAAGATGGAAAGAACTGACTTGCCCTCTTTATTAATGTGCTAAATTTTGAATAATGGGTTTTAAAAGTTAATGTAACTCTCAAAAACACCATCAGAGCTTCAATCCAGCCTCCTGACCAAACAAGCAAGTTTAAATAGTTTAAATTCCACATCAGAGCTCAGAGATGTCAATGAAAACACATCCTCATGCCCAGATTCTCTGTGAAAGACAAACACACAAATATTTCACCAGGTTCCCCTTTGTTCTGAAGGGATCTGCATCCAAATGCACAATTCATGTTTTATCCAGCCCTTGCTCCTAAATGGACTGCACTGATCAAAGAAACCAAGTTAAATACCTGAGTGGCTGCAGGGAAACCCAAAATTGTCATAGCTGAAGTGACAATCACAGGTAAACAAACTGCAAAGTGCCTTTAGGGAATTCTGAGATGCCAAAGGATTCTCTGATTCCTTTAGAGGTGCAGAGCAACTGAGACAGGGGAGCTGCTGCCCACCAAAATCCCCTCTCTGAACTGGAACTTGGTGATTTGTAAGGGTCAAAGCACAATCTCTTGTACAAAACAAAGTCCAAGAGAATTCCTGAGTGAACTCTGCTCCTGTAGCCCCCAGCCCACCAAAATCCCCTCTCTAAACTGGAACTTGCTGATTTTTAAGGGTCAAAGCACAATGTCTTGTACAAAGGAGCAGAAGGTCCAAGAGAATTCTTGAGTGAGCTCTGCTCCTATAACCCTCAGCCCACCAAAATCCCCTCTTTAAACTCAAACTGGATGATTTTTAAGGTTCCTGGGTCAAAGCACAACCTCTTGTACAAAGGAACAGAAAGCCCAAGAGAACTCTTGAGTGAGCTCTGCTCCTATAACCCTCAGCCCACCAAAATCCCCTCTTTAAACTGGAACTGGGTGATTTGTAAGGGTCAAAGCACAATCTCTTGTACAAAACAAAGTCCAAGAGAATTCCTGAGTGAACTCTGCTCCTGTAGCCCCCAGCCCACCAAAATCCCCTCCTAATTTCTGATTTTTAAGGTCCCTGGGTCAAAGCACAATCTCTTGTACAAAGCAGCACAAAGTCCAAGAGAACTCCTGAGTGAGCTCTGCTCCTGTAGCCCGCAGCCCTGCTCCCGTAGCCCTCAGCCCACCAAAATCCCCTCTCTAAACGAGAATTGGGTGATTTTTAAGGTCCCTTGGTCAAAGCACAATCTCTTGTACAAAGCAGCACAAAGTCCAAGAGATTTCTTGAGTGAGCTCTGCTCCTGCAGCCCCTCAGGTGAATCCAAGCCCTGAGTGAAAGAACTGAGCAAAGGAAAGAGTTTATTCAAAAGGAATAGGGTTTGGGATGCGCAGGGTGAACAAGAGGCTGGAAAGGTTTATTGAAGTCTCCTCCCAGCTGCAGCAGCTCTGTGCACTCAGAACCAGGGCTGGTTTCAAGCTAACAGGGGCGACAGCAGCACTTCCATGCAGGAAAACTGCAGCCACACCTGGCTCGTGCAGGGAAACGTGTTTGAGATCACAGCCCTCTGCCTGAAGCACTCCAGAAACCTCTCCTGGTGGCAGCACAGCTGTGTGTGAAGAGGTGCAAGAGCAGAAGGAGGAATGAGACCTTTGGGTACCTCTGTTGCTAAGAAAAGCTGAGGGGCTGAGCTGAGCTGTGGCATTTAACTCTTTCATTCCCAGCATCGCTTACAAACAGCTCGCACCTCTCTGGTTGGAGTGCAGGCCTCTCCGAGTTCCTCAGAGAGAGAGATGAATGCAGGGCTTGAATTAAAGCCTTTAGAGAAATCAAGATCTATTAAGCCACATAGATATGAAGTAGAAGTGCAGGTTTAAGTTTTAAGGATGTGGAAGTGTAAGTTATAGTTTTAAGTTAGTAGAAATATATTTTAAGCCTTAAGAAACTGTGCTAGCTAGTAAAGGCCCTAAAGCCTAGTTTAAAAGTTCAGCAACTTAGCTCCAAACATAACAAAAACAGAACCTTGCAACTATAATAGGTAGAATTATTCACATAAACAGATAAAATTACATGTGTAAATAGATAGAACTATTCAGGTAGATAGATAAACTCATACATGTAAATTTTAAGGAAGAAAACAGATAATATTATAGGTTTAGATAATACTCTATAGATAATATTACAGATATAGATATATAGATATAGACATACATAGGTATAGATATAGATACAGATATAGAGATATAGATATAGAGATATAGATATATAGAGATATAGATAATATTATATGTGTAGTTTTTAGGTAAGAACTGACACTACTTTCGTACTACTTTTGCACATTAGAATCAAGTTCACATTGGTTTAGAAAGAATGTTTTAGAATCATGTTTTTTTTTGCTGATTGGATGTTTTATGAATAAAGTGCCCTGTAATGGGGGGCAAGAAACAACAACCACAACAACAAGAAGAGAAGGAAAGAAGAAGAACAAAAAGAAAAAAAGAAGAAAAAGGGGCTGTGGTGCCTGCAGCTGCTGCTCCAGCTTGGGACTCCCAAAAAAATGCCAGAAAGCTTTAGCAGGGACTTTAACACCTTGAACTCTTTGCCTTTCAGACTGATATATTCATGCAATAAACAACTTCTCATGTCCCTTTGAAGACCCCAGAGCCAGTAACACCTCAGCACTCTCTAGGGGACGTCAGGAGGAACCTGGACCATCATCCATGTGACAAAAAAATCAAGGATACCACCAGCAACAGCATCACCAAGGCCAACAACCCTGCAGTGATTCTCTGTCCTGACAAAGCACCACTTATATTTGCTGTATTTGTAAAAGAAAACATTAATTCAGGAGGTTTCTGTGCACAGCTCACTGCCCTTGGCTAAGCAAAAAAAAAAGCTGAACTAAAGGCACAAAGCCTGCAGGATTTTTTTTGTAGCTTCCTATTTTCTGCTATTGACAAAACACTAGGTGGGATTTCATAAATAACTGGTAATTTGTAGTTTAACTTCAGGTTTAAAAGCAGCTGCTTTTAATTCAAGGCCAGGCTGGAGCAATTTGGTCCAAGGAAGGTGTCCCTGCCCATGCAGGGGGTGGAATGGGATGAGCTTTGAGGTCCCTTCAACCCAAACCATTTTGGGAATCAGTGATGTTATTTAAGGTGCAAGTCTGTCTCTGCACAAGGAGAAATAAAGCACAAATTCTTTGCCTGGCTCTCTGCACCACAGATTTCTGTGTTACAGAGTTATGTGAATGCACCATGATGGTGAGTGAAGATATTTGCATTAAGAAACTATCAATATTTTTAATTTACAGGCAGTGCAAGAGCCCTTTAAAAGTCACCATATGTGCCCCAACATCAGAAGGGTAACGAGGACAGAAAATAAAGCCACACTTCCCTGGACTCGCTCCAAAGTCATCAATAAAAAGCTGATTTTCTCTCTACCCTGCTTTTTTTCCCTCAGTGTCCACAGAATTGGCACCACAGCTTTGTGACATAATTATATCTGAATATCCAAGTGTTGCTGTTATTAATTTACTGTGGTTTCATTGTGCTCCTTCTCAGCTTCACAGCTCACAACAGCATCACTCAGAACACCCAGGAAATATTGGGAATATTTCAAATATTCACAGCTGAGCATCAAACAGAACTTCATGTGGGAGGTGTCCATGGCAGGGGTGGAACTGGATGATCCTTAAGGTCCCTCCCAGTCAAACCACACATTATTATGATTTTCTGATCATATTAATGTCTTAAATTTTATTTTCAGTAAATATTAATGACCTGGGCTTTGTGATTGAAAAATCCTAATTAAAGAAAGATATTATATATCTTATTGGTGATTTGTCATTTATTATTGGTGATTGGTGATTTGTCATTTATTGGTTATTTGTCATTTATTCCCACTCCTTCTATGGGAATTGATGGAGACAATCATGTCCAAAAGATTCATAATAAAGGACTAAAGCCCCTTTAGAGGGGCTCAGACATTCTGAGATTAATTGTGGAGGAGCTCTTTGCAACTGCACAGAGTTTTTGAAGAAACAATCTCAAGTAGTTTGACACAAATTTACACCACACATACACAATAAAAGTGGAGGAGCTCAAACTTGGGACCTAACTACAAAAAGGTATTTTTCTCTGTATTTATTCTGAATCACAAATTCAGAATAAATACCCAACACTTCCAGCTGCATCCTCTGGATCACCACTGTCAGTGTCCAAGCAAACTTTGGGGAATTCATTCCATTACTGGGGGGAACCTCACCCCAAACTGATCAGGAGGGTTTGGGGTTTCCATCAGTCTGGATGGCTGGGAATTAAATTTTTCCCAAAAAACCCCAGCAGCAAGAAACAATTCCATGCTGTGCACCAGCGTGGCAGTGCAGGAGAGGAATATTTAGTAAATATTTAGGAAAAAGCACTGCTGCACAGCTATGAATGCTAAATACACCACCAGAAATCAAAACCCACCAAAGAGAAAATTTGTGTGGGGTAAATTTGACACAGATTTACACCACACATACTCAGTGAAAGTGGAGGAGCCCAAAACCTGGGACCTAACCACAGAACTGTATTTTTCCTGTATTTATTCTAAATCTGTGATTCAGAATAAACACCCAACACTTCCAGCTGCATCCTCTGGATCACAACTGTCACTGCCCAAACTTTGGGGAATTCATTCCATTATTGGGGGGAACCTCACCCCAAACTGATCAGGAGGGTTTGGGGTTTCCATCAGTCTGGATGGCTGGGAACGAAGTTTTTCCCAAAAAACCCCAGCAGCAAGAAGCAATTCCATGTTGTCCACAAGACAGCAAAGCAGAGAGGAATATTTAGGAAATATTCAGGAATATTTAGGAAAAAGCACTGCTGCACAGCTATGAATGCTAAATACACCACCAGAAATCAAAACCCACCAAAGAGAAAATTTGTGTGGTGTAAATTTGACATAAATTTACACCACACATACACAGTGAAAGTGGGGGGGGCCCAAACCTGGGACCTAACCACAAAACTGTATTTTTCCTGTATTTATTCTAAATCTGTGATTCAGAATAGACACCCAACACTTCCAGCTGCATCCTCTGGATCACCACTGTCACTGCCCAAACTTTGGGGAATTCATTCCATTACTGGGGGGAACCTCACCCCAAACTGATCAGTCAATCCCCCAGGAGGATTTGGGGTTTCCATCAGTCTGGATGGCTGGGAATGAAGTTTTTCCCAAAAAACCCCAGCAGCAAGAAGCAATTCCATGCTGTCCACAAGACAGCAAAGCAGAGAGGAATATTTAGGCAGAATATTTAGGAAAAACTGCTGCACAGCTATGAATGCTAAATATGCCACCAGAAATCAAAACCCACTGAAGATAAAAACATTTCTTTTAGGCTGCCTTTGCCCTCTCTGCTTCTTAAATGAATAATGAAGATGTCACTTGGCTCCAGACACCACGGGGGAATAAAATGTCACCGCTGCAGCTGCCGAATTTCCCGCTCCCAGCCCTCCAAATTAAGGGAAAAAACCCACAAAACAAAGGGGGAATTTGATTAGGAAAAGTTCAGATCCTTGCCCAAAGCCCAGCTCTTCCTGTAACGTTGCATTCTTCTCTCCTTGTGTAAACTCCTCATTAGAACAGAGCCATGTTCATAATGGAATAATTGGGGTTATAATGGAACTGTGGGAAGATAATTCCAGCTTTAGGAGGGGCAGCATGGCCCTGTAATGTTGTTTTAATGTGATTTGGGGACTGCAGGAACTGCCTGAACCTGCTCATTTAGGATTTGATCAATGGGAAGTAGGCTGGCAAAGAGATGGAGCATTTGATAATTCCCAATTTGATCAATGTGAATCAGGGCTTTGGTGGAGATAAAACATTCCTCGTGGATATTTGGAATTTCACTTTAATGCAGGCAGCAACAGGAACTGCAGACATAAGACTTACCAGGTCTCTGATCCAAACCCATGTGGGATATTTGTATTTTTCCCCTTTTAATGGGGTTTAATTATCCCTAAAGACTGATGAAGCTACACTTGATGTAATTTCAGGGATTAAATGGAGGAAGGAAAATCCAGGAAATATTAAATATATAACAACACCATCTACTTCTTGCTCTGGGAAGTGATGCAGCTTAAAAAGTGGAAGAAATTCAAGTTATAGCACTAAAACTGGGCACCTAATTCTAGACATGCCTAAAATAAAGTCAGACTATTTGCTACCAACACCACAATTAGATCCATTAATCTTGCACTTGGAACCTGCAATCACAGGCAGCACATGGCTTTATGCATTAACAAAATTTAGCAGCTCAACCTTATTTAATTCTTCTTTTACAGCCAATTAAACAACTCTTTAAACACCACTGGAGCCTCTGTCCTCTCAATCCTCACGTGCAATTAAACTGCACATGAGAAGTGCCAAAAGAGCATCTTCAGGTCTCACTAAATCATTCCTCATTTATCCATCAAGCTCCATAAAAGAGGCAGTGATAAAATAACACCTCCTGCACTGAAACCTTCAATAAAGAGACACTGTGTTTAAAAGGATTTTATGTAAGGAAAAAACCTTGAAATTGTAAAGTAATATTGGTATTTCAGGCACTTCATCAAATCTGCCACAATTTATGTGCATATTTCAGGCACTTTTTTCTTTCATTTTGTTTTCTTGGAAGGCAATGAACCAATACTGGATCCACAGAGATGTAAAAATTCCCAATAATTTTTAGGAAATTAGGTTTGAGGTGGAAAAGCAGGACAGTGATTGCAGTACTGCTATTACAGAGCAGTCAAATGATGATTTCAATTTATACCTTTAGTTTCTAGAAAATTAAGAAAACTCCAATCCCATCAAGGGTTAGGAATGTGATTCCCTGTCCAAATCTTCCTCAGTAAATATTCCTTGATTTCTGCACCCTATAAAATGATTTTCTTCATTTTCTTAAATTTCTAAATTTTCTTAAATTTCTTTGATGCTCAGGTCTGGCCCCTGCTCCATCCACAGCTCCATTTGTGCACAGACAGGAACCCAAAGAATTGGATTTATTTAGGAAATCCTTTATGTACCAGGAGGAAAAACCCAATCCCAAACCCACCTCTGCCCACTAAACCCATCCAGAGCCCTTCAGCAAAACCTCAAATCCCACCAAAAGCTTCTTTTGGAATAATGCATGTGAAATGAGGCAATCATTTGATTTAGAAAGCTGAAAATATCCCCCTGTAACAGAGGAAGGAGACACCCAGGTGGGAATTTCATCCCAACCTTCCTGGATTTGCAGACATGGTGGAAAACCCTCTAAATTATGTTTAAATCTGCCCTTGATCAATGGTCATCCTGTTTAAGGACAGATTAATTCAGTGTTCAATATAGTCTGACCATTAAACACTACAAAATTTTTATATATACACCCAAGAATATTCAACAATTCCTGCTGTTAAAGAGATAAAATGAGTTTTTCTTATACTTTAAAATTATATTTGTGTCATTATCAGCAGCTCAGAAAGGATTTTTCTCTTCCTGCCCATCAAAAACCAAAACAAAACACAAAACCAGAAGAAAATCCCTCCACAAATCTACGAAAATCGCGGCAGAATAATTCATTTTTTCTGCAGCATTTCTTGGTTAGAGGAGAGAATTGAGGCTGTAAAAAGTTCTGTGTCCTCACTGAAATGATGAATGGGCCCTGGAGCCTGAGGGATGGAGCAGCCCAAAGGGAAGGTCCAAGGCCAGGGGTCACTGTCACTTTGATCCATCAATTACCAGATCTTCACTTCACTTTCTTCAGCACTAATAAAAATTATTCCATCTGACCTTCGCTGCTGAGGGCAGAGTGAAATTCCTCATTTAAATCCTTCCCGTGGCGCCATTGTGATGCAAAGCTGGAACCTCATTTTTGGTGCTCCATCAAATCTATTTTTAGACTAATTCATGCTTCTTATCAACTAGAAATTAATAAATGTACACAAAGTGTGCAGCCCATTTCCCTGCAGCTTGTGGTTCCTACACATTGGCCTCCAAATTCTCCCAAATTCCCTCCTTTCAACAGCCTGATAGGATCTGTGAGGGAGGAAAGGGGAGTGATTGTGCATTTTAATGGGGTAAGAACTCAGCCAGCTGCCAGGAAAAAACAGGGGGGACTCACTTGAAACGAGCTGAGACTTCATCAGCAGCTTTTTGGTATTGCTCAGTGGTGACTTTGTAGAACTGGGCACTCTGGAAAGAAAAAACAGATTAAATACAGATTTCAGTTAGGATCACTTATAATATCTAGTCAATAAAGCTGATTTGGGATTTAAGCTGTTTCAAAAAACTGTCAAAACTTCACCATAAAATGACAGAGTTTCAGAAATCACTTTTTTTTTTTTTAAATAAGTGTGTCTTGATTATGCAAAAGGAATGGCTCTTGGGGAACAAACTCTAAAGGGACATGAGGCAAGAATCCCATATTTAGCACAAGGTGTTCCTGGAGTCTCTGCAACATTTTCATTAGAAATTAAACTCCAAACAGTGATTTTAGATTTCTCTGCAGTGCCCTGTTTGTGTTCCTCACACACATCTCCCTCCTGCCTCACAGGTGACATTGAGCCAAGCTTCAAAATCCCACAATAAATTAACAAAGGTTGGAATTTCCCTTCTGCTTTTTGCCTTGAAAACACCTCTCTGAGGATTTACTGGAATATTCCAAACTCCCAGATTGCTTCCATCACTTGCTAATTTCAATTTCTAAAGCCAGAAGAGATTTTTCATCTCCCCCAAACCCAGGGATGGCTTTGACTCAGCTCTACAAAATCCTTCATTTCCAAAGTAGAGGTGAGAGATGCTCACCAAGCCACAGAAGTTTTCTAGGTGTGAAAATGCTGTGCCAGGGAGGTTCAGCTTTGATTTGGGAAAATTCCTTCATGGAAAGGCTGGTGAGGCATTGGAAAAGCTGCAGGGGTGGAGTCCCCATCCCTGGAGGGATTTCAAGCCCTGTGGAGGTGGCACTTGGGGACACAGCTCAGTGGTGGCCCTGGCAGGGCTGGGAATGGTTGGATTTGATGACCCCAAAGGTCTTTTCCAGCCTGAAGAATTCTGTGATGCTGCAGGCTGAGATAAATCACTGGGATGTTGTTTTGCTCCATGTCTCAATAACACAGAGGTGGCATTTTTCAGGAGGTTTTTATAGCCTGAGCACAGCTGGACCTCAGCTGTGATAACCAAGGCACCTGGCTGCCCAGCTGGAGGGAGAAAGCAAAGTTTGAGCAGCTCCAAATCCCCTGAAATCATTTTCCTGGGAGTGCTGCTGGAAACAGGGCACGGAGAAGCAAAAAGGTTCTGCTGGCACTTGCAGGAACTCTGGCGTGGCTTTGAGTCATGGGCATCCCAGGGAGTGGAGTTAACATGGCAACAAAACCCTGACAACCCCACACTGTGTGATTGCATCAACAGCAGCTGAACCCTTATTTTAACAACCTGGACTTGATCCTGTGCTTTGGAGTTATTGATGCCTCAATATTGATTTGGCATCTTCCAAATATTTAATTTGTGTCAGGCTGGGAGAGCTGGGAATGTTCAGCCTGGAGAGGAAAATGTTCTGGGAGAGCTCAGAGACCCTAAAGGGGCTCCAGCAGAGCTGCAGAGGGACTGGGGACAAGGCCTGCAGGGACAGCACCCAGGGAATGGCTCCCACTGCCAGAGGGCAGCCATGGGTGGCATCTTGGCAATGAGGAATTCCTGCCTGGGCTGGCATTGCCAGAGCAGCTGGGGCTGCCCCTGATCCCTGCAGTGCCCAAGGCCAGGCTGGAGCAGCCTGGGATGGTGGCATTGGAATGGGATGGGCTTGAAGGGCCCTTCCCACCCAAACCATTCTGGGATTTGGGACACTCAGAATCCATCCCCAGGGATTTTTATGGAAGTTGGGGATGGAGAAGGGAAGGGAGACCCTTCCTGGAGTGCTGAGGTTCCCAGTGAAGCCCCCAGATCCCAAAATCCCTTCCTAGAGAGGAGTCGGGGTGGGGATGGATCCAATGGCAGGCTGGGAGAGCTGGGAATGGAGGGAATTCCCTGGAGAGGGAGCCTGGGGTGGGATTTTGGGAAGGGATTCCCAGAGCAGCTGGGGCTGCCCCTGATCCCTGCAATGCCCAGGGCCAGAGTTTGGAGCCCCCTGGGACAGTGGGAGGTGTCCCTGCCATGGCAGGGGTGGCACTGGTGGGGCTTTGAGGTCCTTTCCAACCCAAACCATTCCATGATTCCGTAACAGACATGGATGCCACCATCCAGACCATGGCAAGCACCATTCCCATTTTAATTTTGGGTAAAACAAAGCAGTTTAGCTTCAGACATTGATGTATGGAAAAGCAATATGATGAAAACATTTTTAGGGGAGGGAAAAAATGGGAAAGGCTGTAAGTGGAGAGATCACTCTTCCATAAAAGTCACACATGACACAGGTCTGTGGTCACTGGGTGAGTAAACATGTCCTGAGGAATATTTATCATTTTATGAGCACTGCAGGTCTCACTCCTGCAAAAACACTTCCTGAAATTCCAAAAGAGGCAACACCAACTACGAAAAATTGCAAAGAAAAACATTTTCCCTTCCCACTATAAGATTTCATCTTCCAAGCTTCTTCCCTGTGAACGATAATCTCCAAATGTACTGAAATCAGTGAATAAAATGCCAGCTCCAGACAGGGGTAAAATTGTAGTGCAGGGCTAATATTTTTTCACAAATGATAACAAATTGGGTAAGAGGCACTGCAGGCAAAGGTCAGGGCTGGATCAGCAGGAGCAGGGAGCTGTGCTGCACTCCCCAGCCCAGCCCCACTCCTCATCACTCATTTGCACTCAAACCCAGCTTGCCACGCACCCTCATTTATTTTTTCATAAATCATTGGTGTCCAGAGAGCAAATGGAAGTGAAATTCTCCTCACACCAGTGACCCCCTGGCACTCAGCAAGCCCAGGCAGGCCCAGGGGGATGGGATGGGATCTGTGGGGTGGGATGGGATCTGTGGAATGGGATGGGATCTGTGGGGTGGGATGCAATGGGATGGGATCTGTGATATGGGATATGTGGGATGGGATCTGTGGAATAGGATGGGATCCATGGGATGGGATCTGTGGAATGGGATGGGATCCAAGAGATAGGATGAGATCTGTGGGATGGGATCTGTGGGATGGGATGGGATCTTTGGGATGGGAGGGGACGGGATCCATGAGATGGGATCTGTGGGATCTGTAGGATCTGTAGGATGGGATCCATGGCAAGGCACAGCATGGGACCACAATGACAGTTCAGCCTTGATTAAAATGAGCCCCAGTTCCTCACACAGGACCAACCAGGAGGGCTTGACACACAGCTCAGATCTTCCAGAGAGGGTGAAACAAAGGCCAAGGTGAGGGGAAAGGAGTAGAAGGGTGCTAAAAATGCCAACAAATATTCTCTGATGAAATCCAGGATAATTCAACAAAGTTCAGCATCTCCAATCTTCCCCCTGCTCAATTCCATGAATCCACAGACAAAGAGTCAGAGTTAAAGCTTAAAGTGGAGGCAGAAAGTGCCCACCTGGCTCATCCTCACCTTCACAGCTCCTGGGGACACCACTGGGCACCAACATTTTGCTTTAGCAGGTTCACAGTGATGCCTCAGCTTTAGCCTTTATATTTTTCACATTCTGTGCTGCTTTAGTGTGTGGGCCAGGGCTCCAGATGATGGGATGGTGAGAGCAGGGAGACAAAACAATTCCTGCTCCAGCTGGGCACCAAGGACAAATGCCCCAAATCTCAGCCCAGGAGCACAAACCCCGCGGGCTGGAGAGAGAAAAACAAGCAGGGTGGGACTGCCTGGGCTAAAGCTGCAATGGGACAATGAACTGCAAGGTGCAAATGGAGCAGAGCTGATCCCAGGGACAGACCCCGGCAGCGCTCGTGCATTTTGGGGCCGTTTTGGTTCATCTTGGGTGCAGCCCTGGCTGGGCTCTGCTGCTGCCCAAGGTGCAGCCATTGAGTGTCACTTTGACATTTTCTGAAAAATCCCTTTGCCAGGATTTCTTCTCCTGGGAAGATGAGAAGCCTCAGCTTCTCCATGTTTTGCTGCTCGGGAATGTGGTCTGGAGATTGTTTATCCAAACATGTGAATTGTTTTTAATTAATGACCAATCACCATCAGCTGTGTTGGACTCTCTGAGTCAACCACAGGTTATTATTCATTCTTGTTAAGCTTTCTGATGTATCCTTTGTCTTTCTTTAGTATAGCATTCTTTAATACAATATAGCATCATAAAATAATAAATCAGCCTTCTGAGAACTTGGGAGTCAAATTCTCATCTCTCAGCTCGTCCTGGGGACCCTCACAAACACCACAATTGAGGAGAACCTTTGAATAAATCCCTGCTTTGCTCTTTAACTCCATCTAATCTCAGTCCTAGCTCAGATTCTCAAGGCATCAGGACGAGCTCAGAGCAGGGTGAGCATGGCCAGGGCTGGGATGATGAATGGTTCTCCATCACCCCCTGTCCCCTCCCAGGCCAGCACTCACTGGAATCTTATTTAGGCTGCCATTTATCTTTCTTTGGGCCAGTCAATAAAGATGAACACAACAGTTGTAAGGATCGATTGCAATTTTTTCTCCTTTTCAAGCATGAAGGAGCATTTCTGACATAAAAACAATATTCGGGGTGTACTTGTTCTGCTTTTTAATTGCAGTTCAAGTGATCAACTGAGCTGCTCTCTATGCCCAGAAGTTTTAATCCTACAAGCTATCAAGAAATCATCTGTTATCTTAGCTGAAGTGTGCTGTTTGTTGGCTCAGGTCTGCTACTGAAACTCACTCAGATTCCCTTTTAGAGATAAACTCTCTGTAACCCAGAGATGCAGTTTCATTTTTCAAGTCTTCCCTAATCCTCCAGATAAAAGTGCAGTGGTCATTTCCCTAAATGCAGATTAAAAACGGGGCTGTAGCATCACTTCCTCATCTTCAGACAAAGACAGACATTTATTATTGGTTTATTATTAACCCAATCTGTGATTCCACAAAACGAAGGAGCAACCCAGAGAATGGAAATTCACTTCCCACATGTCCAAGATGGTCCCAGGCCAGCTTGGACATGGCTTGGATCACCCTGGGACAGTGGGAGGTGTCCCTGCCATGCCAGGGGTGGCACTGAATGAGTTTAAAGTCCCCTTCAACCCCAAACCCAGTGGTTTTCTGCCAAAGATAATGAAAATATTGCAGTAAAAATTAATAACAAGTGGTGCCTTTTCCCTCAAAGTGAACTGAAAGAAACAGAGGCTGAACGAGAAGTTAAAGAGAATTTCAGCTTCATTTTTAAATCCATCCAATTTGCCCTGATACAAACACAGAGCCACAGAAAATATAAATAATGCCATAAGTCAGGAGGACAAAAATGAGATGTGGCCACTGGTGAAAGTGTTTTCACCACGTCTGCCACTGAAATAATTTTCCCTGAGCAAAAGTGGAAGCAGAAGCTTCTTAAAGCTGGAGGAATAAGAGGAGAATTATTTCTCTCAAGAGCTCTGATTTCAAAGGTCTGTGTCAGAAAATAAATCCCTGGAGCCCCTCAGAAGGTCACTGTTTTGTCTGCATGCAGGAACTCAAAGCACAAGTACACGTTTCACTCTGGGCTAAAAATCTTCAGATTTGCAAGCAGGGGAAGTTCTGAGAGATCCTGTGTCATCCAAGCTGATAAAAGATTATCAAAAGAACCAGGAGAACTTGAGATCTCTCATTTAATTCCACCAGAGATGCTTCACCTATATGCACTATTTTATTATAAATGTGGTGAAACTGTTTTTTACTGCAGATAGACCACGACTGATTTTGGCACTGAATTCTTGCTTTTAAGCCCTTAAAGCCCTGAAGAGATTCATTAGGAGAGTAACATTCATGCAATCTATTTAATTATTTTTTTTAAATTAAATTTAATAGTTACATAGTTGATTGGACAAAGAAAAAAAGACTTTTGACTTGCGTACAAAAGAGACAAACCTGCCCTTTGCTTCAAGTCAGCGCTGGGAAAGACAAAAATGAGCCCAGCTTGACTCCAGCTCAGCTCAGCACCTGCTCCACCCACCAGAGGAACCAAGGGCTTGGGCTGTTTGGCACCTTTGAGAATCAGGGGAGAATTTTTAATTTAAAGACTTCTCTCTCCTTCTCATCCTCCCCCACGAAAAGACTCAAAGCATCGGCAGGCAAAGATTATCCTGCTCCCTGAATGGCAAATTGGGAAGTTTTCTGTGCCTCTTTTAAATCCATTTCTGCTGCAGTTAAGCTCCTTTTCTCCCTTAATTGTACTTGTGGCCATTTCATCTCGGGATCTTTAACAAAGCCATTTGGGGATAATAGGGAGCATTTTGTTTTAATCATCCTGTTGACACAGAGCCTGAGATCTGAACGGCCTTAAAAGAGATTTCCAAAGGCACAAAGAAATTGTTTCACTTATTTTCAGTCCAAACTCAAGACTCACCAGGCGGCTCCAAGCCCCATCCTTGGGCACTGCAGGGATCAGGGGCAGCCCCAGCTGCTCTGGGAATCCCTTCCCAAAATCCCACCCCAGGCTCCCTCTCCAGGGAATTCCCTCCATTCCCAGCTCTCCCAGCCTGCCATTGGATCCATCCCCACCCCGACTCCTCTCTAGGAAGGAATTTTGGGATCTGGGGGCTTCACTGGGAACCTCAGCACTCCAGGAAGGGTCTCCCTTCCCTTCTCCATCCCCAGCTTCCATAAAAATCCCTGGGGATGGATTCTGAGTGTCCCAAATCCCAGAATGGTTTGGGTGGGAAGGGCCCTTCAAGCCCATCCCATTCCAATGCCACCATCCCAGGCTGCTCCAGCCTGGCCTTGGGCACTGCAGGGATCAGGGGCAGCCCCAGCTGCTCTGGCAATGCCAGCCCAGGCAGGAATTCCTCATTGCCAAGATGCCACCCATGGCTGCCCTCTGGCAGTGGGAGCCATTCCCTGGGTGCTGTCCCTGCAGGCCTTGTCCCCAGTCCCTCTGCAGCTCTGCTGGAGCCCCTGCAGGCCCTGCCATGTGCTGGGAGCTCTCCCTGGAGCCTTCCCTGCTCCAGGGGAACATTCCCAGCTCTGCCAGCCTGGCTCCAGCCCTGCAGCAGCTCCATGGGTTCCTCTGGACTACAGAGAAAAAGGCAAGATGAGAAGAAATAAACTCGAAAACCTCCAGTCATGTTTCATCTTTGGAACTGCCACCAAGTGAGCGAGGAGAGAAGGAATTAGGGAAGAAAAAAGACCCAAAAAAAGAATAAAACCATCAGCTGCTTTGTGCCTCCACCCCAGTTCCAAATTACATTAAATTACAGCTTTATAAATATGACCATTCCAATGGCATTTTCATTTGAGTTTAAAGCCTCTATTTGTGCCTGAATTGATTTTAATAAGCTATGGAAAACCAAGCATTTAACATCAGACAGCTTCCCAAATAACACTGCATCTTCATTCTGCCTCCAGATGATCTATGGATGAGGGAATTTCTTCTGAAATGTCAGCACATCAGGCCTGGGCTTGAATTTTTAGATAAGTTATTCTTTCTACAAGTTCTGACTGCTCTCATTCGATCCAGCTGCTCTAGTCAGTCAATTGGTGCAGTTTTTATTCCAGAGATGAAACTAAGGATGTCCAAAGCCACATTCTGAGACCCTACATAACATTTAAGACTTTTATTCTTGTTTTTATACCCTATTAGCAGTTAATTTTTAATAAGGGGACTCACTGCCCTCACTGAGGAAAGTTGTGTGGGTCTGCTATAGGGCTGAAAATCAGGATTTTATGAAATCTCTCCAAAAGGAGCATCTTTGCACAAAAAAATGGTCACTGCCCAAAGCAAACCAGTTTTCCAATCCTGAAGTAAAGCATCAAAGGTGCCTTTGGGGAAGGAGCCAACAAATCCCTCCCACCACAACTCAGGACAACTCAGAGACTAAAGATCGATGGGCAGAGCAGGGGATGAGCTTTCACAGCACACGAGAATATTTTAACATGCAACAAGTGGCTGCAAGGCAGGGAGAGGGATTTCAAACTGAAAGAGAAGCCCCACAGAAAATAAAAAAGCAAAGGAAGGAACCTGGGACTGAGCCTGCAGAGGACACCCAGATAAAGAAGATAAGATTAAGGCAATTATCAGGATTTTGGTGGTGATTGCCCAGAGCTCCCCATTTCAAATTCAAGTGCAATTCCCTCTCTTCTACCTTTAGAAAACTTCCAAGTGAAGTTTTGGAACTTCGAAATTATCTGCTGTGTCCTGGAAGAAGCTGGATCAGGACCAGGTTGTCCCTGTGACAGAAGAGACGCCTGAACTGTCACAGACTCAAGGGAGGATTTGGGACACCCAAAACCACCCAAAGTACCTTTTCCTACAGAGAAATAAACCACAAAAAGTATCCAAAAGTGTTGAAAATGCCACAGACCCACCCAAACAAAACCTGGGAGGTGTCCCTGCCTGTGGAGGTTGGAATGAGGTGAAGTTTAAGGTCCCAAACCAATCTGGGATTCCACAAAGCAAAGGAGCAACCTGCAGAATGGAAATTCCCAGCAGTGAAAATTCACTTCCCACCAGTGTTTGCTGCATTCCACGATGGGTTTTTGTCAAAAATTTCAGTGATATTCAAAGATGTCAAAGATATTCAGAGTGCAGCAAGCAGGGTAAAATACTTAACTCAGCTACCAGCAGAAAATGGGGAAAAAAGAGAACAATTTTTGACCTTTTCTTTTGAATTTTCAACTCAGTTTTTCAGGCACCACTAACTAATGCCTTTAACTGCAACTATTAATGGCTCTGAAGTTTCTCCCCAGCCGTGGCTCACTTCACTTTTCTGCCCTGCTACAACATCGATCTCTAATTTGTTAACACTCAGAGCTGCCAAAGAAAATGAAAACCTTGGTGAAAAGGACAAATCTATTCCAAGTTCTTACAGCTATTCAGCCAAGCAGCTAATCTGCATGTAATTGTAGGAGTGGTGTTAATACAAATGTGCTCAGGCTTAGAGATGCACCTGAAAATGCACAAGTGCATTTATGGCCCCTCCTGATGATGAGAAACCTCATTTAGATCATTCCCATTTCCAATTTCTCTTCTTAAATCAGCCCTGTCACTATTCCATGGTTTAAATTCTGTTTTCCCAATGGGGTTATTTCTCCAGGACCCCCAAAATGAGTGTGAGACATCTTTGAGGCACACAGGAATGGGAATTGCTACTGCCAGGGGTGATGTCCATGAAATCTAAGCTGGGAATTCCCTTCTGTTGGTGGCACCAGGTGCAGACAGCAGCACAGGAATGAGGATTTCAAATTCCTGGTGCTGGTTTGCTTTTATGGAATTAATTCTTAAATATTGGTCCGGTGGGCCACTTATGCAAAACAAAAATGACACCACAGGGAATCAGCTCAAAGCAAAGCAGGATCAGCATGAATCCTAAAACCCTGGAATGGCTTGAGATGGAAAGGACCTTCAAGATGATGCAGTTCCAACCCCCTGCCATGGGCAGGGTCACCTGCTAGCCCAGGGTCCCATCCAGGAATGGCAGTGACTTCCAGAGAAATCCCAGTGGATTTCATGGATTTATTCCATGGACAGAGCTGTCCATTCTGCATGGATCATTCCCAAACACTCAGCTTTGATCCAGCAGCTCAAGGTCAGATCAGATGAAATCTCCCATTCCATCCCTGCATGGATCACTCCCACAAAGTCCTGAGGTGCTGGACACTCAAAGGAAGACAATTTGAGGTTATCCATGAATCTTTTTTGGGAAAACTTCAGCAGAGTGCAGGGCAGCCCTTCCATGGTCTACAGTAGCCGGGATTTTAAGGGGAAGCCTCAAAATAAGAGAAAATCTGAGGAAATCCCTTTAACCACCACTTGTTTGCACCTCATTTTGGCCAGTTTTTGGAGACAGAGATCCCATTAAAGTGGTCAAAAAAAGTACTTTCCTCCAAGTACTTTTCTCCTGCTAGCCCAGGGTCTCATCCAGGGATGGCTGTGACATCCAAGTGTTTGGAATTCCAAAGTATTTTGGAAAAAAACAGGCAATTCCAAGTGTTTTATTGCATGGACAGAGCTGTCCATTCTGCATGGATCATTCCCAAACACTCAGCTTTGATCCAGCAGCACAAACTCAGCTCAGTTAAAATCTCCCATTCCATCCCTGCATGGATCACTCCCAGAAAGTCCTGAGGTGGTGGACACTCAAATGAAGACAATTTGAGGTCATCTATGAAGATCTTTTGGGAAAAATCCAGCAGAGTCCAGGGCAGCCCTTCCATGGTCTACAGCAGGCACGATTTTAAGGGGAAATCTCAAAGTCAGAGAAAATCTGAGGAAATCCCTTTAACCACCACTTGTTTGCACCTCATTTTGGCCAGTTTTTGGAGGCAGAGATCCTGTGAAAGTAGTCAAAAAAGTACTTTCCTCCAAGTACTTTCCTCCTGCTAGCCCAGGGTCTCATCCAGGAATGGCTGTGACATCCAAGTGTTTGGAATTCCAAAGTGTTTTGGAACAAAACAGGCAATTCCAAGTGTTTTATTAATTCCAAGTGCATGGACAGAGCTGTCTATTCTTCATGGATCATTCCCAAACACTCAGCTTTGATCCAGCAGCACAAACTCAGCTCAGCTGAAATCTCCCATTCCATCCCTGCATGGATCACGCCCACAAAATCCTGAGGTGCTGGACACTCAAATGAAGACAATTTGAGGTTATCCATGAAGCTCTTTTGGGAAAACTTCAGCAGAGACAGTGCTGGGCCAGGGCAGCCCTTCCATGGTCTACAGTAGCCATGATTTTAAGGGGAATTTCAGTCAGAGAAAATCTGAGGAAATCCCTTTAACCACCACTTGTTTCCACCTCATTTTGGCCAGTTTTTGGAGACAGAGATCCCATTAAAGTGGTCAAAAAAGCAATTTCCTCCAAGGACAGCTGAGGGACAGGGATCGTAAGAGGCTGTGGTATCTCCAGCCCTGGAGGTCCCCACAGTCCCCCAGCCAAAGCCCTCACCAACCTGCTCTGAGCAGGTGCTTGGACCTCCCAAAGCCCCTTGCAGTCACAACAACTCCATAAATACAGAAATCCAGCTCTGCTATCAGGGTGAAAATCTCTTTTGGCTTGTAGATGTGCAATCTGCTCTGCAGCTGGAGGTGAAATTCATCTTGTGGCAGGAGCCCAACAGAAAGAATCACAGATTAGCTCTGTCTTCTTTCAAATCAATGGAAAATAGCTGGGTTTAGCTGTGTTTATTAGATCTCCCCCATCACTGCTGCCTGAGATTGGCTGCCTCAGGCCATAACGAGTGCAAGATTACCATTTTTTGAAAAGCACAAATAACACTCACACGCCAGCCTGAGACAGACCATGAATAAAGTTCCTGGAAAAAAATAAAAATCCTAAAATATTCTGTCTCTCTCAATCCAACAAACCTGGAAACAATGTCATGGCACAGGCTTGTTGCTGTTTCTCTCACTGCTTTAAGAAGTTTTGTCTGTGGTTTTTTTTGAGCTGGTGTTTGTGGGAATTTTCCTCAGGAACCAGCTTGATCAATCCTATCAAATTCTCATTTTGTGGAATTATGAGCTGCAGTACCCAAATAGGATGAGTTTGATATTCAAAACCACTTTAATTGTGTCAGAGCAATGAAATTTTTTGAATGCTGCTGCCACAAACAATCTGAATTTTGGTCTCACTGTCAGGTGATATTTTGGTGGTCAGGATCAGCAGGAGAGCAAAGAGGGGGTGAATATGGAGAGCAGGTTTTTCACTGGGCAAAGTTTTCATGATCCAAGTGAAAACAGCCACAAGAAAAGGCAGAAAATCTGATACCAACTGACTGACAGCTGATGCTGCTACAACAAAAGCCAAACTGTAAAAATCTACAGATCAGTATCAAGTTTTGGTGATGCTGAAGCAACTAAAGGACTTCAAGGATGGTCTCTGGCAGCTGCTTTGAACACCAGGTGAGAGCAGTGAGGAGGAATCAAAAACAGCTGAGGATATAAAAAATTCCTGATGAAAAACAATGTAGGTATTTTGTTTGGATGAGTGATAAGCACTGAATCCAAACAAACTGCATTGTACACTCAGATTAGGTGGAGAACTCTGCCCAAATTTAATTTAGGGAAATTAGTTAATTTAAATTTAGGGAAGCAAGAGAGGAACAAGCTCTGAGCATGTTTAAATCAAAGGAAAGGGAGAATTTTTCAGTGATTTTGCAAGAGTGGATCCCAGCACGCCCTGAGCTCAGGAATGCCTCCTGAAGGAAAAGCAGCCACAGCTAAGGCAGCTGGGCTCCCTAAAAACCTGCTCAGAGTCAATCCAGGACCCAGGAAAATGAAAGCATGGCACAGTGGAGTCACCAGCACCAAACACATTGATCTGCAAGTTTAAAAATCACAGCATTGCTCTCAATGAGGCAAAATCCACCAAGTTCCTACAGCTGGCTGACACACGAGACCAAACAATTCAAACACAGATTCCTACAAACGTTCCTCATCTGTCACTGGGTTTTGTGACCTCTGAAGAGGATTCCCAGCATTTCCTGGCTCCTTTTTCCTGCATTTCTCATGGGTTTGGTTTATTCCCACTGGCCATTTCTATCTCTCTCCTATCATTGAAGCCAGAGCTGTAATTCTGCATTTCAGCCATCCCACAGCTATTTGGGGAAATGTTCTGTCCTACAAACAGACTTTTTCCCACTCTAACCTTTATTTTTCCTTCCCATTCCAAGTGTTCCATTGTGCTGCACTCCTGCATTTCTCCAGACATTCCCCTTTTTCCTTTTTCCCAGACTTTTAGTTGTTTTTGTGAGTTCACTTTATGTCACACACACTGTCCCCTCTGTCACAGCCATTTCTTGGAGTAAAATCTATGAATTCAACATTTCCCTGTGTGGGGTTATAAAAGGTCTGCCAACCCCTGTACCCATCCTGGAATTTGTTTTTTAGGATGGAATTCACCCTGAAAAGTGTCCAGGGCCAGGTTGGATGGGGCTTGGAGCACCCTGGTATTTGGGCAATGTTCTGTAATACAGATGGATTCTTTTCCATTGTAACTTTTATTTTTCCTTCCCATTCCAAGTGTTCCATTGTGCTGCACTCCTGCATTTCCCCAGACATTCCTCTTTCAACCTGAACAAACTTCTCAGGTGTTTTTGTAGTTCTTGGAGTAAAATCTGTGAATTCCGAATTTCCTGCAGGAAATTCCTATGTAGGGTTATAAGAGGTTTGCCAACCCTGTACCCATCCTGGAATTTGTTTTTTAGGATGGAATTCACCCTGAAAAGTGTCCAGGGCCAGGCTGGATGGGGCTTGGAGCACCCTGGGATGGTGGAAGGTGTCCCTGCCATGGAAATCAGCTTTAAGGTCCCTCCCAACCCAAACCACTCTGAGATTTCCAAAGAAACCAAAATTTAGACCCACAAATTCTCTGTTACAGACTTGTGCCATGCCCAAATACCAGCTCACAACTGAGAGAAGGATTTCACACTGAAGTTTTTTCAAAAAGCCCCCAACACAACCATTTCATTTGCAATTCTCCTTCACTCCTCACAGCAACAGGTCCAGCTGGATCAATTCCATCTCTGTATTGATTCCCCAGCTGGCTGATAACATATGCAAATACTTGTAAATTCAGATTTTAGTATTTTGCTTTATAAAGCATGAGAGCATTGAGGATGAACTTGATATAATCAATATTTTTTTCTCCTTTTTCTCCCTCCAAGTATAAAAGTGACTCTCAAAAGCTCCCATATCTTTAATCTGGGCAGCTACAAGAGAAACATCCTTTTTGCTACTATAAAATCTGGAATTACCTCATACGGACAACTCTCTCAGGCACAGAGTGGGATTTTTGGGGTTGTCCTGTGCCAGCAGGAATTTTATTTATGGCACCTGCACCCTGAAATTCCCCATTAATTTTGTCTTCAAATTCTTTAAGCCTGGGCAAGTAGAGGAGTAAAACACTGCCAGTAAACTCAGTCACATAAAAGGAGGTTCACATGTCTGCAAACTTTTAATTGCAGCAACTACTGCAGTAAAAAGACATCAAATATCCCCTCAAACACTGGCACTTAATCCTTGTTCTGTCAACCACTGGTAAAACTCCCACTTCAAAAACATCCCACATGCTGCACGGTACAAACACACACAGCACTTTACACTTGATTTTCCAATATGAAAGCACAGGTCTTGTAAGGATCTTTCAGTTTTTTCATGAAGTTCTTTCAATTTTACAAGTACCTGAAATAATCTCTTGTCAGTTCATGGCAACAATTCAAAGAAAAAAAAAAATTCACTGATGTTTTCTGAATTTAAAAGGGTCATTTATTGCTTTTAAAAAGGCCTTCAAAAACCCCCAATTTCTGCGCATTTTCTAACAAAAGGAAGCCCAACCTCTACTATTACCCAATAACTCATCTCACCTATGCACAGAATTATTTTGTTTTGCTCAGTTGAGATCCCTCTGAAAAACTCCACAAGAGATTCTCAAACCATCAGCATTCTGCACATTATTTTAAACATATAATTAAAGAAAGTTTCTAAAAACTGCAGTGACAGGAGCAGCAGAAACTCTTCAGTTTCTAAGGAAGGCGGCTCATGGAAGAGGCAATGAACACAAGGCTGGGCTGGATTTGTTTCATTTCCTGGATTTGGGGTTGTTTGGCTGCCAAGGAATTATTTGGAAGAATAAAGTCAAAAATACTGCATCCGTTCAGAGGAATTAGAGGGACATGGAGAAAAGATATCAATAGTTACAATGAAAAGATATCAACAGTTTTTCATTTAAAGACAGCAAATGGAACAGTTTCAGCTACAGGGAACTGCAGAGAGTAAGGACAGACTGAGCTCCTGAGCTCTGGCACACAGGGAATGGCAATCCCTGAAAAAGGCTCTGATTTCACACTGGGGCTTTTCTCTGATTCCAAAACAACTCTGATTTTCCTTTTTAAAGAATGAAAGGATGGGTTGGGTTGAGTTGGGAGGGACTTTCAAGATCATCTCATCCCACGCCAGCCATGGCAGGGACACCTCCCACCATCCCAGGCTGTCCCAGCCCCAGTGTCCAACCTTGGGCATTGCAGGGATCAGGGGCAGCCCCAGCTGCTCTGGGAATCCCTTCCCAAAATCCCACCCCAGGCTCCCTCTCCAGGGAATTCCCTCCATTCCCAGCTCTCCCAGCCTGCCATTGGATCCATCCCCACCCCGACTCCTCTCTAGGAAGGGATTTTGGGATCTGGGGGCTTCACTGGGAACCTCAGCACTCCAGGAAGGGTCTCCCTTCCCTTCTCCATCCCCAACTTCCATAAAAATCCCTGGGGATGGATTCTGAGTGTCCCAAATCCCAGAATGGTTTGGGTGGGAAGGGCCCTTCAAGCCCATCCCATTCCAATGCCACCATCCCAGGCTGCTCCAGCCTGGCCTTGGGCACTGCAGGGATCAGGGGCAGCCCCAGCTGCTCTGGCAATGCCAGCCCAGGCAGGAATTCCTCATTGCCAAGATGCCACCCATGGCTGCCCTCTGGCAGTGGGAGCCATTCCCTGGGTGCTGTCCCTGCAGGCCTTGTCCCCAGTCCCTCTGCAGCTCTGCTGGAGCCCCTGCAGGCCCTGCCATGTGCTGGGAGCTCTCCCTGGAGCCTTCCCTGCTCCAGGGAACATTCCCAGCTCTCCCAGCCTGGCTCCAGCCCTGCAGCAGCTCCATGGATTCCTCTGGATTTGCTCCAGGTGCTGCTGCTGTTGTCCCCAGGGCTGGGGCAGCTCTGCAGGTGGGGTCTCACCTGAGAGGAACACAGGGACAGAATTCCCTCCCCTCTTCCAAAGCAATCCAGAGCTTCCAAAAAGTTTTTTTTGTTTGTTTCATTGTGTCCCCTTCCAGCTTTACCTGCTGAATGCAGAGCTCCAGAAACCCAAAACCAGCAGGAGATTGGAATGAGAAAAAGAGGGAAAATCTCCCTATTATTGCTGTAATCCCAAAAAGCCACACAGACATCCAGCCCCAAACACCACAGAGAGGGTTTGCTGAAAAATAATGCAGAAATTATTTCGGTATAACCCAGAACAGTCCCTAATATTCAGTTTTGTAGCTGCATTTTGCTGTTTCACTGCACAGCAAATCCACGTGAAACAGGAGCTGCCCTATATGAAAAACAACAATTCCTCATCTTAAAAGCTGGAATCTGATCCAGAAAGGGAAGTAGGATGCACACATGGCAGACAAGAAGTGCCAGAAATGAGTAAATAACCATTGAAAATCACACCCTCGCAAGTTGCTGAATAAAATGGTTACAGGAAAAGATTGCACATTTTAACTGATGTCTCTGGATAATGAATTGTGTGCTGCCTCCTTGTACAGATTTTTATCAGAGAATTCACTCAATATCTGCATGGTTCCACTGCTCTTCTCTTGCCTGCTCAAAGTGAGGCAGTGAAAAATTGGTGAGAAGAGAGAAAAAATGGTGAATTTCCCAAGGGATGAAACAGAAGCAGTTCCATGAAGCCCTGGGATGGAATTGCCAGAGAAGCTGTGGCTGCTCCTGGATCCTGGAAGTGTCCAAGGACAGAGCTTGGAGCAACCTGGGATGGTGGAAGGGTCCCTGGGTTGGAACTGGATGAGCGTTAAGGTCTTTTCCAACCCAAATTCTGATTCCATGATTCTCTGAACTCCTGAAATCCACAGGAAGCTTGGCATGAAGAGATATCAGAGCTGGCATGGAACAAAAATGATCTGCAGTGCTTTTAAAAACACATATGGTACCACACAACAGAAAATATTCTGCATTATTGTCTCAGTTCTGTGGCAAACAGAGAATATCTTCTTTGGGCTTTAAGTTGATAAATAAATAGACGATTTTTGTTGCAGGAAAAAAATCTCAGAACTGGATTAAAGTGGTAACAGATATGAAAAAAGTAAGACATTGAAAACAATGATAACAATGATAAAAGGTAAGACATTGATAACAATTAAAGCAATGATAATTCTGAGAATCAGACAAATCTTTGAACTCCTCTGTCAAGGTTCATTTGGATTTGCTTCTTAATTACCACAGCTCTGCTTTGCTGTTTCCCTGTGCACAAATTCCCTGAGTGATCCTGGCGTGCAAAGGGTTAAACTCCCTGACATGGAGGGAAAAAACCCCAAGATTTCTAAAGTGGCAGGAGAGCATCTCCTGATTTCAAACACATGATTATCCTCCTCTATTTCAAAAGGCAAAGCCTTTGGAGGCCCAGCAATATGCATGTGAATAGATCTGCATTGAACAGTCCCAGCTCTCAGGTATGAAAATGCTTTTTGGTTCCAAAGGAGGGAGATCTGGGCATTTTCATTTCTCCCTGACACACTGAAGGGGCTGAACATGCCACCAGCATTTCTGAATTGCAAAGGGTCATTGCTGTCCCCAGCCCCAGCTCTGAGGGTTCAGCCACTTCTGCTGGGGCAAATTCCCAATTTAAACCAAGACCAACAGAGCAAAGCTGGGCCTATTTCACACCAGAAACCGAACCCACATAAAGGGTGGAAAAAAGTTTAACCAGAATAAAAAAGAGAAGAAATTCCCACCTTGCAAGGATTAGTGTAAAAATGGCACATTACTTTTCCAGGAGGATCTCACAAGTACAGAAACTTGATTCCATCTCACCTCTCCTGTAGGAATGGGGGTCAGAGATTTTACAGGAAATTTGCAGTGCCCAAGACCAATTGGTTTTGCTCTTTAAAGCAAAAATTTGGCTGCAAAGAAGTTTCACTAGGCTTGTCACCAAGTCCATTACTCTGATTGTCTCTCCTATTTTCTGCCATTTTCTTCCTACAACTCCCTCTAATCATCTTTAATGAGATTTCTTTCTCCCAGTTTTAAATTCCTTGTTTCAGTTTTGAGGGAGTTTCACAGAACACAGAAAAATGCAGAATTTTGCCTTTTGTAGTGAATTCTCAGGGCAGAAGAGAAACTTTTATTTAAACTTTCATTCCTGTGGCCAAGCCTGGCCAAAGGTGGGATCTGTGTCACAAATAACGTTAGAAAGAGCTGGTGCAGCTCTCTTCTCTCTGCACCAAAATCCCAGAATTTTGGTTCAGCTCTCACTGTGGCCAGACCCTCCCTGATTTTAAGGATGTTGCCACTGGACACAGCCACAGGGTTACATAGTCAAATCCCATTTCCCCAAATCCATGGGGTCGTATAGTTTAGTCCCAAAACCACAGGGTCATTTCTCCTCAATCACGTTGGGGTCACCATTTGTTGTCATATATTGTAAAGGTTCCATATCACCAGAGTTTTGTACCTCCTTGATGTTTTTCATGGACAACTCCTCTAGCACTGACTGTTCCTGGTCCTCACAGCAGCCAGCTGACTGCAGTTCCCACCAATCCACTCTTTTATACCACTGCTCTTACTGGCTACAGCTGTGGCCTGTTAACATCAGGCCTGCTCCTAATCCTTAGTAACTAGCTCAGCTGCAGCTCTTTAGGGGCAAAAATTACTTTTTATACCACCTTCATTTACCCATACTGTATCCCCCTACAAGTCCCCCTTTTTCTTTTAATTACAGTTGTAGCATTTCTAGAAATATATATTCAAATAAATTAACATTATGACATATTCATATATTTCATTCAGAACCAACAGTTACACAGATGGTCAGATATCATAGTACAAATACCTACATTTCGAAATGTTGGTTCAGTTTTGCAGCTTTTCTCAGTCCACAAAGTACTTATCTTCAAAATCTTTTATACTCATATTTAATAAACATTAATAGCTACAATTGATATATTTTACCACTAGTTTAGTATTCAAGTCCTTTTCCATGAATCCACAGGGTTTTATTTCCTAAACTATTTGACCCCATGGATTTCCTCCAATCCATGGGGTCATATAGTTTAGTCCCAAATCCACAGGGTCATTTCTCCCAAATCACATCGGGGTCACCATTTGTTCTCATTACATTGCAAGGGGTCATTTCTCCCAAATCACATCGGGGTCACCATTTGTTGTCATTACATTGCGAGGGGTCATTTCTCCCAAATCACATCGGGGTCACCATTTGTTGTCATCACATTGCGAGGGGTCGTTTATCCCAAATCACATCAGGGTCACCATTTGTTGTCATTACATTGCAAGGGGTCATTTCTCCCAAATCACATCGGGGTCACCATTTGTTGTCATTACATTGCAAGGGTTCCATATAGAGTTTCATACCTCCTCGCTGTTTCTTGTAGGCATCTCTTCTAGGCACTGACTCTTCCTCATCCCCACAGCAGAAAACTGACTGCAGTTCCCACCAATCCACTCTTTTATACCACTGCTCTTATTGGCTACAGGTGTGGACTGTCAACATCAGGCCTGCTCCTGATCCTTAATAATTAACCCAGCTGCAACTCTTTAAGGGGTAAAATTACTTTCTATACTCCCTTTATTCACTTGTATTCTATTCCCCTACACCTCAGGCATTGTAAAAGCTGCATCTTTTACACAAAGCTCTCCCCAAATCCAGCATCCTCTGTGCTTAAATTACAGAAACAAAAATCAAATCTCTTTTTTTCCTGTAACACAATTCATATGGAAAAAGCTGGGTTTAGGTCAAAGCTTATTGTTCATAAACCTAAATGGACTTCCCAAAAATCTACTGCTGCCAGATGTCAGTGGTCCCATCTCCAGCTCCTCTGGCTGCACAGATCCCTCTCTCCCACTGAAGGCCAAGCTGTTAATAAATTGTTTTTCAACTTAGACTGGATTGATCATTTATTTTCAAAATCCCTCTTCCCATCATATACTCATTACCCGCCTCCTCTTGATGTAAGAGGACAGCTATTGCCTTCTGCATTTATTGTGCTGGCAAACAGAAACTCTGAGCAGCATTTCCTGGGGATTCTCTCATTTATCTATCAGTTATGGGACTGGACTATTTTTAGGGGCAGGAAAAATTAAAATATCACTCAGAGTGACAGCAGTGAAAATGAAGGCAGTGAGTCCTCCTGTAATAAAGGAAGAGTGTTCTTATGATTTCCATGATTTCAGCCATTGGGTTTGAAGGATTATTTACAACTTTAAAAAAAAGCATAAATTCTCATAAACATTATTGCTTTCTAATGAGACTAATTACTATCTAATGCTTAGGCAGAAAGGGACTCTAATCATAAAATCATTAGGGTGGGAAAACCCCTCTGAGGTCATCGAGTCCAACCATTCCCAGTGCTGCCAAGGCCACCACTGCCCCATGTCCCCAAGTGCCACATCCACAGGGCTTGAAATCCCTCCAGGGATGGGGACTCCACCCCTGCCAAGGTGGGCAGCCCTTTTTGGGAAGGAATTTCCTTAAAATCCCCCCTGAGCTGCCCTGTCCCAGCCTGAGGCCGTTCCCTCTGCTCCTGTCCCTGTTCCCTGGAGCACAGCCCGACCCCCCTGGCTGTGCCCTCCTGGCAGGGACTTGTGCAGAGCCACAAGGGCCCCTGAGCCTCCTTTGCTCCAGGCTCAGCCCCTGCCCAGCTCCCCCAGCCCCTCCTGGTTCTCCAGACCCTTCCCAGCTCCCTCAGCCCCTCCTGGTTCTCCAGGCCCTTCCCAGCTCCCTCAGCCCCTCCTGGTTCTCCAGACCCTTCCCAGCTCCCTCAGCCCCTCCTGGTTCTCCAGACCCTTCCCAGCTCCCTCAGCCCCTCCTGGTTCTCCAGACCCTTCCCAGCTCCCTCAGCCTCTCCAGACCCTTCCCAGCTCCATTCCTGGACCCTCTCCAGCCCCTCCAGGCCCTTCCTGCCCTGAGGATCCCAGAGCTGCCCCCAAGGTTCCAGGGGGTCCCTCAGCAGTGCCGGCTCAGGGGACAGTCCCTTCCCTAACCCTGCTGCCCACTCCATTCCTGCTGAAATCCAGGTGCCAGCGGCCTCCTGCCCACCTGGGCACACCTGGGCATGTCCAGCCACTGTCACCAGCACCCCCAGGGACATTTCTCCAGGCTCAGCCCCTTCCCAGCTCCCTCAGCCCCTCCTGGTTCTCCAGACCCTTCCCAGCTCTGTTCCCTTCCCTGGACCTGCTCCAGCCCCTCTGATTTGAGGTTCCTCAGCATGGCCAGCACAGGGGAATGGTCATTACAATTTGGAATTGTAATCATTTCTAATTATGTTACCTCAATTAAGAAATCCTCCCTGAGGGTTGCTTTAATCCAACATTAACTTAGCGCAGTATTTGTTCCCAAACTTCAGCTTGTGATGGGAGGATGGTGGGAGGAGAGAACAGAGCAGGGTGAAGCAAAAGCTGCTTATTCATTAACTTCCCATATGTTAAAACATTTTGCCATATCCTATGTAAAGTGATAAACACAGCTTTTAACATTCAAAAAATGCCTTCAGTTTGGTCCTTTTTGCCTGTTTAAAACGTTTCCATCTCGTGACAGCTTTTTTTTGCTCTGTAAGAAGGAGAAGGGGAAAAGCTCAGATGAAGCTACACTCAAAAAAAACCCCACAATCACCAGGGGGGCTGAGGAAATGCTGGAATTTGGATTCAAAAAGTGACTGGTGTGGATAAACTTGGCTTCACTCCCTCCAGAAGAATCCTCTCCTGGAGAGGATTCTTCTCCTCTCCAGGCTGGGCATTTCCAGATGGTTTGGAGCACCCTGGGTCAGTGGAAGGTGTCTCTGCACAGGGGGTGGAGCTGGATGAGCTTTTAGGTGCCTTCCAACCCAAATTAATCTGTGATTCTATAAAAACATCCCAACTCCAGGGCTCCAAGCTATCAGTTTCCATCCAGATACCATCACCCCTTGGGCTTGTGCTAATTCTTCCAAAATAAAACCATGGAATAAAGTAATATTTTCCCCTGAACTTTCTAAACCTTTTTTTTTCTTTTTGCACACGCTGGAGAAATAAAACCTGCAACAACCTGAATGAAACTGTGGTTCCACATTAAAATTATCAGGTGTCTTAGTGCACAGCAGGAAAAATCCTGGAATATTGGTTATCACAGGGTTTTTTTGTTCTCTATAAAGACACACATACATAATGGAAAATAATCTATATACAAACATTTAGGGAAACATCAATAGCTGCTGTTCAGCGTGGAACAACTCCTCATTTTGTTATTAAGCAGCATTTCAGCCTTGCTATTGATTGGATATGTGATAGTGAAAGATGAGACTGAAGCAGGTATTTTTCATGGCAAACATGAAACTTCTGCATTTTTGGTGCACTTGGGGGAAAATGCATAGCTGAGGTGTGTGTTTAATAATAAACATCTTAGCTACTTAGTCAGAAAGGGTAAATAGAAGATTATGAGGAGGAAAAAAATGAAATCAAGGCTGAGACCCAATTGTTCAGAATAATGATTGTGGCTGGGCAAGATATGGAGGCAGAGCATTAAATCCAGCACTCCAGCCCGGGCTGTCAATCAGGTGGAGGTTTCAGATATTGTAATTGGTAGCAAGTTTCCTAATCTCAACCTGCCAGGCAAGAAGCAATTCAACAAAAGCTCTGTCCCCCAAACAGAATGAAATCTGAAAAGAAGAATTTTCTAATGTTGGCAAGATCACTGGGTGGGTTGACAGCTTTATTATGCTAAACCGACAAAAACATTACGTTCTGGTCAGTGCTAAAAAGGGTGGTTTTTCAGGAGCAATGTGGAAATACAAAGCACTGGGAAAGTCTGATGAACTCCTACTTTTATCTCCCTGGTGCAGCACATGAGCTGAGACATAGAAAAGTCTCCTGGCCCAAGCACAAAATGAGAAATTAATATATCTTGATTTTCTCCTCAGGTCTCCCACTGCAGTGATTTGGGAGAGCTGCAAGAAGTCACAGTGGCAGCTGAATATCCATTTAGAAAGGAAAAGGCCCCACTAACTTCACAGAAATAACACAATTCATTAACAATGAGATGATATGGCAGTCAGTGGAATTCATCACATGGAAGCTGTAATGTATTTTATTGCTTCTATTGGAAAAGTGCTTGGAAATGGAGTTAAAGTATTGACTCTGTGTGTGTGGGTGCATATATACATTTATTTATTTGATACAGAAAGAGAAATAGAGCCAGGCAAACAGAAACAGGACACTAATACCAAGAGAATCTCAAAAATAGGAGCAGAGTGGGAATGATGGAACTATTTTCTTTCAAACCACGGATATTTAGGGAATATTGGATTAATTCCATGCCTTCACGGGAACGAGAACACCAGGTTTGTTGAGCTGTCCCTGCCTCTTCCCTAAGTGCTCATCAGCCAAAATAATTCCCTACTTGGCTGGATGCAGCCTCAAGTCTCCAAACATGCACCTACATCCCTGCTAGTTGGCTTTGGAACGTGTGAAGGAATGCACACAAATGTGGGGAGAGTAAACATGTTTGCTCTGGCAAACACAGACTTCTAAACACTCTGAGAGGTGAGAGCAGAATCATCCTCTGCTCATGGAATTCTCCCTGCTACAGCCACGTGAGATCACAAAGAGTAAACACACTGATGACTGAACACAAATAGAAACAAAAAAAAAACCCTTTAAATTGCTAAATTACCTTGCAGGGAATGAAAATGTTTGTGGTTATTATCCTGCTTTGTAGCAGTCCCCTCTCTGTTATCTCCATCTTGCAAACTGTACTTTACAAAAAGCCCAGCAAACAGCTTCTGATTATTGAGTTGTTGAGATCTGAAAAGGTAAACAAGGCTCTGAAGCATCTGAACAAATGTGGGGCTGGCATTGCTGCCACCTGAGCACTTGTGCTGATGAGAAAAAGCCAACTCCTGGCTGGGAAGCTGCAGATCAGCTCCTCAGCTCAGCACTGGGGCTATCACTGCAGAGCACGTTGGGCCATCCTAAGCCTTGAATAGAAAAAGGAAGAGATCATTAAGTTATAATTTCCCCACACAATTGGTATAAGCATTTCCTACCAACAGGATTAGGATGAATACAAGATCCCAGAATAAAGCTGCTCAGCAGTGAGGATGGCAGTTTAGTGTCTAGTAAATTTGATTTCTCTGAAAATCCTGACACATCATAATAGCAAAATCCTATTTACTGTAGCAAGCAGGATGGATAATACCATTTAACACCTGGGATAGAATGTGCCATCAGCTCAGAGCTTTGTGCTCTGTGTGCTCATCTTACCTTAAGGTTAATGCTCCTTGACAGCCTCCATGGAAAGCAGAATCCCCAAATTAAGTGCAGAGCTTGGGATTTGCAAATCCTTCCTCAACGTTTAAGGCAGGGGGAAAAATGGGTGCAGAGAAGTGGATCAACATTTCCTGAACTCAAAGTCTGCATTCCCAGGCTGGGATCTGCCACTGAGCCCTCTGTGGGGCACAAGTGTCCCCACACAAAAGCCACTACAAGAACTGTCAGAGCAGTGAGTTCTAGGCTGTTAAATGTGTGCTGAATCCAGGGTAACACTAAAACCTTCAAATTCCTACACAACGGCAAAATGGTGGAATTGTTTAGGTTGGAAAAGCCCTCTGAGATCATCAAGGCCACCAGTGAGCCATGTCCACAAGTGTCACATCTTCAAGTTGTTTAAATCCCTCCAGATCTAAGGTAACACTGAAACCTCCAAAATCCTACAAAATGGCAGAACTGTGGGATTGTTTAGGTTGGAAGAGCCCTCTGAGATCATCAAGACCACCAGTGAGCCATGTCCACAACTGTCACATCTTCAGGTTGTTTAAATCCCTCCAGGGATGGGAACTCCACCTGTGCCAGGGTGGGCAGGAAAGGAATTTTCCCAATTTCCAAACCTGCCCTGGCCCAGCCTGAGCTGTTCCCTCTGTCCCTGTTCCCTGGACTGTCCCCTCCTGGCAGGGACTTGTGCAGAGCCACAAGGGCCCCCTGAGCCTCCTTTGCTCCAGGCTGAGCCCCTTTTTCCAGGCTGAGCCCCTTTTTTCCAGGCCGAGCTCCTTTCCCAGCTCCCTCACCCCTCATATTCCTGCTCCAGGACAATCCCATCACCTCACCCCACAACCACCTTCACACCAAACTGCTCAACACTTAAAGTATTTCCAGGAGCACAGAAACTTGGCTCCAGTGGAAAATATTATGATTAATACGGGGATCCGTATCTTGCTCATTCACACTGATAAACTAAGTAGTTGTGTCATACAGCAGGGTATTAAAATTAATTTCCTTCTGCTCCCATGACTTGGGGCAGGATTCTCCTAATGATGCATATTAGCATTAGGAAGCAGTGCAACATGAAAATAGCTGGGTTTGCTGGAGGAAATTGGAACTGCGGAGTCCCATCAGTCTCAGAGGCAGAGCAGGAGCAGACACAGCTCACTGAGTGTCTGTGTGATGCCAAAACTGCAGCAAGAAGGAGGAGAGGGTCATGTGCCCTTCATAAAATGTTGTAAAGCAAAAAGCAAAGAGGTGAAGGAGAAGTGGGATGGCAGCTGCTCTGCATGGAAATTGTGTGTAAGTGTTGATGGGGAATGGAAGGTGCACAGAAAAGGGACACTGGAGATGCAGAGCTGGTTATGAATAAAGTGTATGGACACTGGCACTGAAACCAGGGAAAAATACTGCACCTCTGCACTGAATTAGAGGGACAAGAGTATTGCATTTGGGTTGCCCCCAGAAAAAGGGAGGAATGATGAATGTGACTCCATGTTCTCAGAAGGCTAACTTATTATTTTATGATACCATATTATAGAAAAGAATGCTGTACTAAACTATACTAAAGAATACAGAAAGGATACAGACAAGAGGCTAAAAGATAATAATGAAAACTCCTGACTCCTTCCAGAGTCCTGACACAGCCTGACTGTGATTGGTCATTAATTAAAACAATTCCCATGAAACCAATGAAACAATCACCTGTGGATAAACAATCTCCAACCACATTCCAAAGCAGCAAAACACAGGAGAAGCAAATGAAAGAATATTGTTTTCCTTTTTCTCTGAGGCTTCTCAGCTTCCTAGGAGAAGAATCCTGGGCAAAGAGATTTTTCCAGAAAATGTGACTGCCACATAAGAGAGTGAAGATATCAACAATTTTCCCTATAAACACCTGGAACAGCTTCAGTTACAGGGAAATGCATCAAGAAAGAATAGAGATCTCGACCATGTGGCACGTGGGGTACCAATGTCCTTCCTTGAAAAGGGGCTCTGATTTCACACTGGGGCTCTTCTTTATTCCAAAAAAAATTTATTTTCTCCTTAGAGAGTCACAGAATGGCTTGGGTTAGAAAAGACCTTCAGGATAACCCAGTGCCACCCCTGCCATGGCAGGGACACCTCCCACTGTCCCAGGCTGGCCTTGGACATTGCAGGGATGCAGGGGCAGTCTCATACCTGAACTGTTATCTACAGCCCATCATAACTGCTGTAATTACCATATTCATGTTACTGTTCTCCAGTCACTCAAAGTCAGTACATTACAGTTTAAGCTAGAAGTTGGTTTTCAGTTTTCTTGCAGTGGAAAATTCTGAGACCTTTTTTCTACTTGCACCATTTGCTGCCTTGTTTGCCTGTGCTCTCTTTGTGCTGGGTAAAAACATTTTCTTGTTTGGGGTGGGTTTATCCTTTGCTCTAAGCCATAAAAACCCTTCTAACTCACACACCCTTTGCCTCCTTGGTTATCCAGTGAGACTGGCTCAGCAATTCTTTTCTTCTATATCAAAACTTGCTTCATCTCTATTCCTTCATCAGACTCCACATTTAAAAATCTTTCTGCTAAGCACACATATCTGTGAGACCTTCTTGTCAAACTTTCATCCTTCCCAACAAACTGCCCTGACCCCTGTGCAGGACCTTGCACTTGTAAATAAATAATTAACACTGTGTGGGGCACAAAATCTCACTGACTTCAGCACTGTTTTATCTCTGGATTTTGCTGTATTCAAGAACCACCTTCCTCCTGTGGGTGGACAATGAAAAACAGAGACAAATTCCCTTCCAAGCCTCACGTGTGAGCACCTAAATCACAGCTGCACACCCCAGTCAGATGCAGAGCAGGGCAAGGCTGTTCTTGAACTGCTTTGTTCAACTCTCTGCTCTTGCTCTGCTGCTGTGGAGCATGTAATAACTAATAGCTTATGTGCTATCTTTGACCTAGAAACACTGGCAGCTGGTCGGGGAATTGCTGGGTTTTGGGGAAGTATCAAAAGGTTTTTAGCACATAAACCAAATTTATGAACAGTTATTCCCCCTGAGAATAGAATTGTTGATGTTTTACTATCGCAGCTGTCACTTGTGCACAGTTATTTTGTCCTGTATTAATACCCTGTAAAGGTTGAGCATCTTCCCTCAGTCACTGAAATATTTTATAATTGACAGGCTTCATCTGGCACTGAATATGGATAATTTTCTCCATAAGGAGCACACTGTGCTGACACTAATCTGTTCTGTTGTCATCTCCCTTTATTATCAACGTCTGCATTGTTTTTTCTGCAGCACTGAAGAACACAAATACGAAGCTTCTAATTGAAAAGGCTAAATAATCAAAAAGCCAATTAATCATCGAGATGAGCTCTGACACTCCATGATGCAACAGCCAGAAATACCACATAGGCATAACTGAAGTGTTTTTAAAGTGTGCTTATTTGATGTGGGAATGATCTGAGATTGTAATTAGCATTCTTTGTCACAGGTGACAGACTCAGATTGAACATTTCTTCATCCTGACACAAATTCTCTGAGCTCCACTTGCTCCCACCCCACCTCCTGTTCCAAAATTCCAATTCTGCTGAGCAGCCCATGCTCTGTCTCTGTGCACCTTCCACTGAAATCAGGACAAGTTCAGGAACAACAAACCAGCTTCTTTCCATGCTCTGTCGTTTCCACACCCATTTCCATCCCAATTTTCAAAATTCCCAGCACAGAAGCTCCCAGGTGACCCCATGAGGGAAGGTGGGATTGCAGGAGCTGTGACCCCTCTGCTTGTCCAGGTTTGCACTCTAAAATCTCCACCTCTCTGCAGAAATTCCAAGTCAGATTTGGAACACAGAGTTTGCTCCTCTCAGAGCTGGAACAGCACTTGTTTGTGTAGGAGAGAGGTGAAAATTTACCTTGATGACAACGTGGAAAAGGAGAGGATTTTACCTCAGAAAAAGGAGTCAGAATGAAAAGAGAAGGCTTGGAACCACAGAAACTCCACTCTGAATGCAGAGCAAACATCACCCATGGTATAAAACAAGGAATTCAGGGATTTTCAAACCAAGCAGAGAAACCAAGAGAGGGCAGGATTTCCTATTTCACATCCCCTGGGGGTGGCACTGCAGCAGAACTCCAATGAAGTTATTTAAAGTTCATTATTTCCCTTGCACAGCACAAAAATGGATTTACACACATTGGAGTCTTCACTGACAGGAGCAAGTGAAGCCACTGTGCCAATGACCCACATGAATATGAAAAATGACCAAGAAAAACATCTAAAAGGATGTAAAAGGTAAAAAAAGGTGAAAGAAGAAGCTGTCCAAGACTCATGGTTTATCACACACCCTTTGCCATGAATTATTCCACACTAGGACCCCAGAAAAGTCTAGTTTGGATAAAATCCCACTGAAGCTTTTTCCTCTAACACCAAGGCAGTTATGGGAGAAAAAGGAAAGTGCTCTGTGTAGTTTTTTGGTGAAGGATCTTAATTTTTAATTAAAATATATGAAATAATTTGAATATATGTTTAAATAATGCACCGATTTAGAATCATTAAACTGATTTTCCCTCATCCTTTCAAGCTCTTTTTCATTGCCAAGAACATGGGACTTCATTAATGTCATCTTCACAAAGAGAGGACAAAACACTGACACGTATCAGTTGTACCCTCGATTTAAAATATTAATTAAGACCAATTACACACCCTGATAATTTATGCAACATGTTCTTCCTCCTAATCCAGAAAAACAAGGGGTTTTCTTCTGGCCTGCTAAGCTGCATCAATGAATATGAATCTTGTTAGCAATTTTCACAACCAACTAACACAAAAAAATCGGAATTAATCACCAATATATAAGCTCAGGAAGAAGGCAGAGGGGTAAAGGAGGGAAATGTATTCAGGCTGGAGGTTACAACCAACCTGGGAGCCAGGAAATGATGACAGCAGTAATTATTTGAAATTAACATCCTATAAAATAATACCCTGTAAAGAATAGGGATGTTAACAGCAATATGTTAAGCCACTGTAAGCAAATCCCACAGCTTCCCAAGCTGCTCTCCACAGTTTAATTTCAAGTCTGTGATGAGATAAAGACACAGAAGTGCCTTTTAAACATGGTATAAACTTGGAATTAAAATTAAACTCTCCCTGTACTGATGGAGGAATAACTAATTCCACCCACTGAAAGCAGAAATTCACTATGTCCCTTCACACTTCACTTTTTTTTTGTTGTTATTTTAATTTAAATTATTTTACTTGGTGACACTTCTTCATTTCCACTGGCTCTTCATCAGCATTGGTACAAAATAACCTCATTATTTCATTTTTCTGCCTGTAATTACCGTGACAGATGAAATCCCACAGCAAATGTGAGAACTTTGTTAGGAAAGAAAACAAATATTCTCCCATCAAACCTTCCACCTTGTCAATATTAAGCCAGAAACAGCAGCAGTAATACAAAAATAACCCTTCTGGCCAGAATTTTCATCTTTCTCTCCTTAAAAAAGTCATCTTGTAAATATAACCAGGAGGAGAAATTAATAGAAAGGGAAAAAAAAAGGGGGAAAAATGTGCATTAAAAGGGAAAAAAAAGATTTTACCCTCTCTTCCAGCCGAGCCAGCTGCTCTTTGTAGTAGGCATCGTGTTTCTTCAGCTCCCTGTCCTTCTCTTCCAGCTGCCTGGCCTAAAAGAAAAGGAACAGAATAATAAAAATACTGACAATATCAAGGATATTATCCATAGTTCTGAGCTTTTTCCTCCCCTCCTCAACAGCTCTGCCTGAGTTTGCCCAAATGGATTTGGAACCATCACCAGAACGCACCAGGCTGGGGTTTATTTTTGGTTTTAATTTGAATTAACTTGGCAAATCACTTCTGAATTTAATAAAACCTAATTCTAAACAGGTGGATATTTAGGAAAACAAAATCCTTTTCTATATTTGCTAAAAAGTGCATCCAAAACTCTCCTGTTCTGTTTAATTAGGAATCACTCCTCCGGAAACTCCCAGATTGCAGTATTCACTAATACCATAGAATCCCTCTCATGTCCAATAACCTAAAATAATACAGAATAATTTAAAATATTTATCTTTTCAATCCCAATATGACCTGAGTGTTCTTTTAAGAGATACTGCTCCCAGCAAATTGATGGTTTTGGCTTTTCATCTGCAGTATTTCCCATTTTCTAGGATTAAGGGGACTCATTAAAAAATAGAAAATACATTTAAAAAGCACACATGCACAGAGGAATTTATTAAAAATATATAAAGCTCTAAGTCCTGCAGTGTAAATAGCAGACAAGTGATTTTTAACAAGCTATGAAGGATTTAACACCTAAATTATCAATGCAAATACTTTCTAGGTTCAGCATTTTTTAATAAAATATCTTTAGTGGCTAATAATTATCTAATAAAGGTCATTACAACAATTACACCACATATTGTAGAGATACAAGATTTGATTCCCTTCATCAAGACTAAATTTTTGGGTTTTTTGGCAAACACCCAAGGAATACATTAAAAAGTTTGGATTTTCTTGTTTTCTCATTCAACTCCTTACCTTTGCTTCTATGTCCTGAAGCATGTAAAAAATGTTAAAATTCAAATTAAATTTATTTTATCATCGTGAACAGAAAGAATGCAAAAAAACCATAAACCCCTCCACAAGCATTTCAGGTGTATCTGGAAAAATGCAGAAAACTACTTGGAAATTTAATTGTTGGGGTTTTTGTGCAATTTCTTCAAAAATACCCCCAAAAAAATGTATTTTGGATGAATTAAACTCTGTCTTCTGGCAGCCTCTCCCTCAGAATTCCATGGAGCACATGCCCTGTCCCCCAGCATTTAAATCAGCCTTGCCTCATTAATTACAGCTTTTCCAGAGCTCGTTCCATGAATTATTCCACAGCCAAGTTCCCATGTTCTGTATTGGTCATGGTTTGTGTCTCCTTGCAGACAATCCCTGATGGTGTCCCAGATCCAGTGCTGACAGAACTTCTAAAATTCACTGCAGGTTTTGTGTCCTCCCAAACCATCCTCTCCCAAATATGGATTCATGGAATGGTGTGGGTTGGAAGGGAGATGAAAAATCATCTCATTCCAACCCCAAAACTTCCCACTTCCCAGGTTGCTCCAAGTCCTGTCCAACCCGGCCTTGGACACTTCAGGGACAGCCACAGCCTCTCTAGAAACTTGTGCCAGAACACCTCATATTCCAGATCTCGTATTCCAGATCTAATATCCCATATCTCACATTTCATATCTCATATTATATATCTCATTTTCTAGATCTCACATTCCATATGTAATATTCTAAATCTCATATTCCACATCTTACATTCCACATCTCATATTCCACATCTCATATTCCATATCTAATATTCCACATCTCATATTCCACATCTAATATACCATATCTCATTTTCTAGATCTCACATTCCATATCTAATATTCTAAATCTCATATTCCAGATCTAACATTCCATATCTCATATTCCACATCTCATATTCCATATCTAATATTCCATATCTCATATGCCACATCTCATATTCCACATCTAATATGCCATATCTCATTTTCTAGATCTCACATTCCATATCTAATATTCTAAACCTCATATTCCAGATCTAACATTCCATGTCTCATATTCCACATCTCATATTCCATATCTAATATTCCCTATCTTACATTCTGTATCAAATATTCCAGATCTCACATTCCAGACTGAATATTCCACATCTAATATTCCATATCTCATATTCCACATATAATATTCCATAAATAATATTCTAGATCTCATATTCCATACCTCGTATTCCACATCTAGTATTCCATATCTCACATTCCAGATCTCATATTCCAGATTTCATATTCCAGATCTCATGTCCCATATCACATTCCATCTATCATATTCCAGATTTCATATTCCAGATCTCATATTCCATATCTCACATTCCATATCTAATATTCTAGATCTCACACTCCAGATCTCATATTCTAGATTTAATATTTCATAGCTAATATTCTACACCTCATATTCCAGATCTGATATTCCATATCTAACATTCTACATCTCATATTCCAGATCTAATATTTCATATCTAATATGCCAGATCTAACATTCCGTATCTCACATTCCATATCTCATATTCCGGATCTAAGACTCCAGATCTCATATTCCATATCTCACATTCCAGATCTCATATTCCAGATCTTCAAGGCATTTTCATGGGTACCCAATGCAAATATTCATGTTTGACCATCCCATGATCCCCAAAGCACAGAAGACCTCCAGAAGATTCCTGTTGTGCAAAACAGGTCAGTGGCAAAGAAAAGATAAAATTAATATTCCATAAAGCTCAGGACAACTCAGTTAAGGTCGAGTTCTTACATTCCAATGGTGTTCCCCATGATTCTATCCAAGAGCTGGAACTAAAATTGACTTTGGAAAGGCAATGGGATGGAATAAACCCAGGGAAGAACCTCCTAACTGGATTCACTCACCCCATTTCTGCCAATTCACGAGGGCACAGCTTTGCAGGGTGTAGAGCACAACAGGTCAAGGGCACAGCCACAACAGAAGAGACAAAACCCATCCCTATCCTCCAGGATTTAAGCTGAGTTTAATCCTTTTCCTCTGTCTTGCTGTGATCAGGGAATGCAATAACATTTATTCCAAGGATATCCCTCAGAATGGAAGACTTTGCTCTGGAAATTTGATTTACTTGGGAAGTTGGGTTCATTTTTGGGTTTGGTGCCCTGTGACCCCTCAAAATAATTAATCATCAAAGCAGCTGGATTTTACTGCTCTGCAGTGACACTGCTAACTGTGCTGATCTGTCACTGATAAATATATTATATTATATTATATTATATTATATTATATTATATTATATTATATTATATTATATTATATTATATTATATTATATTATATTATATTATATTATATTATATTATATTATATTATATTATATTATATTATATTATATTATATTATATTATATTATATTATATTATATTAATAGTGTATATGTGTATATATATACACACATATATAATATGCATATACACTATATATATATTTATAGTACATATAATATACTATATATAATATAGTATATATGTATATATATACTATATATATACATATATACTATATTATATATAGTATATTATATGTATATATAGTATATATATACTATATATACTATATATACTATATATACTATATAGTGTATATATATATATAGTGTATATACTATATAGTGTATAAAATATTAAATAATCTATTTATCCAAAGGTTTGCTTCCCTGTGTAGTGAAAGTAACTGGAAGATTTGGTTGGCAAGCAAGAAAATCAGCAAAAAAGAGTTTCTTCCACCCCTAACACTTGTACAGCAACGCAGACACAGCAAAGTTCAAATGAATTAATAATAAATAAAATTATTCATTTATACAGGAGGCTATAAATATGCCAGTAGAGGAGAACTGAGTGCCAAAATAAAAACCTGTAAAGTAATATTATATTTATGGGGCTGCAGCAACAAGATCCTTGTGAATGTCAATGAGCTGCAAGAAAATAATTAAGAACAGCCATGTTTTCAATTAGCTGAATGCTGCACTTCAGGTGCAAATGAGCTACTGGAACAGGTTGGTTGTTTCTTCACAAAAAGCTCTGACAGACAAAACCTTTGCTTGGGTGTTTTCTAAAGAAAAACCACCCAAATTTAATACCCAAATCACATCACTAATATTAAATACAGGTTCTTCACAATCACAGGGAAATTGGACCAAGATTTAAAGGCCGACCTGGGTTTTGTTTTCATGGGTAGCACCTGGACATGGACAACCCTTTTCCAGTGATGTTTTCAAAGGTAGCACCTGGATTTGGACAGCACTGCCAGGAGTTGCCATCACTGGAAAAATGGATTTCTTCCCTACAAAAATATTCCAGGAATCACCTTGTACCTGACTGCAGGGACACCTGCAGAGCCATCTGGGACAAAACCAAACCCTGGATACAACAAAAACACATTTATTTTGTCCTCTGTGGGGCAGAACAGAACAAATAAGGAGCTGGTTGAAAATCTACATTTAATAATTAAATGTAAAAAATAAAAAAAGGAATCTATTGCTGGATGCAACAAGATTCCAAGTGTGTGTGGTCATAAATTGTTATTATTTAAGGTGAAGATAAAAAAAAAATCATTATCAGGTGATTTAATGTAGGTTTGTAGGCAGATTTCAAACTCCTGAAGCCTTTGGCAGTCCCAGGTTTGGAGAAGAGACATTTTTTTGTGTCACTCCAAACCATCCTCTCCCAAATATGGATTCATGGAATGGTTTGGGTTGAAAGGGACCTGAAAAATCTTCTCATTCCAACCCCAACTACTTCCACTATCCCAAGCTCCAAATTCATTAGCATCCCAAAAATTCACAGTGGAACTGCTGACATGGCTCCAGTTTGGGTTTTTCTGGGAAAAGAATGATGTGCTTCAGAGTTCAGTTTGAATTAATGAATTAACATCAGCCAGGTGAAAGTCCCTTGAAAGTCTTCCCTCAGGGTCATCTCAGTGAATTTCCCAAAATCAGCCTCATCATCCTGAACACAGAGAACATCTCACCAAACATCAGGAGATGGGGCAGGTGGGCACCAAGGGACTGGTGACCTCCCAAGGCACATCCAAGGATTCCAGATCTGGCACTGGGGCTGGGGGCTGGAAGAGCTCCTGTCCCATCAGGTTTGTGACTGAAGATTTTCCAAAGGAAATGCTAATCACAATGAGGGCTCCTCTCCTGGGAAAGCCCACATGGAATATCTGCAGTCTTGGGATGAGCCTGAAGGAAAAATGAATGGATTAAAGGTTAAAAGGAAGTGGTGGCAGCTCCCTAAGCACCATCCCACAGGAGATCTGCTGGCAACTCAGGATGGGTGGGATGCACCAGAACAAGAGAGATCTCAAAACATCATCTTCATCATCTTCTCCAAACATCATCTTCTCCAAACATCATCTTCTCCAAACATGATCTTCTCAAAATATCATCTTCTCAAAACGTGATGTTCCCAAGACATGTTCTTCTCAAAACATGATCTTCTCAAAGCATCATCTTCTCCAAATACGATTTTCTCAAAACATGATCTTCTCAAGATATGTTCTTCTCAAAATATGATCTTCTCAAAACATCATCCTCTCAAAACGTGATCTTCTCAAAACACCATCCTCTCAAAACATGATCTACTCAAAACATCATCCTCTCAAAACATCATCTTCTCAAAACATCATCCTCTCAAGACAACATGATCTTCCTCCACCACATTGTTGGAGGTTTTCCATGTCTTTTCCAACCTGAGGTTTGCTGGATGAGCAGATCCATGGGTTAGAGCTAGGTGTGAATTCCAGAGCTGGGAATTCAGGTCCAAGTTGTGAGTGTCACATTATAAAATAGTTTTTGGACATTTCATAAATCATGGTTTGGGCTGGAAGGGACCTTAAGGATCATCTCCCAAATCCCTGCACAAGCAGCGACATTTTCAACTCCATCAGGCTGCTCAGAGCCCTGTGCACCTGACCTTGGATGCTCCCAGGGATCTGACATCCACTGAATTCCTCTCCTCACCCCTGTGCCTCCACGTTTCCACACGAATAAAATCAGATAATGCTTCATAATTTGCATAAATTATTATGATCAGCAAAACTACTCTCCTCTTCCACTGCATGGAGTGTCAAAGGAAAAAAAATTCCCAATTTCCACATTTCATGGACGTTGAACTGCCCCAGTTTTAATTTTTAACCTTCTATTTCAGCATATAAATACACTCATCATACCGAACAGGCAACACCAGGAACTTATGGATATTCTTGGGAACAGATGCTGGTCCCTTCCCTCTCAAAGAATTCCTTTTAAATTAACATTAAACACATAAAATCATCCCTAAGCACAAAAAAATCATGTGGACGCATCACTTGAAAAGAGGGATGTTCATTTCCACTTGTGAAGGTGGAGAATTGTTAGGAATTGGAAATGGCAGCACCAATAATGCATCATAAAACGGAGTCTTTGACAAGAGTAATTAAAACAAGCTTTTGTAATTACCACTAAATGTGCTACAGTACATTTTCTAAAAATAATGAAGTCCTAAAAGAGTGAGTCGAGCAGATAAAAAAGATCACATTGAGAGGAGGAGGCTAATGGAGAAAATTAAGAAATTGAATTTGTGAACAAGTAAGGATCTAGTAGTGTAGAACAGAAGATGTGACAAGAAGCTTCATTTACTGAATCTCATTATAGACCAAAGGAGAAAAACACAAATGTACAAATGCCATGGAAAGAGTTACAGATTCCAATCCTCATGTGAGTCATGGGAATACGCACAGGAAAACCCACAGGAACGTCACTCTCCACCAAGGCAGAAATTCACTGAGGTTGTTGCCCCAATGCTTTGAGACGGCTGAGCTAAAGAGAGTTATAGAATTAATTAGGGATTCATTCAAAGTATCTCCTCCATGGATCCACCTTGGGCAGCAGCAGAGCCCAGCCAGGGCTGCACCCAAGATGAACCAAAACGGCCCCAAAATGCACGAGCGCTGCCGGGGTCTGTCCCTGGGATCAGCTCTGCTCCATTTGCACCTTGCAGTTCATTGTCCCATTGCAGCTTTAGCCCAGGCAGTCCCACCCTGCTTGTTTTTCTCTCTGCAGCCCACGGGGTTTGTGCTCCTGGGCTGAGATTTGGGGCATTTGTCCTTGGTGCCCAGCTGGAGCAGGAATTGTTTTGTCTCCCTGCTCTGTGCACAGAGCTCACCATCCCATAATGTGAAGCTCAGACCCACACACTAAAGCGGCACAGAATGGGAAAAATAGAAAAACTAAACCTTGAGCCATCACCCCAACAAGAGCTTCTGCTATGCCAGAATAAAAAGCTGAGCAAGGAAAACCTCAGAATCCCTCAGGCTGGAAAAGCCCTCCAAGGTCATCCAACCCAAGCTGTGACTAATCCCCACCTTGTCCCCAGCCCAAAGCCCTGAGTGCCACCTCCATGCATTCCTTGGACACCTCCAGGGATGGGGACTCCAAACCTCCCTGGGCAGCCCCTCCAGGATGTGGGACACTGGAGGAGGAGGAGGTGGATGATTTAGGGAGAGCAGACACAGCCAGAGAGAGCCCAGAGGTTTCTGCTCTAACGGCACCAAGAAAGAACGACTGAGGGAGCTGGGGTTGTTCAGCATGGAGAAAAGGAGACTCAGGGGTGACCTCATCACTCTCTTCAGCTTCCTGAAGGGTGCCTGTGGTGAGCTGCGGGTCAGTCTCTTCGGGCAACAACAGACAGAACAAGAGGACACAGTCTCAAGCTGCGCCAAGGGAGATACAGGCTAGAATTAAGGAGGAAGTTTTTCACAGAAAGAGTGGTCAGATACTGGAATCATCTACCCAGGGAGGTGGTGGAGTCACCATCCCTCGATGTGTTTAAAAAAAGACTGGATGTGGCACTTGGTGCCATGATCTAGTTGAGGTGTTGGACTCAATGATCTTAAAGTCTCTTCCAACCTAGAAATTCTGTGATTCTGTGATTCTGTGAAGAGGCCACAGCTGGCACCCCAGGGCTGCATCCAGCTGGGGTTTCAGAACTTCAGACAGAGAAGCTCTGCTGAGCCTCCTCCATCTGCAAGGGACGTGGCTCATGGAGGAGAAGCAGCAGGAGGGAAGTTCTGAGTCACCACTCACTCACTTGAGAGGACCCCGGGTTCTTCCAGCCTGATTTATTTTATGATCCTACCCCAAAACAAGCCAGAAAAATCTCACATTTCTACCAAATGACCAGAAATGAACAATTACAGAATCCCAGCCTGGTTTGGGGTGGAAGAGACTTCCAAGATCATCTCATTCCAAGCCCTTCCACCAGCCCAGGTTTCTCCCAGCCCTGTCCAACCCATCCTTGTACAATATCAGCACTAAAGAAAAGCTGCCACTTCTCACCAAGCTCCCAGTGAACCATCTGGTTAGCTCAGCTTCAAAACAACAGACTCTGAAGACTTGATTTCCTTGCAAATAAAAATTAAAATACACTCATGACTATTCTAGTGATTAGCAACAGGCAGAAAAGCCTCGTGTTTCCATCCAACTGTGGTTCAAAGGAAAAAGAGACGCTGAAAAAAAATCTGAATTACATCTCTGTGTGTCACTGGGAATGAAAGAGAGGCATGACTTATTCCTGAAACTCTACCCATGCTTTTCAGTCAGCCAACACAGTCCAAGGAGATCAAACATTTTAAAGACTATCTGTGCTGCTGCCAGGTATTTGTAGCAATTCAAATATTGTCTCTAACCGTGGCTGACAGCTTCTGATGTTTCAGTCATATGTCAAATATGGAGTTTTTCACTAAGCTGAAAGAAGCAGACAGCTCCACATGAGCCAAAGTGGATAAAACAGAGCAAGAGGACCGTTATCCTGTAAAATTCAGGGAAAAAAACTGACAGCAAACTGATTTAGGACTATGTTCTACTTCCATCTTTGTTCTTACACTGCTATTGTAGCAAATCATAAATATTTCTGCCATTTTTTACCGTGTTCAGAATTGATATCAATGATGATTTTACAGAAATACTTTTCAATTCCTGGATTAAACAACAGAAGGGGAAAGAAAAGTTATTGCTAAGCACACTGAGCCAATATTTGATGCATTTTCAAACAAAACATGATGTAAAACAAAGCAAAACATAAGGAAGCACCACCCTTCCAAAAATCCACCACTGAAATCCAAAACCAAGCCAGAGAGAAGAAATTTGCACCTCAGTTGCCTCATACCCAAATATTCAGAGAAAATGTTGAAATTTAAGCTTTCCACCAAGAACTCTTCATTATTGTGTCCAAACTCCAGCAATATTTATCAACAATGCTGTATTATTATCATTTTAAAAGCCCCAATTCTCGTGCTTTGCAAACTGAAGACTCCATGGAATGCACAGAAAGACTGAAATAATTCTCAGGGATGCAGCATTAATAAAAGCAATAAAAATTCACCACCTCATTGAAAGCACTTCAAAGCCAATCTCATTTGGAATCCCATTGAATTCCTCCTGTATTTTGTGTTTATTTGAGGCCTCTCAGCATCAGGGGCCGTTCTCCAGAGTTATTTTCCATCTGTGAATATCCCACTCCTTCTATCAAGTGACCCAAACTCTGCATGAATTGAGATCATTCCCTCCCTCACTGCTCAATCTGTGATCCTGAGAACCAATTCCCACTGAAGGCAAAAAGTGACAATGCCCAAGGAGGGAAATCCACTTTGGAATAGCAAATAAAAGCAATTTATTGCTGCTCTGCTATTCAAGGGATTGATTTCTGCTCAAGACAAAGAACTGAGCCACTTGTAATTACATCAGGTGTTTCTCAGTTTGAAAGATCCAACACAAGCAGAACCTTCATCTTTAGATGTTCAAAAAGGCAATAAAAATACAGATATCTGTTGTCTTAAAGGTATTTTAGCTGTGTTTTTTGGAATTTTGATCTTGGTAAATTGAATTCTTCTATTTAGTAATAAACAAACCATCAAAACTCATTGATTCAGTCTCAAATTATGCAGCCATTTTATTTTCCTATTCAGCTGGAGAATAAAAGAACTGTAACCAGCAGATAATTTCAGACTGCAGATGTAACTCAGAAACAAATTCATCTTTAAACAGAATATTTAACTTGACATTGAAATTCAGGGATTTACCTCAGCATTACCAAGGGAAGATAATTTTAGTGGACTTTTGGAATGTCCAACTTTCCCCACAGACCTTTTGGCATTGAGACACACAAAAACTTAATGTGGTAAAAGAAATATTTACGCTAGTGGTGTGTACATATATCAAATTACACATTTATCCCAATTAATAAGTCCCTTTTTAGCTCTGTTTCATTTTTTCCAGCACTCTAAAAACTCAATTCAAACAATTAACAGGACAGTTTGCAGTTCTTCACTTTATACCCATAAAATATTTAACTAAGTGTGAAAATCCTAAGTTAATACCATGTAGTTACCATAACTCTCTAAATTACTACCTACAAACAAAGACCCAGCAAACCCCTGGGAAAGTGGGAGAACACAGCAGGATTTAATGCTCTTTGTATTTTAATTACTAAATTACAACGCTGATCTTTCAGCATTTTCTTTCAAGACTGAACAACTTATTCTGCAAGAAAAGCACCAGAGAATTATTACCTTGAGCAGAGCAGCTCAGAAAGGGGCTGGCATTGATTTATGCATCGATTATTGGTGAGCATTTCCCTTTTATATAATCCTATAACACGTGCCATTGAATTCCTGTGTCCAACTTCCACTCGCTGCACTTTGATTTCTCCTCCCATTTGACTGCAGAGTCTCCAGGGCACAGCCTGGAACTCACTACACATCTGTGCAGTGTTTAACAGAACTCAGCTTCAAGCTCTGCTGCTGTTTGTGTTATTCGAACAGAAAGAAATAATATTCTAAGCACTGAAAAAGATTCAGAGTGGATGGGAAAAGCTGATTTAATGGAAGACAGGAAGGGAAACAAAGACCATAGTAGAAAAATAAATTACAATAATTTTTGGTTTTAATACATGACAATAATTTTTGGTTTCAATAAATGACAATTTTTGTTTTTAATAAGCCCTTGCCCTGTTCAGATGGTGAATGTCTGAGTGTGCCAGCAATTTGGGAATGGGCAACTGAACAAACCCTCAAAATTATGAATATAATGAAGTAATTGGAAGCAGGAAATACATGGAAGAGAGGGACTGATGCTGACATTTCTATTCCATGCTCTGACATCCCTGTCATGAACATTTGCTGACACAACATTTAAAGGGTTTAACACTGCAGGGATTGTTCCAAAAACATGGTTCTATGTGGTTCTACTAAAATGCTTGTACAGTTTAGTGTAGATTTTTGTCACACTTGGAAAGAATAAAGCAGCTGTCCAAGAGGATATTCAAAAATAATTCAATAGCACAGAAAAATATTTCTATTAATTCTGTGCATAATTCTTAGGCACAAAAAAATGTAAACCAAGTATTAATGAACTTCAATGAAATCCTCAAGGTTTTCATGGAAATTGCTGCATTGAAATGGCCAAAAAAAAACAAACCAGAGAATATCATGGCAGGTAAAATCCCAGAAGGGGATTTTAAAATCCCCTTTTAAAATCCCAGAAGGGTTTGGGTTGGAAGAAACCTCGAAGTGCCACCCCTGCCATGGCAGGGACACCTCCCACTGTCCCAGGCTGCTCCAAGCCCTGCCCAACCTGGCTTGGACATTTCCAGGGATGGATCCAATGAGGATGAGTGGAAAATAACTTGGAAAAAAAAGTCAGCACCAGCCAAGTGAAGCTTTTTTATCCTGACTAGAAATCCCCAGAGAAAAACTTGATTTTCCTGCAGGAAAAGCCAAGGAAAACTTGTCCTGTGTGTTAAAACAGCAAAATAAAAACAGGAGGAGATTTAGGAAGAAAAGGGGAAGACAGCACCACAATGAGATCACAATATTTGATAGAAATAAAATTCAGATCCTCCTTGAGCTGTGGTCACCCTCTGTATATTTATATTCTGGTCACTGCAGAGAAAAGTTTTGGAAATGAAAACGCTGGAGATAAATAAAGAGCAAGCCCCTGAGAAGAGCTCTGTGTACAGGAGAGAGGTACACAAAATAATTAAATGTTCAGAGAAGGTGAGCCAGGCTCTCCTATTTACTCCCTCTCATAATACAAGACCGAGGAAATATTCAGTGAACAGTGAAATTGAAAAGCAACAAATTTGAAACCAATTAAATGCATAATTAACCTGCAGAACTCATTGCCACAAGTTATCGGCGAAGCCGATCGCTCAGCAAAACCTGAGAAGTTGAGATGTTTGTATTACCTCTGAAAACACCCACTTTTACCTCTAAAATACCTCAGACTCTGCATTCCTTGGAGCATCAACCCTCCTTTAACAATATAATATTATTTCAAACAATTAACACTGAAATCTGTCACATGTCAATTATTTGAGAAGCAGAAGGAAACTCCAAAGAACTATTTCATTTCTGGTGGTGTCTGACAAAAAACCTGATTGGAGTCCTAAATTTCAGCCCCTTTCAGCTGCTGTGATGATGTATTTACACAGCCAGGAAAACAAAATAAGTTTAAAATCGACCTTGCCAGGTTTTTGTACCACACTCAAGATGAGAATTTTTATGGGGATGACAGATCCAGAGCTTTGTGCAGAGCTGCCTCTCCTTGTTTGGGGCAGCAGCTAAAGGGGGTGAGGAACTGCTGGGAAATGGAACCCAAGGTATAAAACTACAGAATCTCATCAGCCGGGAAAATAAGAGTTAATGAGGAATTTAAAACTGCTGAGCCACAAACCCTGACTGCATCCAATGGCTTGAGCAAGTCTCTGCCCAGTGAATTTCCCAAAATCAGCCTCATCATCCTGAACACAGAGAAATGCAGGCGGCAAAAAGAGCAATTTCTAAAGAGCAATTTCTAACCTGAAAAAGCACAAAGGTGCTGAGGAGCACATGGGAGACAGGGACAGTGATCCCATGGCCCAGGTTCACCGAAGGAAAGCAGCACTGCTGCTCCTCAGGCTTCTCCTTCCCACTTCCACTCTGGGACAGCAGAAGGATCCAGGGAAACCTCAGGGCCTGCAGGGGCTCCAGCAGAGCTGCAGAGGGACTGGGGACAAGGCCTGCAGGGACAGCACCCAGGGAATGGCTCCCACTGCCAGAGGGCAGCCATGGGTGGCATCTTGGCAATGAGGAATTCCTGCCTGGGCTGGCATTGCCACAGCAGCTGGGGCTGCCCCTGATCCCTGCAGTGCCCAAGGCCAGGCTGGAGCAGCCTGGGATGGTGGGAGGCGTCCCCACCCAGGTTATCCATGGTGCCTTTCCTGCATCTCCTGAAAATGACCCCAAAATTGAGGAAGCACCATCCCATACAAGAAGATGAGCTGTGTCCTTGGGTCAACTCCTTGTGCAGCCTCAGGAACGGTTTTTTTCTTTTTCCTTTGTCCTTTTCCATTTCACCTCCATTCCTTTCCCCCTTTCCTTTCCTTTCCTTTCCTTTCCTTTCCTTTCCTTTCCTTTCCTTTCCTTTCCTTTCCTTTCCTTTCCTTTCCTTTCCTTTCCTTTCCTTTCCTTTCCTTTCCTTTCCTTTCCTTTCCTTTCCTTTCCTTTCCTTTCCTTCCCTTCCCTTCCCTTCCCTTCCCTTCCCTTCCCTTCCCTTCCCTTCCCTTCCCTTCCCTTCCCTTCCCTTCCCTTCCCTTCCCTTCCCTTCCCTTCCCTTCCCTTCCCTTCCCTTCCCTTCCCTTCCCTTCCCTTCCCTTCCCTTCCCTTCCCTTCCCTTCCCTTCCCTTCCCTTCCCTTCCCTTCCCTTCCCTTTTTCTTCCTTTTCCTTTTCTTTCTCCTTCTCCTTCTCCTTCTCCTTCTCCTTCTCCTTCTCCTTCTCCTTCTCCTTCTCCTTCTCCTTCTCCTTCTCCTTCTCCTTCTCCTTCTCCTTCTCCTTCTCCTTCTCCTTCTCCTTCTCCTTCTCCTTCTCCTTCTCCCTCTCCAGGCTCCCAGGGACACCTGCCAGGAGTCTGAGTTCAGTCTGTTCAGAGTTTGGAGGCTCCACAATCCCTGCATTTTCCATTATTTTAACACTAACGTTTTTTCTGTTGTGGGTGAGAGCATCTGGAAGGGAAAGCAAACACTTCAAAGTGCTTTCTAAAGAAGAGGTTTCATCCCAGTCAATAGGAATGCTTCAGGAAAATAGAAACTGCCAAGTACTTCTATAATAACGGGGGAAAAAATCCCCACCACCCTCTTTTGGGAGTTGCTAAAACATGTCAATTTTTATACAATCTTTCTTTTTTTTTCTGCCCAGCGCTGTGAGTGCTCAAAAGCAAAGCTCTCTGCTGGATTTGTGAAGTGTAATTTTTTTTTTTCCTGCATGCCTCCAATCTATTTGTCATGCAACACAGGCTGTCCTAGCCCACAGTGAGAATTAATGCTTAATTTTCGAAACGTGGAGAGACACACCAACTATTTGCACAAGTAATGGCACTGGTATTTGCATGAAATTGAGAATGGCAAAGAATTGCTCAAATTAGATTAATTTGGAAATGATAGAAGAGTTACAACTTTGCTCTGTCCTTTAAGAGGAAGAGAGAAAATGTGCAGAACAAAACATGACTGATCATAAATAGAGAGAAAGAGCTCATAAAATGTTTATCCAGCCTTTAGAACAGAGTACACGACACCCTGCTGAGACTCAGGTTATTCAACAAGATGTGGCTCTGCAATGAAACAGGAAAAACACCAGGCTGGGGATTGAAGGAATTCTTGGCTGGGAGGGTGAGGAGGGGATGGGAAGGGATTCCCAGAGCAGCTGGGGCTGCCCCTGATCCCTGCAATGGCCAAGGTTGGACAGGATGGGATTTAAGGTCCCTTCCAACCCAAACTATTCTGTAGCTCCATGAATAAAGGTGGAAACTGTGGATGGTGAGGCTGGAGAGGGGCTGGGACACAACCCCTGAGGGAGCCCTGAGGGAGCTGGGGGTGCTCAGCCTGCAGGAAAGGAGACTCAGGGTGCCCCCAGCACTGTCACAGCTCCTGAAAGGTGCCTGTGCCCAGCTGCCCCTGGGCTCTGTCCCCAGCAGCACTGGCACACCCAGAGCACACAGCCTGAGCTGGGCCAAGGGAAATCCAGCTTGGAGAGCAGCAAAAAGCTTTTCCAGCAAGGGGGAGAAAGTTCTGCAATGGCTGCCCGGGGAGGGGGTGCAGTCACCATCCCTGGGTGTGTTTAACCAGCCTGGAGGTGGCACTGGGTGCCAGGGGCTGGGCTGGGCTCCAGGGCCCTGAAGGGCTCTCCCAACCCAGGGATTCTGTGAATTCTGTGTGTGAAGGAGAAAGGCAAAGTTTGGGTTTTTGCGATTTTACACCCTCCCCAAACCAACCTTCTCCAACCCCACTCCCAGAGGCTGCATGAACATCCCCAGGTTTTATTCCCTCTCTCCAAGACAAGGTTTGGAGCGACCTGGTCTAATGACAAATGTCCCTGCCCGTGGGAGGGGATGGAACTGGATGATCCTGATGGCCCCTTCCAACCCAAACCATTCAACAATTCAATGAGAAAAACAGGTCTCCCAACCTGGTCATTCTGTGATTCTGTGCAATGCTTGTCCTGGCACCATGGCAGGTCCCACAGGCAGTCACAGGCCCAGAGAGCTCAGCTGGTGCTGCCAAACCACAGAGCTTCCAGAGGATGGAGGATTTTGTTCACATAGATGTCCACAGCAAATGTGGAAAAAAATGTGCTTCTAAACAAATCTGGAGTCTCCTCCCAAGTTTATTTCCTGTTTGATGGGGCAGATTCAGATTTAGCACGCAGCACCCTGTGGGTGTACCTCAGACTGGGTGCCAGGGGCTGCCTGAGGGGTTGGGGCTGGGCTGGACTCCATAACTTTGAAGATTTCTCCCAATCTGGTCATTTTCTGAATTCTCTGTGTGATCTTCAAATTCCCTTCTACCTCACTCTAAAGAAACTCTCCTTTTTAATAATTTTAGGACTAGAGGAGTAACAAATACAACAGAGGTTAAGAGATTTCAAAAAGAAATTTCAAAAGGGGAAAAAATACATCTTTGCAGCACAGGAAACAAGAAATTATATTACATGTTTTATATATAGCTATAATTACATTTAATTGCCTTGCTACTATCAGTAAGTTATCCCATCTATCAGCGTGGTAACTCAGATATTCAAGTTCACCTGACACTCTGCCTTTATTTAACACAGATACCCATGGATGGAGAGGCTAAACAAAATGGTTTTCCTAGAGAAATTCAACTTTTCTCAAAATAATTTTCTTTAATTTTTATTAGTAATTTCTCATTTCTTTTTCTGTAGCAATCTCTGACCATCCAAAATGATATAAAAATTATTGATATCCAGGAAAATATGTACAGGGATCTTCTGGCGCATTTGGAATTATGGAATCATAGAAAGGTTTGGGTTAGAAGGGATCTGGAAAATCATCTCATTCCACCCCTGCCATGGCAGGGACACCTCCCACTGTCCCAGGGGGCTCCAAACCCTGGCCTTGGCCATTGCAGGGATCAGGGGCAGCCCCAGCTGCTCTGGGAATCCCTTCCCAAAATCCCACCCCAGGCTCCCTCTCCAGGGAATTCCCTCCATTCCCAGCTCTCCCAGCCTGCCATTGGATCCATCCCCACCCCGACTCCTCTCTAGGAAGGGATTTTGGGATCTGGGGGCTTCACTGGCAATCTCAGCACTCCAGGAAGGGTCTCCCTTCCCTTCTCCATCCCCAACTTCCATAAAAATCCCTGGGGATGGATTCTGAGTGTCCCAAATCCCAGAATGGTTTGGGTGGGAAGGGCCCTTCAAGCCCATCCCATTCCAATGCCACCATCCCAGGCTGCTCCAGCCTGGCCTTGGGCACTGCAGGGATCAGGGGCAGCCCCAGCTGCTCTGGCAATGCCAGCCCAGGCAGGAATTCCTCATTGCCAAGATGCCACCCATGGCTGCCCTCTGGCAGTGGGAGCTATTCCCTGGGTGCTGTCCCTGCAGGCCTTGTCCCCAGTCCCTCTGCAGCTCTGCTGGAGCCCCTGCAGGCCCTGCCATGTGCTGGGAGCTCTCCCTGGAGCCTTCCCTGCTCCAGGTGAGCACCCCCAGTTTTCCCCTGCCACAGGGGCTCCATCCATGATTTGAAATGCAGAAAAAAAATCTGTATTTTACCTTTCCAAACCCAGCCAGCTCCTGGCAGTGACAATTTTTCACTCCCCTCTTTATTCCAGGGAGCTCTAGCAGGCATTTCCTCCATTCCATCCCGTTTCTGGGGGCACAGGGCTGTATTTTCCACGCCCAAGTTAAACTGTGTTTGGGTGCTGAGATCCTGATCAGGAAACTCTGGTAGAAGCAGAACTGTCATTCCTTCCAGTGCTCCCAGAAATTCCAGAGGAAAGCTGAAACTGGGAAATCTCTGGTATGTGGAATATCACCCCAGGTGCAAAAATTCAGCTGCTGTTAACTAAAATTCAAGGTTTGCTCCAGTGAAAGCTTAATACGTAATAGAGAGTCAGCAATAATTTTATTTAATGATGGGGAAAAAACCTCACATCTCCTGAAACTCAAGTGGAGTGTATTAAGAAAAAAACAGACTCAGCAGTTTTGCCTGAAAAAGGGGGAAAACCCTTCCCAGAAATTCCAGAGGAAAACTGGAATTGGGAATCTCTGCTACGTGCAATTTCACCCCAGGTGCAGAAATTCAGCTACTGTAAACTAAAATTCAAGGTTTGCTCCAGTGAAAGCTTAATACGTAACACAGAGTGATCAATAATCTCATTTAATGATGAGGAAAAACACTTCCCAGAAATTCCAGAGGAAAGCTGAAACTGGGAAATCTCTGCTATGTGGAATTTCACCCCAGGTGCAGAAATTCAACTGCTGAAAACTAAAATTCAAGGTCTGCTCCTGTAAAAGCTGAATACGTAATAGAGAGTCAGCAATAATCTTATTTAATGATGGGGAAAAAACCTCACATCTCCTGAAACTCAACTGGAGTTGATTAAGAAAAAAACAGACTCAGCAGTTTTGCCTGAAAAAGGGGGAAAACCCTTCCCAGAAATTCCAGAGGAAAGCTGGAATTGGGAATCTTTGCTATGTGCAATTTCACCCCAGGTGCAAAAATTCAGCTGCTGTAAACTAAAATTCAAGAGGGTCTTGTTTTATTTAATGATAGGGAAAAACCCTTTGAGTGCTCCCAGAAATTCCAGAGGAAAGCTGAACCTGGGAAATCTCTGGTATGTGGAATATCATCCCTGGTGCAGAAATTCAGCTGCTGTAAACTAAAATTCAAGGTTTGCTCCAGTGAAAGCGTGATACGTAATACAGGGTCAGCAATAATCTCATTTATTGATGAGGAAAAACCCTTCCCAGAAATTCCAGAGGAAAGCTGGAATTGGGAATCTCTGGTATGTGGAATATCACCCCAGGTGCAGAAATTCAGCTGCTGTAAACTTAAATTCAAGAGGTTCTTGTTTGTTCTAGTAAAAGCTAAATATGTAATACAGAATGAGCAATAATCTTATTTAATGATGGGGGAAAACCCTTCCCAGAAATTCCAGAGGAAAAATGGAATTGGGACTCTCTGGTATGTGGAATTTCACCCCAGGTGCAGAAATTCAGCTGCTGAAAACTGAAATTCAAGGTTTGCTCCAGTGAAAGCTTAATACGTAATACAGAGTGAGCAATAATCTTATTTAATGATGGGGAAACTTATCATGACCTCCTGAAACTCAACTGGAGTTGATTAAGAGAAAAACAGACTCAGCAGTTTTGCCTGAAAAAGGGGGAAAACCCTTCCCAGAAATTCCAGAGGAAACTTGGAATTGGGAATCTTTGCTATGTGCAATTTCATCCCAGGTGCAGAAATTCAGCTGCTGTAAACTTAAATTCAAGAGGTTCTTGTTTGTTCTAGTAAAAGCTAAATATGTAATACAGAATGAGCAATAATCTTATTTAATGATGGGGGAAAACCCTTCCCAGAAATTCCAGAGGAAACCTGGAATTGGAAACCTCTGCTATGTGCAATTTCACCCCAGGTGCAGAAATTCAGCTGCTGAAAACTAAAATTCAAGGTTTGCTCCTGTGAAAACTTAATATGTAACACAGAGTGATCAATAATCTTATCTAATGATGGGGAAAAGCCTCAAATCTCCTGAAACTCAACTGGAGTTGATTAAGAAAAAAACCAGACTCAGCAGTTTTGCCTGAAATTTAAGCTGTGAGGGTTCAACATCTTAAAAGTGAAATGAGTTTTCATTTTTCTAAATCTGCTCCAAAAAGTCCAAACTGCACATGGTCTGTGCTTCACATAAACAGAGCTGCTACATTAATGATGACTTAAAAAAAAAAAAACCAAAAACCCCAAAAACTGAGATAAAATCAATGAGCAATCCTCAGAGTGGAATCTGCCTATTCAAACCAGACATTTTATTTTTATTATGTTTGATTTTTTCCTGTCAGGGAGTTTAGAGGTCTCACCTTTCAGTGCTTTTACTTCTGCCAAACTCTACATTACTCTAAAAACCAGATAAATATTTCAGACAACGGAGGGAATATTTTTATTCCTAAATCCATATTCTAGCAGCAAACAAGTAGATTTTCAATGGAAATATTTAATGCTCAGGATACTCAAATTAAATGAGAGCCAATAATGGAGATGTGATCAATTGACATAAAAAATGCAGGCAGGAATTTGGAATTCTTAATTCCACCAAAATTAAGCTGGAAAAAGAACAGAGGTGAATTTTTTGGGTGTGCTTTAGGCACACAGCTGGATTTTTTCCTCACTCTGAGTATAAAATTTTGACCATCTGTGTGTGTGACTAGATATGAATATACTTATATTATTTATAAATATATTTAATATTTGTCTTATTTATTTATATTTATTTACATTTATATAATTAAAAATTTTATTTATAAATATAATTATTTATATTTATGCTTATACTTAATTTACTACCTAACTACAAATCTTCCCCTGAATTCTGTGGGACCAAAACCAGATATTGGTACTTTTTTGGTTTTTTTTTTTTTGGTTGTTTTTTTTTTTTAATATTTTTACTTATTTATTATATATGTAATTATTTATTTATAATTATTTTTAATTTTTTGTTTATTTTTAATATAACAGTGAGTATCAATACCCCTGAATATTTGATTTCCTCATTGCTCAGCTCCTCAAAAAAACTCCAAAGCTTTAACACAAACATTCCCAAACTGCTCAAAAATGACAACAATATTTTAAATTCACTTTTTGCACAATGGAAAAGCAAATCTGAAGACAAAGATTCAGCCTTTGAAAGTATAAAATTGTATAAAATAACCGTATAATATATATATAATATATAATATATAATATATAATATATAATATATAATATATAATATATAATATATAATATATAATATATAATATATAATATATAATATATAATATATAATATATAATATATAATAATTGCATAAAATAAGGGTGCAAGGTATACTCAGCATCCTCTGAGCTCCATGAGAAAAATCACTTCTATCCTCCTATTCCCTGATTATAATTTAGATTTTCTGTCTATTATTTAGGGGGAGGAATAATTGTGCCAAGGATTTTCTTGCCTTCTCTACTTGCAGATGTATTTACATGGAAAAAAAAATTAAAAATTTCATAAAAGCTGAGTAGCAGAGATGGTAAAACCATCTCAATATAATATAATATAATATAATATAATATAATATAATATAATATAATATAATATAATATAATATAATATAATATAATATAATATAATATAATATAATATAATATAATATAATATAATATAATATAATATAATATATACATTACACATAATATAATAGATTTTTATATTATGATATATTACATTATAATGAAAATTACATATTATGAATATTGTATATTACATTATATTATATTATATTATATTATATTATATTATATTATATTATATTATATTATATTATATTATATTATATTATATTATATTATATTATATTATATTATATTATATTATATTATATTATATTATATTATATTATATTATATTTATTATTACAATTCATATAATTCCAAAATTATAAAAACAACTGGACAAGGGGTGCTGAGCCACAAAATTTCCTCTTCCACCTCCCCATCGCCAGCTGATTTCCTCAAGGATGGAGTCCCAGAAATAAGAAAACCTTTTTTTGGTCCACACAAGCTTTAAAAATAAGATTTGTGACGTGCCATAAAGGAAAAGAACCAAAAAGGATCAAATCAAGGCAAGAGAAGTTTCAGCTGAGTGTGGACAAAGTCAAATGTGACAAAATCCCAAATTGTGGCTTGAGAACCTGATTTACCAAAAAAAAAAGTGGGAATTGCAAATGGAAGAAGGGAATTTTCTTCTTTTCTGGTGGATTTTTTTTTCCTTTTTTTAAGCTATTGATGGATTTTTAAAAATTAAGATGCACCCAGAGCATGAGGAATGGGAGATACAATCCTGCTGCTCTTTTCCTCAGGATGTCTGCAGTAAAATGATTTCTAATATTACCAGAGGTACAAAAAGAAAAAACAGGTGTGGAATGCTCAGAAATTCATAATTACTCTTGTAAGCAATTCAAAGATTGCCTTGGAATTAAAAAAAAACCCTCTGGATAAAAAGGAATAAAAACATCTAAGAGAATAAGTCAAATGGAGGAGGTTAATAATTTGTATTATCTTATCACTGAGGTTTAGACAGCCACAAACCCATCATGGCAAAGAAATTTAGATTTAAAGGAGCAATTACATCTATAACCTTACCCACTTGCCTGAATATTAAATTTTTAAAAAATTAATGATCTGCTTATGAAAAATATCAGCTCAGTAGCATCTCAGCACGGAGCAGAGGATGGTCCCCATTTATTGTGGAACCATTCCCACTAATGGAAGCACTCTGGAATTCCATCAATAAAAGTCATTATCATAAAACCTGGCTCCACTCTGCCCTACTCCCTTCTCCCCAAAACATTGATTTCTAGAGGAAAAATTATTTACATTTGATTTATAGAGGAAAAATTATTTACATTTGATTTATAGAGGAAAAATTATTCACATTTGACACCAGTGCCCACATTTGGGACAGGTCTCAAACATCACTTCAGGCTAAAGAGCCAAATGCAAGGGATCTCCTTTTCCAAAATTCCTTAAAAGCTTCGTGAGGAACAAAATTTATGTCAAATAATCAAGTTACAAACAACCCTTATTTAATAGCTTTGAGTGATCCTTGTTAGCACTAATTCCTCCTGCCTTAAATAAAGTACAGAAGTTTTTGTTTGTTTGTTTTTGGGTTTTTTTTTTAGAACTATGGGTCTATTTTTATGTAGAAATATATAAAAATATAAAAATTAAAAAGCCAAACACTCAGCACGCAACAAAATCCAGCCTTGCAAGCCCATAGAGAGATCTAAGGCAGGAACAAATTAATTTAATCTTATTATTTGAAGGTGCAGGGCTGGAGAGAGCTGCTGAACATTTGTGAAACCTGTGGCACTCTGATCTGCATTGTCCCAGAAAAAGATTTCCAATTAAAACCATTCCTAATAAATGAAAGCAGGGCAAAGATTTTCCAAAATTCCTTAAAAGCTTCATGAGGAACATAAATTATGTCAAATAATCAAGTTACAAACAACCCTTAGTTAATAGCTTTGAGTGATCCTTGTTAGCACTAATTCCTCCTGCCTTAAATAAAGTACAGAGGTTTTTATTTGTTTGTTTTTTTTTTTTTTTTTTTTTTTTTAGACCTATGGGTCTATTTTTATGTAGAAATATATAAAAATATAAAAATTTGAAAAGCCAAACACTCAGCATGCAACAAAATCCAGCAATGCAAGCTCCACATGCCCACAGAGAGATCCAAGGCAGGAACAAATTAATTTAATCTTATTATTTGAAGGTGCAGGGCTGGAGAGAGCTGCTGAACATTTGTGGAACCTGTGGCACTGTGATCTGCATTGTCCCAGAAAAAGATTTCCAATTAAAACCATTCCTAATAAATGAAAGCAGGGCAAAGATTTTCCAAAATTCCTTAAAAGCTTCACGAGGAACAAAATTTATGTCAAATAATCAAGTTACAAACAACCCTTATTTAATAGCTTTGAGTGATCCTTGTTAGCACAAATTCTTCCTGCCTTAAATAAACCACAGAGGTTTTTGTTTGGGATTCTTTTTAGAATTATGGAGTCTATTTTTATGTAGAAATATATAAAAATATAAAAATTTAAAAAGCCAAACACTCAGCATGCAACAAAATCCAGCAATGCAAGCTCCACATGCCCACAGAGAGATCCAAGGCAGGAACAAATTAATTTAATCTTATTATTTGAAGGTGCAGGGCTGGAGAGAGCTGCTGAACATTTGTGGAACCTGTGGCACTCTGATCTGCATTGTCCCAGAAAAAGATTTCCAATTAAAACCATTCCTAATAAATGAAAGCAGGGCAGGGAGCTCTGAGGATTAAATGGGTTCAGGAGAGGCAGAGAGTGAAAATAAATAAAAATACAAATTTTCTACAATGCTCTCCCGCCGTGTCAGATCCTTATTTCTCCCAAATTTTGTCCTAAAATTATTTTTAATCACTACATCCATGAAAACCATGGTGGAAAGAGGAATGCAAAATGAAAAATCTGCACCTGATGTCATTCTGCCCCAACTCCAAAGCAACTGTGACTAAGAAATAAATCAATCCAGAAACAGAAGCAGGAACTTTTCTGTTCTAAAATTAAAAATCAGAGGGCAGGAGTTTCATTTTCCCACCTGTTAGTACAGCAGGGTTAATTAAATCCATTCCTCTGTATTTCGGTCTCTATTTCCAGCAAGAAAAACTGGCAGTGATAATTTTACAGAATCGTTGATCAGCACTGATGTTGGGAATGCAAAGCAATCAATGCTCACTCCTATAAACAACCCAGGTGAAGTATTAAATCCATTAAAATTAAAATCTTGTGCTAATTCAGCCTCAGGGTAACTTTGAGTTGGTGTCTTCAAAACTATTTATTATAAATTTTCTGTGCTCCAAGCAATTTCTTAGTGATGATCATGTGAAGATTTCCACCAAAAGCCAACAAAAAATCATAAATTCAAAATACAGATTTGGGGAGACATTTTTCAAAACTAATTTTTATTCATTTTCTGTGCTCCAAGCACTTTCTTAGTGATGATCATGTGAAGATCTCCCCCAAAAGCCAACCAAAAAAAATCATAATTCAAAATACAGATTTGGGGAGACGTTTTTGTTTTGGTTGGGTTTGGTTTGGGGTGTATTTAGGTTTTATTGGTTGGGTTTTTTTTCTCAGAATTCAGCTTTTTTTCACTGTTTTAATATCCCCATTCCTGGAAGTGCCCAAGGCCAGGCTGGATGGGGTTTGGAGCAAGCTGGGATGGAGGAAGGGGTGTGTGGTTATTAATTGTTATGGTGTTGTTGTGGGTCTGAGGATGAGGTGAGAGATGAGAATTGACTCCAAGTTCTCAGAAGGCTGATATTATATTATATTATATTATATTATATTATATTATATTATATTATATTATATTATATTATATTATATTATATTATATTATATTATATTATATTATATTATATTATATTATATTATATTATATTATATTATATTATATTATATTATATTATATTATTATTATATTATATTATATTATATTATACTGTATTATACTGTATAATATTATATATTATTATGTTAGATTATATTACATTACATTATATTATATTATATTATATTATATTATATTATATTATATTATATTATATTATATTATATTTCACTATACTATATTATACTATATTATATTATACATTATTATATTATGTTATGTTATGTTATGTTATATTATGTTATGTTATGTTATGTTATATTATATTATATTATATTATATTATATTATATTATATTATATTATATTACATTACATTATATTACATTACATTACATTATATTACATTATACTATATTATATTATACATTATTATGTTATATTATATTATATTATATTATATTATATTATATTATATTATATTATATTATATTATATTATATTATATTATATTATATTATATTATATTATATTATATTATATTATATTATATCATATTATATTATATTATATTATATTATATTATATTATATTATATTATATTATATTATATTATATTATATTATATTATATTATATTATATTATATTATATTATATTATATTATATTATATTATATTATATTATATTATATTATATCATATTATATTACATTACATTACATTATATTACATTATATTATATTATATTATATCATATCATATCATACCATATCATACCATATCATAGCATATCATATATATCACATTATAAGAAAATAATATATTAAAATTATACTAAAGAAAGAGAAAGGATACATCAAAAGGCTAGAAAATAATGAATAATAAAAACCTGTGACTGACCAGAGTCTGACACAGCTGGCTGTGATTGGCCATTAATTAAAAACAATTCACATGCAGGGTAAACATTTCTTTAAATCATATTTCAAAGGAGCAAACATGGAGAAGCTGAAGCTTTCCAGCTTTCCAGGAGAAGAAATCCTGGTGAAGGGATTTTTTTAAAAATATGATAATAACAGGGGTGGAAGGAGATGATCCCAAAGATCCCTTCCAAGCCAGCCCATCCTGGCATTCTGACTGCTAAAAACAAATTTTGAGGCAAACCAACCCCTTTGAGCTGAGCCAGGTGTGGCACTGGATGATCTCTAAGGTCCTTCAAACCCAACCATTCCATTATTGTATGAAATGAAAACAAGTTTTGATAAAAATTTCCTTCCTCTCATGTTGAAATGAGGGGAGAACGACCATCCTGTGATGCATCGGGCTCGATTTATTCATCGATCAGCCAGTTTAAATAATAGTGTTAACAAACTTCATGCATATTCCAAAATCCAGGTTCATGATAGGCTAACAGAGAAAACTCTGACCCCTCCTTTTGTTTTACAATACCGTTGATTGTTTACACCAAATAAAACCAGTGTTCCCACTGTGATATGAACGGTTCCCAAAACTTCCACATCTGTTCCCAGGGTGCCATCTTTTCCAGAGAGGGTGTTTGCCTGTTATGGGAAGACTGCCTGAGCACCTTATTGTTTATAAAGTGATGCCTGAGAGAGTCTAATTGTTTATAGAAATCAGGCTGGGAACTGCTTTGGAACTGCTCACAACTACCTTTTACTTTTCTCTCAATTGCATGGCTTCATGGCCTTTTCCTTTAAGCCATGCTTGAACTAAACTCTCCACACTCTCACCTCCACCTTTGTGCCCACGAAATATCGCATTCATGGCGGTGCCAAGCCCAGCACACCCAAAACACAACAATTTCTCTCTTTTCACTCCAATTGTGTTTAATTATCCTCTTTTCTGTGCACAACTGCCACAGGGATGACACCCAAACCATCAGGGAAGGTCATGTAAAAGGAAATTAAAGACAGGAACAATGATCATGAACAAGGCTCAGCTTGATGAAGCTCATTCTCTGAAATTATTCCTTATCTCAACCCCATCAGCACTCACCAGCTCCTGCTTTCCTCCAAGAAATTTTTATTATTAACTGCAGCTCTTAATATTAACTTTGCTGAGGTAAAAACAAGAACGAGACAGAGCCATGTTTTGAAATTAAAGTGCCACAACAGGTCATGCTGGAAAATAAAATGAAGGAAGAAATTCTGTGTACAAAAGGTCTTTCCCAACCACTGAGCTAAAGAGGCTGGAAAAAATCTAATTTCAGGTAATTCTGTGCATTTTTAAAGACCGGCAAGAAGTGTTAAGATAAAGAAATCTTCCAGACACACAAAATTCATTCCTGTAGGTGTAGAGTTCTTCATGGGCACTTCATTAAAAAATAACTCAAAAATAAAATACCTGTGCTGGGGACAAAGGGGTTCCATGGAGTTATTAGTGCAGGGCTGGAATTGATAAATTGTCATTCCCAGGTTTTAGTTATCCTTAAAACCAGCCAAAATTATGGTTTTTGGGAAAAATTACATCTTTAAAACGACTCTTTTCTTTTCAAGTACATAATATTATTGGTCTAAATCATGTTCATTCTCATTTTATCATACTCAATTTGATTTCTAAAGGAAAAAAATGTTTTCAACAATAAAGAATTGCTAAAATATCTGTAAATATATTAAATAATATAAAAAATCTGTAAAAAATCTCTAAATATATAAAAATTATATCAATATATCAATATATTAAGAATATATAAAAATCTGTAAATGTATAAATACAGATATTTATATTATTTATATATGCATACATATAAATTATTATATTATCTATCTATTTATATATATTTATATATATTTTGTACATACACATATATATACAGATTTTTATATTATTTAATATATTTTTTGATATTTCATATCTGTAAATATATTAAATAATATAAAAATCTGTAAAAAATCTGTAAATATATTAAAAAATCTGTAAAAATATTTGTAAATATTTAACCAAATACTGGCTGTATTCCGCTTATTTTCACACCCTCCAGCTTGAAAATAATTTCCCTCATAAGCAGAAAAAGAAATAAAAGACAACTAATAAGGGGAAAAAAATTCTATTTGCTTTTTGAGCTATTTTTTCTCAAAGCTTGTCAGTTTGTAGCCCCTCAAAGCCTTCTCTGACTGAAGATCTGAATGAAGAATTGTGGAAATTAAAGCTGGGATGTTGCTGCACTGCAGGGATTTGCCACATGGGGGATCCCAAAGTGAATGGACTTGAAAGGAAGTCAGGGGGGAAAAGCCACGGGATGATGCCATGAAAAAAAAGATGGAAAATTCAGGGTTTCCATTTAAGAAAGGACAAATCCAAACATGGAAATGTGTTGTTCACTAAGCAGCTTTAGAAAAATATCCTCTTTTTTCCTTTCCTCTGAAGCCAGAGATATACAAGTAAATTGCTTCTAGCAATATAAAATGATAAAAATTCCATAATTTTATTTATGTTCAGTATTTGAATCTTTTCTATTTCGCAGAGATGTCAACTTAAAAATGAATTATCTGTAAATGCATCCCCACACAGAAATGGATGCATGGGCATTAGCACACATGTCAAATCTCTATTTCATGCTAAATATTTTCACTAAAATTTCAAGAATTCACACTTATTCACACCTACGAGTAAGTCTGAGATCTGAACCAAACCACATTTCATTCCTGTAGTAAATTAAATTTTGTTTCACATTAAATTTTGTTTCACTTCACTGCTGTGGATGTGGGTTGGGAAAGAGGAAGAGGTTTGTGCTGGAACTGAGATTGGTACCAAGAATTTGGGCATTAATTTTTGCTTTTTGTATTTCCTTTAACACCCCTCAGAGCTCAGCAGAGCTCAGCACTCAGGTGGCAGCTGCTCTCAAAGAGAAAAATACATGAAAGGCCATGTTTAAAAACATTTACTGCCCAAGGGAAGTGATAGAAGACATGGATAAAAATCCCATTTATTCATCATTATATGTCAATGGCTGTTTATTTTACTTTATTATCATTTTGGAAGGAGATATTTCTGGGGCCAGCGCTTGATACACACTGCACTACTCTAAGTGGTGTTTTAAAAAGGATTTTAGATCAAAGCCTTGGAAAAATTCAATTACAGAATCATAAAATCATTTAGGTTGGAAAAACCTTCTAGGATCATGAGTGCAACCATTCCCAGCACTGCCAAGGCCACCACTGACCACGTCCCCAAGTGCCACATCCACAGGGATTTGAAATCCCTCCAGGAATGGGGACTCCGGCACTGCCAGGACAGCTGTGCCAGGGCTGGACAAGTGTTTTTGGGAAGGAATTTTCCCAAAATTCCCCCCTGAGGCCGTTCCCTCTGCTCCTGTCCGTGTTCCCTGGAGCACAGCCCGACCCCCCCGGCTGTGCCCTCCTGGCAGGGACTTGTGCAGAGCCACAAGGGCCCCTGAGCCTCCTTTGCTCCAGGCTCAGCCCCTGCCCAGCTCCCTCAGCCCCTCCTGGTTCTCCAGGCCCTTCCCAGCTCCCTCAGCCCCTCCTGGTTCTCCAGACCCTGCCCAGCTCCCTCAGCCCCTCCTGGTTCTCCAGACCCTTCCCAGCTCCCTCAGTCTCTCCTGGTTCTCCAGGCCCTTCCCAGCTCCCTCAGCCTCTCCAGACCCTTCCCAGCTCCATTCCTGGACCCTCTCCAGCCCCTCCAGGCCCTTCCTGCCCTGAGGATCCCAGAGCTGCCCCCAAGGTTCCAGGGGGTCCCTCAGCAGTGCCGGCTCAGGGGACAGTCCCTTCCCTAACCCTGCTGCCCACTCCATTCCTGCTGAAATCCAGGTGCCAGCGGCCTCCTGCCCACCTGGGCACACCTGGGCATGTCCAGCCACTGTCACCAGCACCCCCAGGGACATTTCCAGCCCCTCTGGCCCAGCCTGTGGAGCTCCATGGGGTTGGTGGGACCCAAGTGCAGGAGGACAAGCAGCCCCAGGCCTCAGACACTGCTCCACTGTCCACTGTCACTGTCATATTTTCTGAAAAATCCCTTCGCCAGGATTTCTTCTCCTGGGTAGATGAGAAGCCTCAGATTAAAAACAATAATTATCTGATTTGCTTCCCCCTGTTTGGCTGCTTTGGAATGTGGCTGGAGAATGTTCACCAACAGATGAATGTTTGATTGGTTCCGTGTGAATTGTTTTTACTTAATGACCAATCACCATCAGCTGTGCTGGACTCTGAGGAGTCAGTCATGAGTTTTTCATGATCATTCTTGTTAAACCTTCTGTCTGTATCCTTTTTTCCCCTTTAGTATAGTTTTAGTATAGCATTCTTTAATATATTATCATAAAATAATAAATCAGCCTTCTGAGAACATGGAGTCACGTTCTCATCTCTCACCTCATCCTGGGGACCCTCATAAACTCAACAGCCCACTAACTACTCCAAAACAGGAATTTTGTGGCTTCACCAATCAGTATCACAAAGCTGGTCCCAAACAAACTCTGGCTGCTGCACCAGAACAGACCTAACCCAAAAACACAACATGAGCAACATTTACAACTCCCCTGAGCAGCCTCATGGTGAAAAGCAACAGGTTCACAATTCCCACTTTAGTCAGAGCTTAGTCCTTGCCTAGGAGCCATTAAAGCTCCACACAAAGCTGCAGACCATGACAAATGTTAATTCCACGTCCTCTGCTCTGCAGGCAATCCAAGTCTTCCCTAAGCTCACGCTGCTGATTCATTTGAGGCTGAGCTTCTACTGGTTTTCCTCTCTCTGTTCTAACACTCAGTCATCATGGTACACTGCATCTCAACAATACAAGGACTGTGTTTTTCTCATTTATCAGCAAAATTTCACATAGATCTTCACACCATAAATTGCTACTGTGTTCTACTCCAGGAAAAAAAAAAACATTTCAGTGAATAGTGTGAGATAATGTACTTAATTATATATTTAACTCGCAAAAGCCCTTTGAGAGCCCTGGAGATAGAACTCATTCTATGGAAGCTCTCTTTATTAATGAAAGTACTTATACCAATTACTTTGAACTTCTATAGACAGTGCCTTATTTCAAACTATTTTAATCAATCCTCACCAAATCTCTTGGCAACGGCCTGCAGAAGTACACAGAGGCAAGGGAGCCGTGGTGCTTCAGTGGAGCTACCAATTCTTTATGTTTATTATTCATCCTTACTATGCTTTTTAATTAATCACACAAAATAAAATGTGGTTTGCCAGCCTCCAAGTTCTCCTTTATTAAAAAAGTGATTACATCCAGTAATCTGGAGTTAATATTAGAAAGGCTTAGAGAATTTTCCAGTCTGTACTACTCACAAAGTAACTAATCATTGCAGGAGATTTAAATTAATTTGGGTCAAATGAGATTCAACATCATCTTGCAGGTGCAGCTGCTCCCTCTGCAAAGGTTCCTGATCCCACAGCCACGGTTCTGTGTCACCCAGCAGCGAGGGAATGGGATTAGCTCAAACCATTCATTCCAGATTTTCCAGCTCAGGGATAATGCCCAGAGCAAATCAGGGAAGAGTTTGCATGAATGGCTGCAGGGTGAGGGACACATCTCCTGCAAGGGGAACAGGGGGAGCTGCTGGAGGCCTCCATTTCTGCCACTGACATTCCTGGATGGAGAAGGTGCTGGCCAAAGCCCAGGGTCTGTCCAGGCAGGAGATGATGGGGACGAGCCATCCATGATTGCTCATTTCATCTCCTACCCTGTTCTGCTCTGCCAGCCAATAATCCTGAAATTATGGGCAACGGGAGATGATTTCCTGTGGAGCCAGGCTGGGAGAGCTGGGAATGTTCCCTGGAGCAGGGAAGGCTCCAGGGAGAGCTCCCAGCACATGGCAGGGCCTGCAGGGGCTCCAGCAGAGCTGCAGAGGGACTGGGGACAAGGCCTGCAGGGACAGCACCCAGGGAATGGCTCCCACTGCCAGAGGGCAGCCATGGGTGGCATCTTGGCAATGAGGAATTCCTGCCTGGGCTGGCATTGCCAGAGCAGCTGGGGCTGCCCCTGATCCCTGCAGTGCCCAAGGCCAGGCTGGAGCAGCCTGGGATGGTGGCATTGGAATGGGATGGGCTTGAAGGGCCCTTCCCACCCAAACCATTCTGGGATTTGGGACACTCAGAATCCATCCCCAGGGATTTTTATGGAAGTTGGGGATGGAGAAGGGAAGGGAGACCCTTCCTGGAGTGCTGAGGTTCCCAGTGAAGCCCCCAGATCCCAAAATCCCTTCCTAGAGAGGAGTCGGGGTGGGGATGGATCCAATGGCAGGCTGGGAGAGCTGGGAATGGAGGGAATTCCCTGGAGAGGGAGCCTGGGGTGGGATTTTGGGAAGGGATTCCCAGAGCAGCTGGGGCTGCCCCTGATCCCTGCAATGGCCAAGGTTGAGCACTGGGGCTGGGACAGCCTGGGACAGGGGGAGGTGTCCCTGCCATGGCTGGGGTGGCACTGGGTGGGTTTTAAGGTCCCCTCCCACCCAAACCATTCCAGGATTCTTTATCTGAACATTCTCATTCTCTGTGATCACGGAAATGCAATGGAGCTTTAAAAATCCCTCCCAAGCCACTCTGTGATTCCATGATTTATATTTTATGGAATCATTAATACATTCTACACAAAAAATGACAAACGTCTTAAAAGCAGGAAGTCATCTCTTCAACAGAAGTTCCTTATCATAAAAGCCAAAATGAGCTTGATTTTACAAGCACCCATTTTATCTCCTACTGAGATCAATATCATGGGCCAGCCCCAGGGGTTACTCTGACTTGTTTATTCCATCTTTGGAGCCAGCTTGAGGACAAGGAGCAGTGCCAGGCTCTCTCCAGCTGACAGCTCATGTTCAGCTAAGCCCAGGCTGGTGTCCATTAGCAGGAAAACTGGGATTGCTCTGGCACAGCTCAGCTGGTGGTGCCCGTGTGGGAGCTCTGTGATTTAGTGAAATCACCAACAACTGCTCATAAAGGCCAGAAAGCTTCAGCCTTTTGAAAGCAATAACCATCAGAATTCCCATCTCAGATCATCAGCACTCTGTGCTATCATTCACTGCCAGCTCCTGCCTGCTCACCCCAAGTGCCCATCCCTCCCCACATCTGCAGCTATTTCTCAGCCCAAGATAAATTTTAGCAGCTCTGTTTATTCATTCCCAGACTGGCAGCCACCAGGATACAAAAAAAAAAAAAAAAAGACTTAAAAAATCACCACCATGTGAAGTCAAATAAAACTTGAAAGACTGGCCAATTGTTTTCTTCCCATTTTTTACACCAAAGGCTGCATTAGCTAAATTTCACGATTCCCCTAAGTGCCTTTAAAATTACAAGCAATTTAGACTGTGATTCACTTTCATGCAGACTCTGACTGCATGCAATTTTTTCCCCCCATCTCAATTATATCTTAATATTATGGGGGCTGAAATGCATTAAATAAATCATATTTCATAGTAAAGCAATAATACTTACATGCATTTTAGAAGAAATCGTCCTGTGTTATAAATGTATTTATAATGTCATTACCTTATTTTCCACATTGACTGAAATATTAGACAGCAGCCACTGCTCCCAGCTACGGATGGAAGCTTTTAGCAAACCTTATGTTTATTCTGCTCTGGTAATTAGCTGGTTTAGTTAATATAATACAACATTTACAAACAGCAATTTATCCAATATACAAACTCGCTCCTGTAATTAGTGCAACATTGTTATTGATTAAGATTTAATATGGCTGTTGCTGTTTCTGCAATGTTCTACACAAAGGGAACCATCACTAATTTGTCCGAGGACAGTTCCCCAGTCAAAGTCATCTCCTGGCACAGGACCATGAATTTCATTAGCTGGAAAATATTTGCTGCAATATTCTAGCCAGGTTTAAGCAGTTTTAAAGGAGCAGGTAACAACAAAGAGAAATTCAAGATGTTATTACAAACCCACTTTTGCACAGAGACCAAAGCTACTTGATTATTCCTTTAATACAAAACAAGTTTAAGGTGACATTTCTACTATAAATCTACACAAAAAAATACTTTGAAGAACACACACAAAACCCAAAAAATCTCTGCCATCATTTAAAATTCAACACTACAATGGTGTTAAACACAACTATCAAGTGTTTTATCAGTGCTGTCAGTGAAATAATGAGGATTGGGCAGGGTGTCTAGGGCAGGGGTGGAGTCCCCATCCCTCGAGGGATTTAAGGTGTGGAGGTGGCACTTGGGGACATGGTCAGTGCTGGCCTTGGATGGTTGGACCAGAGGATCTTAAGGACTTTTCCAACCCAACTGATTGTATTTTGTGTAGGAGTATAAACATGAAAACTGATTTGTCAAAAACAAGAATCCTTTGGGGAATGTTTGCCACCTCATTTCTAAGGATGAATTCCCACCACTAACACTGGAACCTGAACTGTAATTTCTATTAATGGCACTGTGAATTCACCCTTAAATCCAGCACTGTTACCCCAAGTCAAATACCAGTTCTAGACACTTCCTCTGCATCACTCACTGGATTAAGCAGTTCCCTTTTAGGAATTTCACATTGTCACTGTCATATTTCCTGAAAAATCCTCTTCGCCCAGGATCTATCTCCTGGGAAGCTGAGAAGCCTCAGAGATAAAGGAAAACAATAATCTCTCATTTGCTTCTCCTGTGTTTTGCTGCTTTGGAATGTGGCTGGAGATTGTTTATCCAACAGGTGATTGCTTCATTGGTTTCATGGAAATTGTTTTGTCTTAATGACCAACCACAGTCAGGCTGTGTTGGGACTCTGGAAGGAGTCAGGAGTTTTCATTATTATCTTTGTAGCCTTCTGTCTGTATCCTTTCTGTATTCTTTGGTATAGTTTAGTATGGCATTCTTTTATATAATATAATATCATAAAATAATAAATTAGCCTTCTGAGAACATGGAGTCAGATTCATCATTCCTTCCCTCGATGGGGGACCCCAAAAATACCACATCACATTTGATACTTTCATTAGCAAAAGGAAATCAGGCAGCTCTAAGTGAAGCCCCATTTTAACCCTTTAGATGTTCAGCTCAGGCACCACACCTCAGGAAAACACAGCAGAACACACTCAGAAGCACCAAAACCCTGGATAAATAAACAGAACTATTCTCCATTCAAACATTTATCTACAACTTTGAACATTTCAGTCAGCTTCTAAAAAATGCTGTCCAAAAGACTTCAGGTTTGTTGTATTTTTTTAAATCTCCGGGCATGTTTTATTTTTACAGTGCTTTTTTTTTTTTTTGGAGAGTATTTCACTAAGAAAAAATTAAGATATTTCCCTGGTGAAGCAAAAGGCATATTTAAGAACACAAAACGGTCCAAAAACCTTCCTGTGTGCTTGAGAAAAAGTATGAATTATCTGAAAGTTCAGTATAAAGAAGAAAAATCATCAATATTCTGGTCTGGAAACACAGACATCCTCATAATATTACATTAGGTGTTCAGACACTTCTGGAAATGATAGAAATAACCAATAAAAATTAGAATATTAATCAAAATGAGCACAATTCTATCTAGACACTACATATATACCCTGCTGGAGTGGGTGACATCCCTGCCTAAAACAGGAGAGTTGGAATTAAATAATCTTTAGGGTCTCTTCCAACCCAAACACATCCTATAATATATTTTAAATCCATTCCCAATACTTGTGGAACTCAGAGCAAGACTCAAGGACTGCCTTTGGAATGTGCTCTGCTCATTTAACCCACTGCCATCCCCATAATGACCAGGGGAATACTGCAGGAACGAGGTTTCTGTTACAGAGAAATTCATGGAAATGATGATATCCATTAAAATGCTCCAAAAATGTCGAGTTTATCATCTTTGCTACAGAACAGAGCAGGCTGAGCATAAATTATTTATGATGTGTAACAGTTTAATGGAGTATAAAATAGCTTTTTTTCTTCTCACGAGCAGTACAAGCCCTGATTTTTTTTGTTGTTGTTGTCAGCTCCACACTCGGCGATGTGCTCGACCCATTTACAGCTGTGACACGCAACAATTTGTAAAATTGTTCTATAGAAACTCTAACTTAAAGGAACAACTTACACAAGCTATTTATTACTCCCTTAAAGTGCTATCACAGCACCCTGCCAAGAACACAGCAGGAACTCCCAGGAAAGCACAGGCAGCTGCTGCAGAAATTTAGGGAAGCCCTTGCTGGAGAACCTGCGCACAACACCAAAACCCCTCTGTGGGAAGGGGTTTAATCCACTTCATCCCCCTGTAGTCATAATTAATATTATTAACATCCATAATTAATCCTGCAGGACATGCCCCAATCCCAAGGAATGCAGGAACGAGTACAAATTTGGGGTTTTAAGGCCAAAGAGTTAAAACTTTAAATAACAACAATGAAGTGTACAATAGATCCCAAGGGGGAAAGGGAGCTCAGTGTAAAACCCCTGATTCTCCCAAATTCTTCACAAATTATTAAAAGGAAAAAGAAATGTTTTTATAGGGAATCTTGGAATGGTTTGGTTTGGAAGGGACCTTTGGGATCATTTAATTCCAACCCTTTGCCATAGCAGGGACACCTTCCACTGTCCCAGGGTGCTCCAAACCCCAATGTCCAACCTGGCCTTGGACATTCCAGGGATCCAGGGGCAGCCACAGCTGCTCTGGGAATTCTATTCCAGGGTCTCCCACCCTCATCACACCAAATGATGGAAAAAGGGAGCCAAGTGTAAAACCTCTGACTCTCCACAGTTCTTCACAAATTACTAAAAGGAAAATAAAATGTTCTGATAGGGAATCCTGGAATGGTTTGGGTTGGAAGGGACCTTTGGGATCATTTAATTCCAATCCCTTGCCATGGCAGGGACAGCTTCCACTGTCCCAGGGTGCTCCCAGCCCAGTCCAACCTGGCCTTGGACATTCCAGGGATCCAGGGGCAGCCACAGCTGCTCTGGAATTCTATCCCAGGGCCTCCCACCCTCATCACACCAAATTTCTTCATTCCAACCTAAATCCTCTCAGTTTCAAACCACTGCTCCTTGTCCTGTCACATGGATGGTTCTGATTTATCATCAGCAGCTTTAGTGTGCCATGAATGTGGGGGGGCATGATAACATTTACACCTTTTGTGTGAAAAGCACCTTAATTATAGAAGTTTAGCACCTTAATTAATTATATTAGTTTAATCACCTTAACTATATCTATAACAGGAAGACAAGCAGAAGCCCTCAAGCCGGAGAGGCATTTACAGAGACATGGCCACTTGTTCAGGAAAATCCACTTTATCAGAAAGATGACACTGAACCAGCTCAGACTGCATTATTTAATATTTTTCTTTAATATTAAAGAGATCTGAGGGTGAAAAATTCTGGCACAGCAGATGACACCTGTAACCACCTGAAATGCAGGCAGGGAAATGTTCCTCTCTTTGCCAATGACTGTGCAGGGATACTCTGGATTAAAGCTTTATAGCTAGTCCACTGCACAGGAAAAAATCCAAGTAATCTAAACTTTTAAGGCAGCATAAACTGGAGATTCCCATAATTAGTTTCATTCCTCTGCATAATTAACTATCACACCCTTAAAACCGAATGTGAACAGTAAAACTGATTTTAAAACCCCCTCTTTTCCTTCCAAATTATGACCAGACTTGCACTGAAAACTACTGGGAATAGAAATAGTTGTTTCTTTACTGTTCCACCGGTGCAAAAACTTGTGTCACCCTCTCCATAAAATAAAATTACTTTCCATTCATTTTCCACTCCACAGCCCCTCCAGCTACAGTTCCAGAAGCACGAGGGAGAGTTAAAGATGCTCCACGCTTCATCTCCACCTCTTCTGAGGGCCTAAGCCAAATTCATTTCATCCATGTCAAAAAGAGAGCAAACCCTTCACTCATAATAAACAGAATTTCATTTTCTTCTGCTGAGAAATTTCAGCATTTATGGAGTTTTCCAAGGAATCTGGTTAGAGCCAGCACAGAGGTGCCCACCATGACAGTTTCAGGCCATTTCCTCCTTTTACCTCCAATAAAATCAAATTTAACTTAACCATGTCCATGAGGCCCTGGGGGAAAATAAAATTAAATAGAAAAAGGGAGCCCAGAGGTCTCCAGAGTTTTGTAGAACACAAAAAGTCCTCTCAGGAATGCAGGGATTATTGGGAATTCTGCTGGAAATTATTCCTTCCACCAACTCTGGAACATTGCAGCATCAGACAATAGAGGCCAAGAGGACAAAATTAAATTAAATTAAATTAAAGAATGAAGAAACTCCCAGGCGGCAGAGAAAATAGGCAGAATTTGTCCTGAAGATAGGGACAAAAGGATGTTGTGGTTTTTCCATAAAGAGAGGGGAAAAAGGGAGAGAGTTGGAGAAAAAGAAAACAAAAATAAAGAACTGGGGTGACCAAGGGCAGGAGGAACCTCCAGGAGATGGCAGAGATGGAAAGAAACAGATCTGAGAAAGAAGTGGGGTATTGGGAAAAATTCAGACAGAATCCATGACCAAAAAACCACAATTCAGGAGCAGAATTTATGATAGCCATATTTAAAAAGAATTAAAACTGAGATATGAGCCTACACAAAACCAGCACTGAGTCACAATTCCAACTGTAAAAATTGTTTTTGTTTTCAGGACAACTTAGAAAGTTTAAAGAATGTCCTGGGTTTGTCCAGCAGTTCACATGGAATAAGAGTTTTATCACCCTCCCTAAAATCTAAAATATGATATGAACTTCTCTGGGCTTTGGAAAGATGAAGAGAAGGAAAATTTATTTTTTAAAATAGAAAAAAATTACCGTCAAGCAAGCAACACCAAAACAACAAAACACAGCAAAATCATGATTTCAGGAGTTATTTTATGTGATATTTCTTCTGTGGTGAACTTCAGTTCTGAACTTTGCATTCCTGTAATCTTTAATTCTCATTTATTTATCACCTTTACCCATTTCCAGGCACCAGACTGTCAACACTGAACAGATAATTACAAACAGCTTTTTCCATGACATTCCACATCCAATTCACCCTCAGAAGGCAAAATTTGTCCCTAATCTCCAATCCAAACCTACTCTCTGTCAGCTTGGTGCCACCTGCAGATGTGCTGAGGGTCAATATCCCCTTATTTTCCTCAAGGTCAAGTTGGTTCCTAGAAAAAATTTCAAAATTCACTTTCCAGGCCTATCAAAGGTTGCTATTTTTGTGCTGTGCAGTCCCTCACTGGCAGGTAGTTGGTTCAAAGAATGATTTGCTCAAGTTCAGTATCTCCTTCCCACATCATTACTTTGAAAAGGGAGAACTACAAGCGTTTGGGGGTTTTTCTCCTGCTTCAAACAGGCAGATAAAAGTGAGCAGGAAAATTAAAATATGACATGAGTTACTGGGATGTAAAACAAAGATCCAGCTGACCTCTTTATCTGAGCACTTCTTAGATGTCCCTTTATGAAGGCAGAAACAACCCCCACTAATTATCCTTCTTTCCAGAGCATTAAAAGAAAACCTGATAGTTATTCCACTGAAGTATTTCCTCACTCCAAAATATTGTGTACACGATGCCATTGCTGGGAGTCTGCTGGCATGACTTGAATATTTGGGATATTTGAATATTTCAGTTGTTTCACACACTGGAAATGATGTACTCATTATTGCTGTACACAGTAATTCTCTTCCCTCCCAAAAGATTTTCAAGAAATTCAAGAAAATTTTCAAGAAATTCAAGAAAATTTTCCACATTTTCTGGCTCCAAAGGTAGGAACCACCAAAAACAATGCAGAAGTCCCTCAGTGGACTCTTCACAGGCTTAAAGACTTAAATAAACTTTAAAAGTCAACCTGTAACCTCCAAAATGAACTGTTTTAATTGACACTCACACTCCTCACACCCCACAACTCCAACTCCTCCCTCAGCCTGCAGCCCAAAGTCCTTTTGCACAGTCATGACTTTGAGATGTACACAAAATATTGTTTACACCAAGCCAATGCTGCAAGTCTGCTGGCATGACGTGGATATTTGGGATATTTGAATATTTCAGTTGTTTTACACACTGGAAATGACTCATTTTTGTCGCACACAATAATTTTCTTCCCTCACAGAAAATTTTCAAGAAATTCGACAAAATTTTCAAGATTTTATGGCTCCAAAGGCAGGAACCACCAAAAAGGGTGCAAAAGTCCCTCAATGGGTTCTTCACAGGCTTAAAGACATAAATAAACTTTAAAAGTCAATCTGTAACCTCCAAAGTGACTTCAATTGTTATAATTGACACTCACACTCCTCACGCCCCACAACTCCAACACTTCCCTCAGCCTGCAGCCCAAAGCCCTTTTGCACAGTCAAGACTTTGAGATGCACACAAAATATTGTGTACACCAAGCCATTGCTGTGAGTCTGCTGGCATGACTTGGATATTTGGGATATTTGAATATTTCAGTTGTTTTACACGCGGGAAATCACTTGGTATTTCTGCACACAATAATTCTGTTCCCTCCTAAAAGATTTTCAAGAAATTCAAGAAAATTTTCAAGAAATTCGACAAAATTTTCAAGATTTTCTGGCTCCAAAGGCAGGAACCACCAAAAAGGGTGCAAAAGTCCCTCACTGGATTCCTCACAGGCTTAAAGACATAAATAAACTTTAAAAGTCAATCTGTAGCCTCCAAAATGACCTGAATGACTTTAATTGACACTCACACTCCTCACGCCCCCCTCAGCCTGCAGTCCCAAAGCCCTTTCCCAAAGTCATGGCTTTGTGCCTTTATGGCTTTGGAATGCCCTGATTTTGGAATGCAAGCATTCAAGGTGTGTTAATGACTCGGAATTGTGACAGCTGCTGCACAAAGCAGCCCTTGGCTCCAGCACAGCCCCATTAAGCATCCATCAGAAACTACTCTGGGTTTGCTCATTTATTACTCCTGCGTGGCCCAAGGGGGGGAAAGGGGGAACAGCAAGACTTTCTTCCTCTGAAGCAAAATCATAAGCCACTTACTTATCCTAATGTCACGATTCCCACTGTTTATCTGCATGATAATTAGGAAAATGAGAAGTAATGAGGTTTATTTATTTATTTAGAGGCATGATTTGAATTCAGATATCTCTAACAAAAAAAGACACTGCAGTATCTTATTATGTTATCAGAGGGGTGGGTTTCCCAAAGTCAACTAAATTACTGAAAGTAATGAGACAAGAAATATTATCATCTTCTTTTGGTTCAGCCACCCCAAATTTATGCTGACAAACTTCTCCCATATACTCCTGTGTGAAACTTTTTACAGCACTGACAGCTGAAACCAATTTCTGTTTTCAAAATTAAAGTTTTGTTGCCTACTTGTTGAAATCAGGTCTTGGATGAAGTGGAAGCGATGCCTCAGGTTTAGCTTTTCTATTTTTCACATTCTGTGCTGCTTTAGTGTGTGGGTCTGAGCTTCACATTATGGGATGGTGAGTTCTGTGCACAGAGCAGGGAGACAAAAGAATTCCTGCTCCAGCTGGGCACCAAGGACAAATTGTCACTGTCATGTTTTCTGAAAAATCCCTTCACCAGGATTTCTTCTCCTGGGAAGCTGAGAAGCCTCAGAGAAAAAGGAAAACAATATTATCTCATTTGTTTCTCCTGTGTTTTGCTGCTTTGGAATGGGGCTGGAGATTGTTTATCCAACAGGTGATTGTTTCATTGGTTTCATGGGAATTGTTTTGACTTAATGACCAATCACAGTCAGGCTGTGTTGGGACTCTGGAAGGAGTCACAAGTTTTCATTGTTATCTTTTAGCCTTCTGTCTGTATCCTTTCTGTATTCTTTAGTATAGTTTAGTATAGCATTCTTTAATATAATATAGTATCATGAAATAATAAATTATCCTTCTGAGAACATGGAGTCACATTCATCATTTCCTCCTTCATCCTGGGCGCCCAGCAAATACCACAACAAATGCCCCAAATCTCAGCCCAGGAGCACAAACCCCGTGGGCTGGAGAGAGAAAAACAAGCAGGGTGGGACTGCCTGGGCTAAAGCTGCAATGGGACAATGAACTGCAAGGTGCAAATGGAGCAGAGCTGATCCCAGGGACAGACCCCGGCAGCGCTCGTGCATTTTGGGGCCGTTTTGGTTCATCTTGGGTGCAGCCCTGGCTGGGCTCTGCTGCTGCCCAAGGTGCAGCCATGCAGGAGATCCTGTGAATGAATCCCTGCTTTATTCTGGAGCTCTGCCCAGCCTCTGCTCTAGCTCAGCCTGCACAGGGAATCAGAAGGTGCCTCTTTGTCTTAAAATCTATTATTTATATTATTCCAGGTTTATTTTTGTTTCCCATTTGTAATATTGTGTCAGATTCCCCAAACACCCAACTGTACACACAAACACCCTCAGCATCAGAATTCCTGACCGGAGATTGAATTCCCCGCTCCAAAGTCCCTGCACTTTGCAGGGCTGAGTCCAACCAAAGAATCTTAAGATCCTTAAGAGGACTGGGCTATCAAAATATTTATTCTTATTACTGAACTAAAAATGTGTTTTAACATCCCAAATTTATTAAGTCTTACATTAAACTCTTCCTTTCTTTATAAAACAAGGAGGCAGAGTAGTTTTTCTTCCAGGCACATTGTGGTACAGCCACCAGAGAACAGATTATGTATAAACACTTTCTAGGACTGAAAAATTTCCTAAAATTTGTATAAAACCCCCCAACACCTACAGACTTCACCATGACATTCCACATTTTTCCTCATCCTCTCCCTGAAATATCCTTTTTAATTGATTTGTGTACACCTGCTTTAGCTGCATTGGCACCTATTGCTACAACGCTGCAGCAACTCAATATATTCCAGACAGCCAGTGATATGAAAGGATATTAAAAAGATATTAAAAAACCCTTAAAAACTTGAAATTACATCTAAAAAGGACTTCCCTCAGGCTCTTTTCCAAGCTGAGAAAATCAAGTTATTGGAACCCTGGGTGCTGAGAATTGGAGATTTCTGTGCTGCCAGCACTGACCCCCAAGAGAACCCTGCACTGAGCTGAGGCCTGGAGAAGCTTCCAGAATGGAATGATGGAACTGGGACTGTGGGTGTGCAGTTTGAACAGGAGTGTGTGATATCACAGGGTGGGAAATCCAGAGTTTAAGGGTTTAGAATACAGGAATGGACATAAAGCAAGATGGAGGTTTTGGGGCAAAGCAGTTCCTTCTTCTTCACCTTCTTCTCCATGGGTTGGGGTGGGTTTGTGTCATTGGATAAAAAAGTCCCCATTGCAGGGCATGGGTGGTTGGGTATTGGGTTAAAAGTGAAAATAATTCAGGTGTCATTTCTTAATTGGACAGTTTATCCTTGAAAGGCCTTGTAGAGAAAGAGATGGGGCTCCACTTTTAGTTTGTTAATAAAGTGCTGTAAAACTCAGGGTTTGTGAGAGTGTGACATGGATAAGAACTAATAAACATCTGAGTCCAACAAGAAATACCATCTTCAGGCATTTAATCCCAACCATGGCAAAAAGGTAAAAACTCAACACCAAGTGACCTCAGCCACTCCTGAAAACAGCCTAAAACAAACTGCCTGATGACTTCCATCCCTCTGTCCCTCAAAACCCCTAAATCTGATAATTGAACCCAAAATGAGGAACAACCAGAGCACTCTAAAGTGAATACCCTACCCCAAAAACCAGCTTAATGTGAGAGCAGAGAAATATTGAATAAAAGTGAGAGGAAGAGAGGCCCAGCCCTAGGGAGGTCATTCTCCCCCTGCACTGGGCACTGCTGAGGGCACACCTCGAGTGCTGGGCCCAGTTCTGGCCCTCAGGTTGGGGAGGATGTTGAGATGTTTGAGCACGTCCAGAGGAGGCAACGAGGCCGGAGAGGGGCTGGGAACACAAACCCTGTGAGGAACGTTTGAAGGAGCTGGGGCTGTTTGTCCTGGAGAAGGGAGGCTCAGAGGTGCCCTCACTGCTCTCTGCACCTTCCTGAAGGGAGGCTGCAGACAGGTGGGGTCGGTCCCTGACAGAACCAGAGGACACAGCCTCCAGCTATGGCAGGGAAGGGACAGGTTGGGTATTAGTGGAAAGTTTTTCACTGAAAGAATAATGAAGTGCTGGAATGCTCTTCCCAGGGAGGTGGTACAATCACCATCTCTGGATGAGTTTAAAACAAGACTGGACATGACACTGCGTGCTGCAGTCTGGGTGAGGTGTTAGGGCATGGGTTGGACTCGATGATCTGGGAGGTCTCTTGCGAACTTATTATTCTGTGATTCTGTGATTCTGTGATTTTGTTGACCAGAGGATGTGACCGTGTTCACAGGGGTCCCAGGATGAGGGAAGAGACAAGGATCTGACTCCATGTTTCAGAAGGCTGATTTATTATTTTATGATATATATTACATTAAAACTATACTAAAAGAATAGAAGAAAGGATTTTCATCAGAAGGCTGGCTAAGAATAGAAAAAGAAAGAAGGATAACAAAGGCTTGTGGCTGACCAGAGAGTCCGAGCCAGCTGACTGTGATTGGCCATTAATTAGAAACAACCACATGAGACCAATCCCAGATGCACCTGTTGCATTCCACAGCAGCAGATAACCATTGTTTACATTTTGTTCCTGAGGCCTCTCAGCTTCTCAGGAGGAAAAACCCTAAGGAAAGGTCTTTTCATAAAAGATGTCTGCGACAAGAGGAGCCTCACCCATGTCACGCTTTGAGCACGGTGTCAAACAAACATTTTAATCCCTCCCCTGGATTTGTCACTTTTCATGTACAAGGACAAGCCCTGACAAGGCTTTGATGAGGTTTTTGTTGTGTCACACAACTGGCAGGGTGTACATGCTCCAAGGCCTACAGGTAATCAAAAGGAGCCTTGTGGTATTTGCTGGGGTCCCCCATGAAGAGGAGGAAAGAAGAACCTGACTCCACATTCTCGGAAGGCTAATTTATTATTTTATTATATTATATCAAAGAATGCTCTACTAAACTCTACTAAAGAATACAGAAAGGATACTTACAGAAGGCTTAACAAAATTCTAATGAAAACTCATGACTCTCTCTTCAGAGTCCGACAGAGATTGGCCATAATTGGCCAATAATAAAAACAATCACCTGTTGGATAAACAATCTCCAACCACATCCCAAAGCCGCAAAACACAGCAGAAGCAAATGAGATAATATTGTTTTCCTTTTTCTCTGAGGCTTCTCAGCTTCCCAGGAGAGAAATCCTGGGCAAAGAGGATTTTTCAGAAAATCTGATGGTGACAGAGCCTGGCTTGGAATACTTATAGCCAAAAACCAGGATTTTAAGTGTTCTCCTCATGCTACCTCCAGGGCAGAAGGGAGACTTGTCCCTGCAAGAGGGAAGGTGTGTAGAAAAAGGGATTATTGGCCTCACTTTTTGCCCATGCATGACAAGGAATGATGATATTCATTTGGGGAGATAGCAGGGCAATTTTGTTACCGTTCAATAAAAAGGGAGTAGCACGAACAAATTGGTTAATGAATGAGGGAGGAGAGAGTAGAGTATTATGCAGTGAATCTATAAAAATGAACTCAATTTGAATTCAACCCAAAGAACAAATTGATGGAGCAGCAGGCTTTGTAAAGCACTAGATCTTCATCTGAATGCCGAAATAACACAGTGATTAATTTTGCTTCAGTCAAATATCTTGGGGTTTGCTATATAAGAATTAAAAAATAACATGCTTTAAATGCTGCTTGACTATCAAAACACATTCACCATTCAAAAAGAAAGCTTAAAGAGAATAAATGCTCCTTTTCTGTACTTTGCTTGCCTTCAAAATTCTCGTTTTACCGTGGTTTTCCTGTCTGTCAAACTTTGACACGGAGGGAAAAAAAAGCCATTAACTGTTACACAGAAAAATTATAAAAACTACATCTATAACATGTTGCCAAGTGAAATGCTGAAGGAAGAGAGAAAATTATTTCTATTGTTCCACTGAAACAAATATTTTGAATGTCAGCATGGATGTTGTAAAGGGACAGAAGAGAGACCCAGGAAAAGGCAACTTGTGGTTCCCAGGCCCTTCATGGCAATTTCAGAGAAGAAATAAAACATTTATTTACCAGTTTATGTGACAAATCATACTGGGATTCCAACTCCAGCACCACCCACAGGCTATTTTAAATTATTTTTACTGTTTTCCTCCATCAAGGTGGAAGGAAAAATGTTCACTTATTAATTAATTTATTAATTCATTTTAATCAAATGGGCCTTCACCTCTTCAAGGCCAAATAAGAAAATCACTCATGATTTGCAAATATGTGACAGGCAGCCCCTTTTCTTACTGGGGAGAAAATTATCAACTTGATTTTCTTAGCAGGAGCTTCCTGCTCACACATCACCTGTTTAGGATCCCATAAAAGATCTACCCCAAAAATCTGAATTCCTATCCCAAACCTTTTAGTGCTGCAGTAGAAATGGCAAAAAAGAGGGAGAAGAAGAAGGAATGTGTGCCAGGAGAGACATAAATCAAAGGAGCAATATTCTGTTTATTCCAAGGAATAGGAGTGCAGTCAGTGCAGTAGAATTGTGTGGATTCCAAATATAAATGTCTTGCTCATTGTAGCTCACTTCCTTCTCTAAAAAACAACCAAACTTCTTTCCCCCAAAACAAAACACACAGAAAAATAACAGATCCCATCCTCAATATTCCAAAATACCTTCTTCCTCCTGTCTTCTATGACAGGAACAACCAAACCCAGCTTTGCCCATAGGAAAAAGAGTTTTTGCTACAACAAAACTGCCACTTCCAAGCCATAAAAAAATCACAAAAAATCCCATGTGTGTAGGACTAAATAAGGTTTTATGAGTGAAACTCCCCAAATCTCCACTTTCAACGAGGTTTCATGAAAAATTTCTACTTGCTAAATTATAAAACTGAGGAACAAGAGACAAAACAACTGTCAGTAGATTTAATTTTGTACAATGTGCTTCCCAAACCTTAAATCTCATGTTCAAATATGAGCCTTTAATATTTTTACTGCCATAAATTGTGAATTACAGTCTCTGCTCTTACTTCTCCAAAAGCCCTCCCTGCACCAAGCAATCCTATTTTGCCTCAGGCTGTGTAGTTCACCTCAAATTATTTCAGAATCATCTAAAAAGATTCATTTTTCTATTAAAATGATGAATGAGCTAAATGAGGTATGTAATAAATACTGCAGGTTTGTAAACAGACTCTTCTCCTGAGAACTAATGCCTTAACTCATCGAATTCTTCCCCCTGGTATTTCCTAGTGAAGTCATCCTTAAAATATGGTTTGTCCAGGCCTGCTTGGAAAGAGCAGGAAGGGTCAGCATTTAATCTGTTTATGGAAAATAGGAAACGTCCTCATGACAGAGTTAATGAATTGAGGACAGGGAGAATAAAAGCAGCCCAAAGGGGAGGGCATTGCCCAGCCCTGAGTGGGAGCAGTCACCCCAGGGTGATGGGGAAACACCAAAGCAGCTCAGGCCCCGAGGAGCAGGATTTGAACAGCCTGGATTCAATTATGACAACAGGCCAGATTTCCTCCTCACACAACTCAACACACTTCAGCTCTGATATGGCCAGGAATGTGTTCTGGCTATTGATTTCAGGGCTCAGACAAGTAAAAGAACTTCACATCTCAAATAGGATTTTGCTAGGGAAAAAAAAAATCTCCAATAATCTGATTATCACAGTGACCTAAAGTGCAAAAAAATAAAAGTGCTTTTTAATATAAAGATACTTCTACCAGATTGATTTTTTTTTTAAGCAAGGAATTTTTTGATAGAACTTCTTGTGCAGAAAATAATTTACAAAACAATGAGATTCCTGAGCACCACCAGGTTTCACTCTCGACCAGGTGCTTCAATGAAAGCCTGCAACAACACATGGGCAAATAGATGTAATTGCATTAGTATGGATACAGACTTCTAATGATAGCAATAATCAAATTTTAATGTTCTGGTTACAGCACATGAACAGAACAATATTTCTGTGCCTCTTCAAAGGGAAATGAGACTTTAATGTCATTGGCAGCTCAATAAAACCATTTTCTAACATAAAGGCTTCTAATGACAACTCGTTTCAGTCCAGACAGAGGAGCAAATGTGTTCACAGTGCACTCCAGGTCATTATTAGGAGATGGAAACACAACAGGTCCTCTGCACTTTGGGTAACTATTGATTTTCTACTCCATATTCTCCTCATCTCACCCTGACTTCCATAACGACTCAAGTGATGGAACATCAATAAACTATTTATGGCAAAGCCACTCTACAAAACCGTGCCCAACTCAACCAGGCCCAAGTTTGAGATTTGCAGCAAAAATCTCCAATAATAAATATGGCAGAGAACAGGTCTAAGTGATGAAATGTAATTCAAGTGTTCTTGGAGCCTTCATAAGGACCAGAGAACCACACCACCCTCAAAATTCTTCATAAAAGATTTGATTGATTCTGAAGCCCTTTTTCAAGAGCAATGGGCAGAAAAAAACATCACATCCACATTAAGAGTGTGTGGAAAAAAGAAATATTTTTAACCAGCTGCAGTTCTTGACTTCAAGCACACGATGCACTTTGTCCTTTGGTGCAATCACACTGAGATGTTTGCAAATGTCACGACTCCAAAGGGAGTAAAGATAAAGGTACACAAGCCACCCTGTTTGGTGGAAAGGCCACTTCAAGCAGTTCTCATTTGCCCTGCACACAGACTCTGCAATTTCCTCAATGGAGCTGCTCTTGGAGTTGTGAAAAAGCAGATTGGCTGCATTTGGAAAGGGCTCCAGGATGGCTTTGTGAAGTGTTTGCCTCAGCTCCTATCTGCACTGACAGAAAAGAAGAAAATAAAGAAATTCTTCACCATCAAAACAGCCAACCCTGATGTACTGGGAGCCCTGAAAACAGCCAGGAAACAGCCCTGAAGACTGGGAAAAGCAGAGGGGAAAAATAATAAAAAAAAAACTAAAAAAGGATAGTCTCAGAATTATAGAATGGTTTGGGTTGGAAGGGATCGGGAAAATCATCTCAAAACCCAAATCTGAAAACACAAATCTGTGGGATAGGGAAATCCCAAATCTGTGGGATAAGGAAAGCCCAAATCTGTGGGATAAGAAAATATAAAAACTGTGACATAAGGGAATCCCAATCTGTGGGACAAGGAAATCCCAAATCTGTGGGACAAGGAAATCCCAAATCTGTGGGATCAGGAAATACCAAATCTGTGGGACAAGGAAAGCCCAAATGTGTGCAATAAGGAAATCCCACATCTGAGGGATAAGGAAATCTCAAATCTGTGGGATAAGAAAATACCAAATCTGTGGGATAAGAAAATCCCAAATCTGTGGGATATGGAAATCCCAAATCTGTGGGATAAGGAAATCCCAGGTCTGTGGGATAAGAAAATCCCAAATCTGTGGGATAAGAAAATCACAAATCTGTGGGATATGGAAAGCCCAAATCTGTGGGATAAAGGAATCCCAATCTATGGGATAAGGAAAATCCGAATCTGTGGGATAAGGAAATCCCAAATCTGAGGGATAAGGAAATCCCAAATCTGAGGGATAAGAAAATCCCAAATCTGTGACATAAGGGAATCCCAAATCTGTTGGATACGGAAATCCCAGGTCTGTGGGATAAGAAAATCCCAAATCTGTGAGATAAGGAAATCCCAGGTCTGTGGAATAAGGAAAGCCCAAATCTGTGGGATAAGAAAATCCCAGGTCTGTGGGATAAGGAAAGCCCAAATCTGTGGGATAAGGAAATCCCAAATCTGTCGGATAAGAAAATCCCAAATCTGTGGGATAAGGAAATCCCAAATCTGTGGGACAAGGAAATGTGTCCAAAACACTCCCAGTCAGTGGCATTTTCAAGGCTTGCTCCAGGAATCGACAGCAGCTGCCTTAATTTCTGCTGAGTTAAGCACCAGGAGTTGATTAAATCCTCACACTGACCCCACAAGGGATTTCCAGGGTTTGGAAATGCCACTCTGAACAATAATTTCTACTTTTGCTGGCACAAATGTCACAATTTCTGCTTTGCAAGCCTTTGGATCAGCCCAAAATGTGTTTTTGCAGGAGCCGACATCCAACCAGCCCCCCCTGAACTGAGGGCACTTCCTGGGACATGTCACAGCACAAAAGTATTTCAGCTGTTAACTCATCATTTCATCCCTTCTTTATTCCCTCATTTGTATAAAAAGCTAATTCTAACTTTTGGGTTAGCACTATAAATTTATTCTTCAAGAATGGGAAATGTGATTTCATTTTACATCTATTTATTAAAACCTGAATTAGCACCCTTTACAAAGGAAAACTCAAATTCTTCCTTCCTCACCATAATTTCTTTTCCATTGCATTATTTGAACAATTTAGCAGCAGCAAAGGAATTTATTTTCTTACTGACACTTCAGGAACACTTTTGTTTTTCTCCAAGAAGAATCTGAGAAATCAAATCTGGGCTCCATAAAATACAAACCTGCTGGAGCAGTTTACTAAAACACAGAATTCTTCACAGTATCTGACAAAGGATACACAAAAATGCATTTTCTTGTGATAGAGATTTTGAATTTTCCTTTGATACAGGAAATAAATGCACAGGTAGGGTAAGCAGTGAGGCCAAAGAAATAAAATCTGACCAATTAAAGGAAAATAAAGGAGCTGAATTATAGGAAGGTGAGAATTACTCAGTATTTTCATTTTTAAGGAAACAGACAAAATCTTATTGCTAGTTTGCAATATTAAAACTACACACTTCAAAGAATGAACAAGTTACAGTGGAAATGGAAAATATCTGTTAGGTGATAACAAACCTGCACCCAAGAACCACCAGATATTTCTGAATTTCCCACATGGAACAAGGAAAATTGATCAAAACCAAGATGACACAACTGCTAACTTTGATATTCTGAAGCAAGAAAATTAAGCAGCCAAATAATGAAATAAAGCAGTTTCATATCCATAATATGGAATTTCTCAACCATCCTGACAAAGGCTACACAGAAATGCATTTCCCTGTGGTACAGATCTTGAATTCTGTTTTGGTACAGGAAATAAATGCACAGGTAGGGTAAGCAGTGAAGCCAAGAAATAAAATCTGACCAATTAAAGGAAAATAAAGGAGCTGACTTATAGGAAAGTGAGAATTACTCAGTATTTTCATTTTTAAGGAAACAGACAAAACCTTCTTGCTATTTTGTAATCTTAGAGTGCCCACTTCAAAGAATAAACAAGCTACAATGGAAATGGAAAACCTGGAGTAGGGAAAATAAACCTGCACCCCAGAACCTTCAGATATTTCCAAATTTCACAGATGGAACCAGGAAGATTGATCAAAACCATGAAGACATAGCTGCTAACTTTACATATATATATATACATTATATATATAAAAAAATATATTTTATATATTTTATATATATATAAATATATATTATATATATACTTGATTGATCAAAATTGATCAAAACCATGAAGACATAGCTGCTAACTTTACATTTATATATATATACACATTTTATATATATATATATAAATATATTTCATATATTTTATATATATATAAATACATATTATATATACACATTTTATATATATATCATTATATCTTGTGCTTCCCCAAATCACCACAACAGGGAGAAAAAGATGCAAACTCCCAGTAATTATGCAAATAATTATCTCCATTATAAATCTTCAGCTCCTCATTAGCTCCAGGCCACAAAACCCTTATCTCTCCCACCCAACATTAGGAATCCAAGGATTTAAGGCATATAACAGAGGCTGTACCTTGGTCATAATTCCTCTCCATTCTCCTTTGTTCCCATGTTTTACAAGGACAAAATATTAAACATTTGTTTACAACACTGAAGTTATTATTCAACAATACCATTAGCACAGAGGTGAAAAAGAATCCAGAAATGGCTGGAAAAGATACCAACACTGAGGTGGAATTGGTCTGATTTTACATTGGAATTTGGAAAAATAACAGGAATATCAGATTTTATATCCCACAGCACAGATAAAGCTATTGCTTATTGAAGTGATTGATTACTAAGATACCAACCCATAAACCTGAAAAACTTTGGATTTTACTCCAGATTTACAGAGCCCAACAAATATTTATGTTGCTGCTGACATAAGTAATTCCCACTTATTTTCACAGCAATGCTCACATTAAGTATTTTCAACTTTTTGCCTTGAAAATAATGATTTCTTTAGTATTCACACTCAAGTATATTTGTATTTTTAAAGCATATTCCCACGTCATACAATAATGATTATTGTTAGAAAGAAGAGTCAATAGAGACTCAGTACAGCAAGCAAACACTCTATAGAGGAAGTGATAAATCTGTCAGACATTTGAAGTGGACTGAAGTGTATAATGTCAGTTTTCTGAGGAAAACAGCCAACCATATGTTCCAATTTCCTTGTCAGAAGGTTTAATACATCAGCTCTAATGAGAGATGAATCTTTTCAACAGAATTTTCACTGAGCTGGTTCCAAAGTTGGAAAGAAGCAGCAAAACCCCTTAAAAGAAGGATATTTAACCAAAATAAAATGGCATGCTGCTACCTAGTCATGAAAAAAAAAATAAAATAAAATATCTGCTCTCCTCTTCTACCAATAGGCCTGAGGAGAAAGCTGCTTGGATAATCTGTGATTTCTGTAAATATTTGAGATTAAGAGCCTGCAAAATGCAGTTTATTGTATCCAAGAGTTACAGCAGCCCAGGGCCATGGGTGACAGAGCCACATCTACAGCTCTCAGCTCCAGCTGCAGGCAGGCCTGAAGACCCTTTAATTTTGCTTACATTGCATTGTAAATTTTTCTTTGCTGAGCATCTTCATATATAAGAACCAACCAATACCTTTGCTATTACCTTTAGCCTATCATAACTACTATAATTACCATATTGTGGTCAATGCTATCCACTCACACGTGTCAGTATGTCACAGTTTAAGATTAAAGCTGTTTTTCAGTTTTCTTGCAGTGGAAAATTCTTAAAATTCCTCCTTGCAATCTTAGAGCACACTCATCAAAGAATGAACAGGTGGAAATGGAAAATATCTGTTAGGTGATAACAAACCTGAACCTAAGAACCACCAGATATTTCTGAATTTCCCAGATGGAACCAGGAAGATTGATCAAAACTGAGATGACACAAATGCTAACTTTGATATTCTGAAACAAGTGAAAATTAACCAGCCAGATAACCAAACTTTTTTCTACTTGCCTCATGGACATGTCTTGTTTGCCTGTGGTATCTTTCTGCTTGGTAAAAACATCTTTTTGTTTGTGGTCAGCTTATCCTTTGCTCTAAGTTGTAAAACCTCTTTCCAACTCAACCTCTGCCTTCTTAGTTGTCCAGCAAGACTGGCTGAGCAATCCTCAATTTAAAATTAAAGGAAAATAAAGGAGCTGACTTACAGGAATGTGAGAATTATTCAATATTTTCGTTTTAAAGGAAACAGACAAAACCGTATGGGTATTTTGTAATCTTACAGTACCCACTTCAAAGAATGAACAAGCTACAATGGAAATGGGAAATCTGCAATGGTGATTACAAACCTGAACTCAAGAACCACCAGGTATTTCCAAATTTCACAGATGGAACCAAAATGACTGCTAACTTTGATATTCTGAAGCAAGTGAAAATTAACCAGCCAAATAACTAAATAAAGCAGTTTCATATCCATAACATGGAATTTCTCAAGCATCCTGACAAAGGATACACAGAAATGCATTTCCCTGTGGTACAGATCTTGAATTCTGCTACTCTTCTACATCAAAACTTGCTTCCATCTCTATTTCATTCTCAAATTCTACATTCAGAGACACAACCTTTGCTTTCTTAGTTGTCAGCAAGTCTTGAGACATAAACTTGAAGGAATTTAGAGATTTTAGAGGAGCTAAGATTTTAGTTGGAGATAAGCTTTAGTGGAGTTAATTAAAATAAATGGGTAGGCCTTGATGAAGTTAAGAGTTAGTAGTTAACTAATAATTGATCACTTGTCAACACAATGTTTGGTTAGCTGGGTTTAAAATGAAGAATATAGAAACTGATAAATTGCTTTTAGGAACATAAGACAAATTCCTCTGTTCTGAAACCAACTGAAGACAGGAATGGGAGTTCTACCAAGGGTTCATTTGTGATATTTGCCTTGAAAAGGTAGAAAGCTCAGAAATGAGGAAGACTTCATTTACTTCCTCATTTTGGGATCTCTCCCCATGAAAGGGACCATCGACCCATTTCAAGGAATAAATGCTTAATAGCCTTTGAACTAATTACCACAGGAAGTGAAGAATGAGATGTACCGAAGTTATGAATATGAATTTGTATTTTCGGTAGTCAATACTGGTATAGGTAAAAGGACTCTGGAATCACCTGTAAATTGTGGTGTGCATTTGGGAGTCATCCCCACAATAAGTATCCACTTTCTAACTTTAAACTGTTAAAGAGTTTTTGGATATTGGTACTAGATCAATATCCATACTAGGAATGGGATGTACCAAAGTGATGAATATGCATTTGTATTTTGGGCATTCAACATTTGCATAGATAAAAGGACTCTGGAATCACCTGTAAATTGTGGTGTGTATTTGGGAGCTATCCCACAATAAACACACACTTTCTAACCCTAAACTGTCAGAGAGTTTTTGTCCATCACAGTTGGATATCAGTACTAGATCAATATCCATATTTTTAATAAATCAGACTGGCTGAGCAAACCCCAATTTACACATCTACTATTCTTCCATATCAAAACTTGCTCCCACCTCTATTTCACTCTCAAATTCCACCTTCAGAGACACAACCTTTGCTTTCTTAGTTGTCCAGCAAGACTGGCTGGGCAATCCTCAATTTACACATCTACTATTCTTCCATATCAAAAACTTGCTCCCACCTCTATTTCACTCTCAAATTCCACCTTCAGAGACCCAAGCACACACATATCTGTGAGATTTCCTGCCCAGTTCCCTCCCTCCCCACCCCACGAGCACTCACAAAGCGCTGAGCCTTCTGCCGCTCCTCCTCGGTGGCCGCTCTCTCGCGGAGGATGGCTCGGGTCAGGTGCTCGTTTGAGGAGATCCTCTCCCGTTCCAGCAGCTTGCCAAGCTCATCCCGAACGTACATCTGCTCTTGTTTCAACCTACAGGAGGTGCAGGGAGATTCAGGCTGAGAGAAAACTCAAAATCTACTTTCCAAGTCAGAGAAGTCGCTTTAAAAGCCATCACAGAAATGCTTTTTAAGGCACTTAAATACAAATATTCACTAAAAGAAATCCAGAAGTTTATTTCTAATTGAAGTATCAAAATCTGAATACACAAAAGCTACAAGTTTTGACATCGTTGCTCATTAAATCATATAAATTAAAGCTGATTCAATTAAATATATTTTTAAGTAAGCTGCTGTCACAGACATCTTTTATGAAAAATCCTTTCCTCAGGATTTTTCCTCCTGAGAAGCTGGGAGGCCTCAGGAATAAAATGTAAACAATGATTATCTGCTGCTGTGGAATGCAACAGGTGCATCTGGGATTGGTCTCATGTGGTTGTTTCTAATTAATGGCCAATCACAGTCAGACTCTCTGTCCAAGACAGAAACCTTTGTTATCATTCTTCTGTATTCTGTTCTTAGCCAGCCTTCTGATGAAATCCTTTCTTCTGTTCTTTTAGTATAGTTTTAATGCAATATATATTATAACATACTAAATCAGCCTTCTGAAACATGGAGTCAGATCCTCATCTTTCCCTCATCCTCAGACCCCTGTGAACACCAGCACAAGTTGCAGAGAACTCTGTTGGTAGGCTGGGTTTTTGTCTGGTTTTATGGAACCATTTTTCTGGGAAAATCCTTCTCCCAGCAGCCAGCAGGCACTCAATTTCCACCTGAAAGCTTTCCTGCACTGGGGAAGTGCTTTCCTCCCTAAACACACCATAAACCCAAGGACTTCATCCATTTCCCAAGCTCCACGAAGATCGAAGAACCATCATCAACCTTTCCCAGCCACCTGAGTGGAGCAGAGAAAATAGGTATTGAACTTGTTGCAACAGAGTTAATAAAGGCAACTTCAGGCCCAGAAAATTCTCAATGTTTCTATGTCACGAGCCATAAATAGATTTGAAACCTTCAATGGAGTACTTGAGACAAGCACACCGTGTCTCATTTTCATGGCAACACTCAGTGAATAAAACCTGTGTGTTGTGACACCGAGCACGGAACTCAGAGCAGTAATGGAGCTATGAAACACTGGGTTTCAAATAGATTTTTTTTTTTTTTTTTGTTTGAAAGAGTGATGGAGAGGAAGCTTCAATATTCTCAGTGCATTTATCTGTTGTCAAGGGAGCTCTGGAGAACAAATCCTAATGAGTGGGGTCACTTTGTAAAAGGTACCAGCATTAGAGTACATTAGATTCTTCCCCAGGGAATACATTTAAGTGAGGTAGGGAGGAAAAAAGACAATTACAAGATGTATTACTTCAGTGCTCAGCTCCAAACCCTCTGAAATGCAGCAACCAACTGGGAATCTTTATAAAAGTTTATTAAGCTGCATCTTCAATTACTCCAGCTAAAAAAGAAAAAAAAAAAAAAATAAAAAACTCGAGATTATGCAGACATGGACCAAATTCCATTAAGTGATTTCCCAAGGTCCCCTAAATTACTCCAGCAGGATTGATATAACAAATCCTTCATACAATCATAACAATCCTTCACACAGCACAGTCAAAACATGCTGGTTGTCTTTTGGATTGGAGAAATCATGTTTTGCCTAAAAAGGAAAAAAAGTGTCAAAATAGTAGTCTCAGCACCTTTTTCTGGTGAGCAATAAAAAGCATTTAATGCTTCTCGAGACTGAAGGAAGATCCTTCCTCATCCTTCTTGGATTTGACCTCCTAAAAGTGGTTTTCCATTAAAAAGGTCACCTCTTTATGCTGCTGTACACAGCAGAGTAATTAAAAGATATGAAACTTATTTTACATATAAAAGAGCAGAAAAATCTAGCCAAAAGTTACAATATTCTAAACTATGAAAATTTAAAAAACAAAAAACCCTCATGAGCAAAAAACCCCAAAATAAAGCAACCCCTCAACATTCAGACATTTACATTTAATTCTTCTTTACATCAAACTGGATCTTTTTCTTAATTTCTCATTTAAATCAAGACACTCAGGTCACCTCAGTCACAGAAAATGCATTTTACTGTTTGTTTTTTTCCTCCCTTTCCTTTTCCTTGCAGGGTGTTCTACCATGAAAGAAAATTACACTATTTCATTATCAAATTTTTTACTATTTAGGCCAAAAAGGAATTTTTTTATGTCCAAGAACTGCTCCTGGCAGCACCTTCAAAAAAAATTTCAACTCTTTTTCATCAACTCCCACCCTCATTTGTGTGACCAGGATCACACAACACAACGAGTTAAGTTCCTCAAAAAAAACTTTTATTTAGGGCAGTTTTTACTCCCAAAACAATATCCCTAAACTGCCATCTCAACTGATTGAAATTCAGCAGAGTTTTGAACAAAATAAGCGGGATTTTGAAGTCATTTTCATTTATTTGAGTTCCATAATTGGGTGGCTTGTAGGAGCTTAATGAAACAAACATTCTGCAGATCGCAAACATTCGCCTGCATCAACCTCCAGTAGGGTTTTTTTCCTTGGCATTGCAAATTCATTTTCCTGGCATTCAGCATGTACCAAATAAAGGCAAACATCAGCTGGATTTACAGTAATAAATTCTATTATTATCTATAAATTATATTAGCTAGGCAAAAGTAAAGGAAAAAATAAAATTTAAAAAAATATGTATGTATATATATATATATATATATAAACATGTCACTACTCCAGAAATTCCACAGGAATTTTTTTTTTTCAAGTGACATTTTTAATTACAGCAGAAATAAAGGCTCGAGTTAATGGTTCTTGTGTTTGAGCACAGAACTCCAGACAACAGAGTGTTGTACTGATCATTTATACAGAAAGGATGTTAAAAAAGCTGCTGAAGCAGCAGAAAAGGCTGCTGGCTGTACATTTTCCCCACACAATTGATATCTTTTTGAATAAAATCCTTCTAAATAATTATGAAATACTGCTTTAAGAAGTGTGGAGTGGCTGATTTAATGAAGTGTGGCATGCAAGGCAATCACTTCTCATGGTGCTATTGGAAAACACACATCAAGCATTAAGAAGCAGCTCCAGTTAAAATCTGCGTTAACACTTGGCAATATTTCATTTCTCAACTGCTTTATAGCACACAACCAACACAAAAAAAGCAACAATTCCTGCCTCTCCCCAGCACTGTCATTGAGAACTTCAACACTCTAAACTTAATGCTGTGAAGAAAATTTATGTATCTGTATTTTTTTGTAAGAGGATGGGTAAATCCTGACAAACCAATCAGCCAGGATTTAGGGATCTCAGAAGATTTATTCCTGTCAGAGGGGCATAACAAGAATTTGAGTATTTTTGTTATCACATTGTCATATTCAGGCTCCACTGTAAGACAAATTTTGGACTGTTTTAGTCCTGAAGTCACTTTAATCAAAATAATGTTTGCAGTACATTCCACCTCTAAATCAGATCTGGCTCACGTTGAACACCACATCACCTCGAGGAGCAATCACACAACAACAAGCAAAAAGAATTCTGGAAGATACTCCCAGATATTAAAAAAAAATAAATATAAAAAATTTAAATATACTTAAAATAGAAATAAAAAAAAGCCAGGTTTTGTTAATTTTGACTTTCTGAGATATGGGCTGGAGGTGCAGAAATCAAATCCATGTGATCAAACCACCCATTCCAATCTCCTCTCCAGCAGAGCTTCAGACCAAAGGGAAAATATTTCACCAAAATAACATTTCTACTTCTGCATTCCAGCTTTTTATTCCTCTCTTTTCTTTCTGGAAGAGCAGGGAATGTGAGATTTTAATGGCATTTGTTATTGTACAGCTTTTGAACTATTAAAGTCCTACATGCAAGATTAAGCACAAGAGAATTTACCTGTGAATTTATCAAATATTTCAGTGCATTATCTAAAACAGACTGAAACATTTAACCCATATCCCTTAAAATCAAGTAATAACAACAAAATAACACAAAGCAAAACAAGAGAAAAAATAATTTCTCAATTAAATCACAACTTAAAATTAATAACTGACAACCATCATATCAAGTCCAACAGGGTAAGAGAAGCCAAATATAGAACTGGCTCCACTTTCCAATTAGAATTAAAAACACAGAAAGAGAAATTTAAGACCCAAACAAGAAATCATCTCTGAGGGCCAAGGAATTTTCTGTATCACAGAAAAACAAAAATACACTCTAAAAAAAAGACTGATAAAACTTTGCTGCACTCCAAGTGGTTTCCATCCTTTTCACATCTAGTTTTTAATTAAGTTCAAGAAAAGCAAATTGTTAATTTTGCCATGTGGATTTATGGCCCAGGACTCTCCTCATGCCCAGCATGACCCCTGTTACCCACAATAACAAGATGAGTAATTTAATTCTAAAGCCACAAGAACTCCCTCTTTTGTTTACTTCAAAATATCCATTTCTGTTGTTCTTGAAAAACACCTGCAGATGTTAATTAAGGAAAAAGCACCTTTTAATTCAGAAACAACAGCAACACACTGAGAAAAGCTGAAAAATATTAGTTTTGTGCTTTGATGGCCACTTCACAGTTTATTCTCCATTAATCAAGAATCCACAGAAATCCAAAACTGGCAAACAATACTCTCAGAGAAATACAGTGATTTGTCATTTCCAGCCCTTATTTTCAGATATTGGAAATTTATTACACTATCAAAGCCTAAGCATTTCCTTTTTGCTATTTTTTCAGGGCAGTGATTACTTGCCAGTTGTTTTATCTTTATTAGAGTCTCCAAGCTACACAATCTGATGGATCTGTGACGTTCCACCATAAACTCACTCAGGCCTAAAGCACGAACAGCGTCATTTTTCACTACTTCCAACCGAGCAAAAATCAAAATATTCCCCGTTTCAAAGTCCACTGTCAGGAAAATCATCCTGTCCTCTATGAACCAGAGAAAAATTTAATGATATGGACCCCAAAAACTCACTCCAACTGGAGATGCTACAACATGAGGAGGACTCATGAGGTTTTCTGCTTTCCTGGACCTCAACAAGCTCCTTAATTCCTCCTGATGGACTCACAGAAGGATCCAAAACGTTTTGAGCAACGTGTTTAGGGCAGGCTGCAATATTAATGAGGGAATGATGTCTGTGAGGGCTGAGTTTCAATATTTCATGAGCGGGACGCGCCACGGAAAGCTGCGGCTGGAAATGGGCGAAGCTGCCGAGGGATTTGAAAGGATGTGAGAGACGTCAGGAAAACATCTCCAAGCTGAGCTGAGCTCCGAGAGGTGTGAAATGGAGATTTCCCTGACTCCATCTCACCTGGCTGCAAAATCAGGGAAATCGCCTCAAGTTCTTCTGATTTTACAAACACGCAATGAAGGAAAGAGAGAGGGAAACAAATTATCTGGGAGGTCAAGGCACAGAAAACACAAAAAAGCTGTTCAAAATTGAAGTTTCTACCACTGTTCCCTCATTAAAAACATTATTCTCCACTCACATAAGACTTTGCACAGCACAAGTGACAGCAGCTGTTCCTAACATTAGTAGCAATCACATTCTTAACAACTGTTTGGAAATTGCACTTTTAAACCTTTCAAATCATGGAAATATTAACAGAAAATATCATTTTTCTGCACCTGAAAGCTGTGGTGTCAAAAGGATATTTTGCTTTGACATTTTTGGCGCTCCTTTTGCTCAGCCTGGAGAAAAGGAGGCTCAGAGGGGACCTTGTAGCTCTCCACAAGTCCCTGACAGGAGGGGACAGCCAGGGCAGGATTTGGGATACAATTCTTCTGATTTTACAAACACATAACGAAGGAGAGAGATAGGGAAACAAATAATCTGGGAGGTCAAGGCACAGAAAACACAAAAAAGTTGTTAAAAACTGGAGTTTCTACCACTGTTCCCTCATTAAAAACATTATTCTCCACTCACATAAGACTTTGCACAGCACAAGTGACAGGAGCTGTTCCTGACATTAGTAGCAATCACATTCTTAACAACTGTTCTAAAATTGCACTTTTAAACCTTTCAAATCATGGAAATATTAACAGAAAATATCATTTTTCTGCACCTGAAAGCTGTGGTGTCAATAGGATATTTTGCTTTCAAATTTTTGGCGCTCCTGTTGCTCAGCCTGGAGAAAAGGAGGCTCAGAGGGGACCTTGTGGCTCTCCACAAGTCCCTGACAGGAGGGGACAGCCAGGGCAGGATTTGGGATCTAACCCCAGGGAACAGGGACAGGAGGAGAGGGAATGGCCTCAAGCTGTGCCAGAGGAGGGTTAGCTTGGATATTGGGAAAATTTCTTCGTGGAAAGGGATGTCCAGCCCTGGCACATCTGCCCAGGGACTGCTGGAGTCCCCATCTCTGAAGGGATTTAAACTTGAAGATGTGGCATCTGGGGATGTGGTTTAGTGGTGGCTTGCCAGTGCTGGATTAATGCTTGAACTCCATCTTAAAGGAATTTCCAACCTCAAAGATTCCACGATTTCAAGATTCCAAATCCAAACCCAAAATGCTGAAGCTTTAAAATCATGGGAATATATGAACTCAAAAAAGTTCACACATCTCATCAAACCCAGATTTATCATCATTTCATGAGTGCAAAACCAGTCAAATGTGATGACAGGGACCCAAATTGGCCCCACTTTAGCCACCAGACCCAGCACCATTAAAACCCTCTGACAAATCCATCACGAGTGACCAGGAGCTCTCATGACTGGCACAGGCAGAAGAGGGAAGGGATCACACTTCTGAGCAGTTATGCTTGAACTTCACAGGATTAAATTTAATGAGAGCTCCATCTCTTTATTCCATACCCACTTCTTCCTCAGGGTGACTGCTCCTCCTTAACATTCGCCATACATGAATATAAATTACCCTTAATTCATTCTACACAGTGCTGAGAACAGTGAAGTGATTCCAGCACTGATCCCCGAGCTGGCACTGACCTTTTCCCATCCCAGTAAGTCCTCCCTCATCTTTGGTCCATCCCAATAAATCCTCCCTCATTTTTGGTCCATCCCACACTGTCACATGAGTTTGGGACGTGTTCCACAGCAGAGCCAAGGAGGGGAAAGGGATCAGGGGATTCTGATCTTTCTTTAGGCTGAACTCCTACTTGGGAGTCCTGCCTCCAGCTCTGGGACCCTCAACACCAGCAGGACCTGGAGCTGCTGGAGCAAATCCATGGAGCTGCTGCAGGGCTGGAGGCAGGCTGGGAGAGCTGGGAATGTTCCCTGGAGCAGGGAAGGCTCCAGGGAGAGCTCCCAGCACATTGCAGGGCCTGCAGGGGCTCCAGCAGAGCTGCAGAGGGACTGGGGACAAGGCCTGCAGGGACAGCACCCAGGGAATGGCTCCCACTGCCAGAGGGCAGCCATGGGTGGCATCTTGGCAGTGAGGAATTCCTGCCTGGGCTGGCATTGCCAGAGCAGCTGGGGCTGCCCCTGATCCCTGCAGTGCCCAAGGCCAGGCTGGAGCAGCCTGGGATGGTGGCATTGGAATGGGATGGGCTTGAAGGGCCCTTCCCACCCAAACCATTCTGGGATTTGGGACACTCAGAATCCATCCCCAGGGATTTTTATGGAAGCTGGGGATGGAGAAGGGAAGGGAGACCCTTCCTGGAGTGCTGAGATTGCCAGTGAAGCCCCCAGATCCCAAAATCCCTTCCTAGAGAGGAGTCGGGGTGGGGATGGATCCAATGGCAGGCTGGGAGAGCTGGGAATGGAGGGAATTCCCTGGAGAGGGAGCCTGGGGTGGGATTTTGGGAAGGGATTCCCAGAGCAGCTGGGGCTGCCCCTGATCCCTGCAATGGCCAAGGTTGGGCACTGGGGCTGGAGCAGCCTGGGATGGTGGGGGGTGTCCCTACCATGGAATGAGATGATCTTGAAGGTCCCTCCCAACCCAAACCACCCCATGATCCCATGATTCCATGATGTCCATTCTCAAACCCAAGCCAACACTGAAAATACAATTTTAAGGTTATTTTCCACCTCGTCCCACATAACCACCACTGCCTCAGCCACCCTGTTTCAAACACCAGACTTGTCCCATCACCCAAACTCTCAATCCAAGCCACACCATCCAGCCGAACCCCCTCATTCTCCCTCTCCCTTTCCCAGCTGCCTTCCAACCCCAGCCTAACATCTGGCAAAGGAAAAAATCCCTCAGAATGGCCACGGGATTCTCTGTGCCAGGCCTTGACCAGAAGATCCAAGCCTCGTTTCAAATCTCAGTTATCTACTCAACTCACTCCAATTAATTCAATTTATCAACAGCACTTCCATGGACAGCTCGTGAACGCTCAGAGCAACAAGGACAGTGACTCTTGTCAGTGGTTGAGTTTTCTTGGAGCTTCCTGAGTTGTGGGAGTGTTTTTGGGGCAGAGTTTGGTGTTGGAAGGAGGAGGGGTGAGTAAAAAGGGGGGCAGGTTGTTTGAGGGGATTTTTAATTACACTTCATAAAGCCATTACTTTTAAAATAGGTGCATTTAGATCAGTATTATATAGAGGCAAAACAGATGAGCAAATTCCCATTTTTATGCCAGAGGGACACGGAGAACCTGAGTTAGAATTGTAAAACTGCTTTACATAATTTCTGTATGTTTAGCTAGCCACATAACTCCACCTGAAATTACTTCCCAACTTAATATCCTTCCCCTTGGGATCTGCAACAGCAGTCCTGGAATTATGACAACATTAATTATCCATTAAAATGAAGCGACAGTTAGAAAAATTTTTATTAGTATCATTATTATTATTATTACTATTTTTAAGTATTTCTCTGGTGCTCATTTGCTGCTTTTCAAAATGAAAGAGCTCAGCAGTTTGAAAGCAAAGGTTTGTTTAAAATTGCCAGGGGGGGAATAGTTTTCCTCTTTCCTCCCTGAATCTGAAACTATGAAGCAGGATTATTTTTGTGGATGCTCTCTCACTAGCTCCAAGTCATTTTCCCATCTCTCCTAGAAATAAACTGATCAAGATGAAGCTCAGCATCCAAGCTGTCAGCTGAGATGGCAGGTTTTAAAATCCATGTGAAAAATAAGCCCTTGAAAATTGGGGTTTATAAAGGCAGGAGTGAATTATAGCTCTGCTCTCTCCAATTTCCACCTCCCATCTCCAAGATTCATCTCTCCATATCCTGAGAGCCAGACATAATGGTATTAATGGAGAATCAGAGCAGGAAACCTTGCAGAGTAACTCTGCCATTGCCAAACACCTTTTTTTCTTCTGAAAACAAAACATTTTTTCGCTGAAAACAATAAAACTTCAACAGGCTTCTAAGGCAGTTTGATACTTGCCAACCTGATAAACACTTTTATGCTTCCCTGGCATTTTGCAGGTAAAAATCACACACGAAACTTTCCTGCTTGGAAGAGCTGCCCAAAAAGGCACCTGTTGGAACCCTGGCTGCTGAGAATTTTAGATTTTCTATTCTGACAGATACTGACCCCCAAGAGAACACTGCATTGATCTAAAGCTGTAAAAATAACTAGCAAAATTGATTCATAAAACTAAAATTATAAGTGTATAGTTTAAATAAAAGTGTATAATATCGCCTAATAAAAAGCTAAGAGTTTAAAGTTTCAGAATATAATAACATATATAAAACGAGATGGAAGTTTTAAAACTAAACTAGTCCATCTTCTTTACCTTCTTCTTCATGAGTTTAAAGAATATTGTATAATTAAATAAAAAAATCCACATTATGAGACACAAGTAGTTAGTTATTAAGTTAAAAGTAAAAATGATTTATGAATCATTTCTTAATTAGACAGTTTATCCTTAAAAAAACCTTATAAAAATGAAATATATCTCCATTTTTAAATTATTAGAGTTAAACACTACAGAACACAGCACTTATAAAGAGTGCAATATAAATAAGAATTAATAAATGTCTGAATCCAAATCTTTTGCTGAGTGTGAGATCAGACAAGGGAAGTGTCTGCTCAGAGAGGGGGAAAATGTTGGAGAGATGGAATGGCTGGGAAGGAAAAATAAGAGAAATTCCAGGTGGGATGTGAGGCCAAAATCTTCACAGCCCTGAGGCTGGAGGGGCCCTTTGGCACTCCAAGGGTTTTTTTGTTTAAATTTCAACTTTTAAAGTTATTATTATAGTTTGGATTGCTATTATTATTATTATTATTATTATTATTATTATTATTATTATTATTATCATTATCATTATCATTATATCATATAACAGTATATAATACTATATAATACAATAATATTATATAACAATGTAATTAATGAATAAGTATTATTATTGTTATTATTATTATATCATATACCAGTATATAATACTATATAATACAATAATATTATATAACAATATAATTAATGAATAAGTATTATTATTGTTATTAATATTATATCATATACCAGTATATAATACTATATAATACAATAATATTATATAACAATGTAATTAATGAATAAGTATTATTATTGTTATTATTATTATCCTCACACAATCCATTAAATGTTGGGTTTTGGATTTTTTCTTTTGTTTTAAATTGGGTTTTTTCTTTTGTTGAGGTTGGGACTGAAGGTATTTGAGGCCATAGTTTGTGTTTAGATTTAGGTGTTTATTACTTTTATTTACATTATAGTTTTATAGGTAGTGAGTTCTGCAGTCCTTCATTAGTAAGGTACAAAATGGTTAACAATCTTTTGTTATAGGGTCTTTTAAGGTTAAATTATTTAATTAAGAAATTATACTTAAATATTTTCACTTTTAACTTAATAACTATTCACTGGAAGCCTGCAATGAGGATTTTTCTGTCTAATTACAAAATACCACCCAAACTCATGGAGAAGAAGGTGAAGAAGAAGGACCAGAACTGCCCTAAAACTTCTGTCTTAGATTTCTATCCATTCCTGTATTCTAAACCCTTAAACTCTGGGTTTCCCACCCTGTGATCTCACACACTCCTGTTCAAACTGCACACCCACAGTCCCAGTTCCATCATTCCATTCTGGAAGCTTCTCCAGGCCTCAGGGCAGTGCAGGGTTCTCTGGGGGTCAGTGCCTGCAGCACAGAAATCTCCAATTCCCAGCACCCAGGGTTCCAACACAAGGAAAAAGGGTTTATTTTAAATTTTTATAAAATCAGTGTTATAAAATAAAAATCCCTTTGCATTTCTCGATGTGATTATTGGTTGGGATCTCTGGTTTTACCACACCAGAGCAGCTTCTCTTGCCAGGAGATATTAAACTCTCATTTTTTAGCTATCCCAAGTCAAAACAATTATCACTTTTACTGCTTTGGAGCATTCCCAGCTTTTTCTCTGCCGGAAGATGGAGTTTTCCAGACTCTTTTCCCACTTAATCCAAACAATACCAACAGGTCCCTGTGGCAGAAGACAAAATAACTATTACCTAAAAAAGAGCTTTTTGCTCCCCCTGAGGACAATCCTACAGGAAAAAGCAGGTTTCCCAGTTCAACTTAGCTGATTACTTGGGAAAAAAAATAATAATTTAGGAGGAAAAGAATGCTTGGAAGAAATTTTCACCACAATTAGTTAGCTCCCCATATGAACTAAAGATACATTAAGATGCTCCTCATATCTTTAACTCACTGAAACATAAAATGAACATTGTAAAGAAATCCATAATTTTATTTTCTCCCCTTGTTCTCCACACCTGTGCCAGGAAACTGGAATAAACATGTCATTACAGCAGAAATCAATAGGAAGTTTTAGAGTATCCACTAGCACAGAAAGGTCAAGGCCCAGTATCGATTTTAATATAACAATTTTGGTTTGCAGTTTCCCAAAGGCTTCTTGTCCAATACTCCTCTTCATTCTCCTCTCACTTTACATTTTGCTGGTGAATTTGTTCTGCACCAACTCTTTAGTCCAGGTTTACTAAGAGCTCATCATTTATGCAATGTGCTGCTGAGACACGACAAAAAAAAAGGTTGGGGAAAGCACTCAGAGCATCAATGAAGCCCCAGTGATGAGCAGTTATCTACAGACCCTCTCGAAGCACAACAACAAAACAAATAAAAAATCTCATGGTTATGTGAGCGTTCAAAAACACATAATCACAGGGACTATATGCGGTGCTTTTTATTAAGAGCTCTGGGAATCGGGGTATATTCAACCCAAATCTGACTCCGACCATACATCCGAAATGATCATGCTTTATACTCTATCGTTACGTAACTTTCATGTTAATTATTAAACTTATATTGTTCTATTGTATACATAAATTTAGCCCCTCTCTGAATTTCCAACATAGTTTCTCACTATTCTTCCTATGGTTATATAATAATTGCATTTAATTACTAAACAATCATCACATCTAACAATTATATAATTTATCATACTGCTTACGCAGGTGCAGTTGATCTGGGAAAGCACAAAGCCTAACATTTTAGATTCTATTTTTAACTTTTTCCAGGGTTCCACTATCAGTTACAACTTTAATAACTCATCACAGAGCAGCTCTGTGCACCAGGGTGGGGTCAAAGCTGATTTACAGTTTAAAAAGATTCCTCCAAACAGATGAGGATGGCACAAACAGAGGCTGCAATCAGTTGTGCAGCTGGTGACAGATAAAATGTCACATCCTCTGGAGCCCAGTGAGCCACAGAGAACAGAATCCAACAATTCCTTCCCAGGGAATGTCTCAGGTTGAAAGATGTGGGTGGGGATTTGTATTTTATCCCCATCTGTCAGAGGTGGGGCAGTTCTCTCTGTCCATGGGGCAGTTGTTTCTTTATCTCTCCCACAGCCAACCCTCCCTCCAGCAGATCTCTGCTGTCCATGGCCACTGAGTGTCCCTGCAGGGCTGAGCCAATCCCAGCATCCCATGGGGAGATGCTCCGCCCAGGGGAGGAGCCAAGCATTCCTGCCTGGATCCAATCTGAGCCTGGCACAGCACAGCAGCCTTTGCCCCCTGCACTGCCAGAGGAGCAGCTTTCTGCTGCCCTGCATGGCCAGAGGGAGCCCAGGCCCATCTGCAGCAGCCCTGGAGCTGCAGAGGAAAACTCCCCCCTTGTGCAGGATCCCTGCTGCAGCAGAGCCACAGCTGGCACTGCAGGAGGGCTGAGCTCCCATGGGATGGGGCTGGGACACCCCCCTGGCACACAGGGACAGGGCATGGTCTGACTCTGACTGTGGTTTTTGGAATTTTTTGGTACCATTGCATTTGTATTTTAATTTTCTAAGTAAAGAACTGTTATTCCTGCTCCCATATCGTTGCCTGAGAGCCCCTTAATTTCAAAATTATAAGGGCAGGGGTTTACATTTTCCATTTCAAGGGAGGCTCCTGCCTTCCTTAGCAGACACCTGGCTTTCCAAACCAAGACAGAATATTCTATCAGCTCTTGTCTGCATTAGTCAAGGAAAGGATTTTTCAAGAGAAAAGTTACCCAAGTTGCACCACCTGGTCACAGGTGATGAGATGGCAGATACACACAAAAAACTCAGTTATCCAAAGCCACCAGAGAATCCTGGAATGGTTTGGGTGGGAAGGAGCTTAAAGCCCACCCAGTGTCACCCCAGCCATGGCAGGGACACCTCCCCCTGTCCCAGGCTGCTCCAGCCCCAGTGCCCAACCTTGGGCACTGCAGGGATCAGGGGCAGCCCCAGCTGCTCTGGGAATCCCTTCCCAAAATCCCACCCCAGGCTCCCTCTCCAGGGAATTCCCTCCATTCCCAGCTCTCCCAGCCTGCCATTGGATCCATCCCCACCCCGACTCCTCTCTAGGAAGGGATTTTGGGATCTGGGGCTTCACTGGCAATCTCAGCACTCCAGGAAGGGTCTCCCTTCCCTTCTCCATCCCCAACTTCCATAAAAATCCCTGGGGATGGATTCTGAGTGTCCCAAATCCCAGAATGGTTTGGGTGGGAAGGGCCCTTCAAGCCCATCCCATTCCAATGCCACCATCCCAGGCTGCTCCAGCCTGGCCTTGGGCACTGCAGGGATCAGGGGCAGCCCCAGCTGCTCTGGCAATGCCAGCCCAGGCAGGAATTCCTCATTGCCAAGATGCCACCCATGGCTGCCCTCTGGCAGTGGGAGCCATTCCCTGGGTGCTGTCCCTGCAGGCCTTGTCCCCAGTCCCTCTGCAGCTCTGCTGGAGCCCCTGCAGGCCCTGCAATGTGCTGGGAGCTCTCCCTGGATCCATCTCCTCCCCTCCTCTGTCATACCTTAAACACTTCTGGAGCAGAGCTGGCAGCAGAATTACTGCAGGGCCACCAAAACAAACCAAAGTCCATTTTTAAGCCTTTTCCTGCCATAAATTTCCTCCTTCCAGCAGGAGTTTTTCTCTAAGAAAAAGCCCTGGAATCAGAGCACGTCACAGGACAGCCCCAACCAAAGTCAGGGACAGATTTCTGGCACACCAACACAATTCTAGGGATGAATTTATTGAAGACTTGAACAAAATACACTTCCTGCACTACTGAGGGCACTGCCATGCACAGCAGCTTCCAAAAACACCTCACTCTACAGATAATTAATATTTGCCCTGTGCCAAATCACATTTAAAAAGTGGAAGCTGGGAAACACTCACCAAGCAAGAAACTGAACCCCGCCCAAATATAATTAGCCTGAGCTGAATGATTAGCAAAATAAAAAGTCTGAAATTTCTCTGATTTTCAGGGGTGGAAAAAAAGGCAAGTCATCATTCAGGAAGGTTCAATTTCCATGGGAAATCACATCCATCACTTGCCTCTGAAGCAGTGGTTTGGATATTTTAGTGCAGGAATCCAGCACTCTGATGAGCTTGGCAGTATCTAAAATTTTATCATTATGCTGATGATTAAAGTTGTTCTTTTTGCTGCCTCAAAATACTTTTTACTTTGCCTGCACTTTTCATTTAAAGCAAACTTGAAAAACAGATTTACTGAGCACCATCAGTATGCTGGAGCCCAACAAATGAACAAAGTTCATGGATGGAGTGGATAAATTCTGCCCTCTGACGGGACAAGGAAATTTATTTATTTATTTCCCCAATGCCTGCTCTCAAAGCCATGACATTAAAAATTTCCTCATTTTCTTGGGAAATTAGAAAAAAAATGCTAAACATTTGCTGAGCTTGTCTAGAATAAGCAGAGAAAAGGCAAAATTGAAATTTTGAAAGCAAAATTGAAATTATCACCCACCGGTCCATTGAATTGAGTGGATTTCTCTTATTTATTATTCAGAATTCTTCTCTTAATTATCATTTATTACCTGTCACCACTGTCAAGCTCCAGTTTTTGTGTCCATCCTCTCATTTTTATGTTCCCTTGAGTGTCACCCTCAGCTCTGCCACATTACCTGCTCACAGTTCCTGTTGCAAACTCCACAAATTCTGTTTTAAATTAATGATCAGCAATTTTCTACATGAACTTTCCAAAATGAAAACGCTTTTCAAATGAAACATTTCAAAATGTTCAAAACTCAAGTGAGGAACAACAGTTGGGTTGAGTAAAAGGAAGAGTAAAGTGGAATCAGTGCAGAATTTTGGAAATGTATTCTAAGTTGGGTCTAAATCACTATTTTATTAATTATTCCAAGTCCTGTTAAATAAAAGCTGTAATTCATATATTGTTAGAGTTGCTGGCATTAAAATACAATTTAAGAGTCATTCTTCAGCTCTAATCCCCAAAATAAGCCCAGATTTTAACTTTATATAGCAGCCCATCTGTACTGTGTGTGGATGTGTGAATAAATAATTTAGCTAGAAGTTCAAATTAAGATTTCTTCCCTTCACATCCTGAAATGAGGAAAAGACATTTTGCAATCAAACCCAAATGTGCTCATGCACTGCTCACAGAACAGCACAAAATCAGCTTTAGGCACTTGGAATCAGACAACAAACAGTCCAAGTTTCAGATATTTTTCTGCTGAAATGTTATTTCAATGAAATATTGGGAAAAAATCCTAGTTTAGAGAAAGAAGTGAGAAGATAAATATATAAAATATACCATCCATGGTAAAACAATCCATGCGATGAATGTGGAGGCAAAAAGTTTAATTTTTATCAAATCCCAACAGGATTTGTCTTAAACTTAGCAGGTTATGAAATGAAATTGTTAAAAAATCACAAGTGCAGGGTCAAGAAGCTTAAATGTAGAGCTGAGGGTTTTGTTCTGTTTTCCAAAACAGCATCCATGTGTTTGTACTGATATCACAAATTATTACTTAATTCCATGTTAAATTCCATGTTCCAGGTTAAATTCCATGTTTCTATTAGCTGGAACATTCTGCACATGGAAGACAAAACAATTTACCTGAATGAGTTTCTTGAAAGTTTTTAAAACACAAACCTCCACCAGAATTCAGCCCATAAACACTTTAAGTTTTACTTATGGAAAAAGATCTGCATCTTTTACAGTTGTTCCATTCAAGACAAAAAAATCTCTATGCTCTGTTAAAAACCGATTTTTATAATTGGTGTAAAACATTATAATAATACATTGTAATGAAAAATAATACTGTGAAAAAGAATTTTAAAAAATTACAATAATAAAAATATACTGTATAAAAACTAATAAAACAACCAAAACCATTAATTAAATAAATAAAAATTTGAAAAGAAGTGCAGCTGTTAACAAATTGTGATATTTTTCCTTTCTTTATCATCATCATCATTAATTTACTTTGATATTTTACCCAATCTCCTCCATCCCTTTGACAGACCAAGGCACAACCCTGCACGGAGAATTCTGGATGGTACTGAAAATGCTGAAGTTGCAAACCAAATATTTCCAGAAGTTTTCCTGTCAAAGCCCAGTTGAAGAGAGGGGGAATTTCACTGGAATTTATTGATTTCCTTTATTGCTGATGCAAAAAAAGAGAGATTTTTTTTCCCTGGGACATTAATACAGTCCTATCTAATTATATACTCCATCAACTTAACTCAATTAAATACCAGAATGCTGGGTAGGAAACAACTGAGATCTGTGCAGACAGTTGAAGTAGGACTAATTACAGCCTAATTTTTCTTAATCCATCATAATGAGCCTTTCTCCCCATTCTCAGTGGAGGACAGTGTGGAATATTTGTATTTATCCTCAGTGTGTTTGTGTTATCTATTTACAACAACCACTGCAAGGAGAAATAAACACAGAAGTTCAGCAGATACCAAAATTTCTAAATTTAAAGAGGAATTTTTAATTGTTGATAATGGCTCTGATCAGGCTTTCAGAATCAATCTCTGAGAATAAAAAATGAAATATTCCTAAGAAAGGAGTATTTCAATATATAGAAAGGAACCAAAAGGGTTTTACTGGTGTGAACTGGTTTAATACAGTTTTTTACACTCAAAACATCCTGGGAATTCCAGAATTCCCAGCAAACTCCAGAATTCCCATTTCAAGGTATTTTTCCTCAGCCCCTGGGATCACAGGGAGCCCATCCCTGTGCAGCTCAAAGTGATTATTTGGGCTCCAGAGAAATCAGCAAAATTGAGCTTAAAAGGCAGCAAAAATCCAAGCTCAGGAGGTCCAAAGGGATTCAGAGCAACAGTTTGGATCAGCTCTTACAAGGGAATTCCAGCTCATTTGTTGTTGAACATGGATTTAATATCCAAACCTGCTGCAGCCCCCAGAGCTCTCACAGGCACAGAATTCAGTTATTCCAGTAAGCAGATAAATCAAATAAAAGCATTAAGGCCAAGTTGGTTTGAAATATTGTTATTATTAATGAACCAACCTTCTCTTCTGAGCTTCAGAGTCTCTCCTGGCTCGTTCCAGTGCCAGTTCCTCAGCTATTCTTTTTTTCAGCTCTTCATCACTAACTGCAATTAAAAGAAAATGCAATGAAATGTTAACAGAGCACAACTTATCCCCAATTACAGAAACAACTGCATTATACAGTGCCCTCCATTGTTTATTTGCTTTTTTCCCCTCACAGCAGTTGGAGTTGTTTTCTTGTGGTTTAACCATCTTTGAAATTTTAGCCTTTAAAACACTTTCTTATTAAACAGCTTTTCAATTAGTGTAATCTTTCAAAAATTAAACAACATGGACTATACATTAAATTAAATATTTTCTTCAGAAACATGGCTTTGTAAAGTAAAACCATAGGAATGAGACAGAGACATAAACAGTAAAGTCATTAAATGCAGCTTTTCATTCATATAGAATAAATAAATATTTTTGTGTAACAAATCAAGTATTTTCAGATGTGTTTTATACAACAAAGCTCTTACAGCACCCTAAATATTCATATTTCTAATTCCTAGAGAAAGATTTTCCCCCAAATTATCCAGACTGGAAAGAATATTTCCTTCACTTAGATTCTGTCAGATGAATCAATGAAACTGGTTAAGAATTAAAAAATCAGGGAAGCAACTTCTTCAAGAATATGAACAGAGGGAGAGCCACCAACCCTACAAGGCTGAAAGACATCTCCAAAACCACCAAAATCCAGTTTAATCCTAATCCTGCCTGGAATAAATCCTGACCTACACTGAGCTGAAGTTTGCCGTGCTCTGGATTTCCAGAAAATTCCCTCACTCCTGCCCCCAGAGCTCCAGGATGGGATCCCACCCCAAAACACCCCAGAAAAACCTGCTGAACCCCACAAAGGGCCATAAAAACCCTGCAAAGGAAAATCAAGCCCAGAGAAATTAAAATCAATTTTAATTTTAAAATTAAAAAAGGCACTGGAAAGTCTGTGTGACCTCATCTCCAGGAGTTGGATTTATCAGCAAAGATTATCCAAAATCATTATTCCACTTTTCTGTTCAACTCCCTGCAATTCTGCTCATGCTAAAGCAGCCTCACAAAAGGGTTTTAGAAATGAATGAATGAATGAAGAGCTTCATCAATTTTATGGGAGTTTTGGCCAACTAATCCAGTTAGAAATATCTTTGGAAAAGCAGCAGGAATCGATATCCATCATGCCAGGCCCAGGAAATGCTGAGATCACAGAAACAGAGGGAAAAGTGGGGGGAAACTTCTAAATTATCAGTGATACCCCAGCCTAAAAATATTTTTAAATTAAAATTCAGAGGGAAATATGAACCTTTCAACAGATCTCTAACAAAAAACTGGGTGAAAAAGGAAACCCCTATTTTCTTGGGATTATCTTGATTGACATAACATTGAAACAGAACGAAATTTATGGCTCTGGTGTACAAAAATGAGTACAAGAAGTCCAAGAGAGCAGAGGAGGATGGTTTATGTCATAATGAGGAGGGATGCAGGCAGCAGCCAATAAAGACATTTGACCTGAACAATCAATTAGGCTGCCCATCGATCAGGCAAATACTAATAGGGAATAAAAGTGGAGCTATAGATCATTCAATGGAATTCTTGTAAGATGGAATTGGGGAGCTCCCAAATGGGAGCTTTATGATGTTTTAGTTGAAAAATAAAATTTAAAAATTGTAGTTCTGTAAGGAGGAGGGATTTGTTCTAGGGGGAAAAGCGTTTAAAAAGAGAAAAGGTAATTTATTTGAGAGAGGATCAGGAAAAGAGTGTTTAACATTAAATGTTAAATTACATTTCTGATGGCCATCTCTGCTCACACTACAGGGCATTAACAACACACAGCTGACCATTGAAATACTTGAGAATGTTAAACCTAGGGGGTGCAAGACTGCTAAAATATTAATACATTAATATTATTCTGTTAAACATTAAATTATTATTGCACAGCCATTCCCAACATGACTCCCTTTAATATTAGAAGTTCCTCAGGAAGCTGAAATCAGTGTCAGCTTCATCCCAGAGCAAACTGGAAGATTTTCAGGTACATTTAGAAGGTCACATCTGTACTCCAGTGCTTCCCCTGCTCCTCCAGGAGCACAAACCAAAGTGTGAGGTGAGAGTGCACAGCTCCCATCACAAACCCATCTGGGAGCTGGGCAGTGAAGGGAACACACCCAAAACCCAGGAACTGCTGCTCTGGCCCTCAGCACACCCTGGGATGGGTGTTTGATTGGCACAGTTCCCCTGGGATGATGGGAATGGAAAAGCACTGGGATAATGGGGATGGGAACCCCCAAGGAGGCTGCAGTGACGCCTTGAGAAGGCTGAGCTAGAACAGAGGCTGGGCAGAGTTACAGAATAGAACAGGGATTTATTAAAAGGCCTCAATGGATGCACCTTGGGCAGCACAAGAGCCCAGCCAGGGCTGCACTGAAGATTCACAGAATTCACAGAATCACTGGGTTGGAGAGCCCTCCAAGGCCCTGGAGCCCAGCCCAGCCCCTGGCACCCAGTGCCACCTCCAGGCTGGTTAAACACCCCCAGGGATGGTGACTGCACCCCCTCCCCAGGCAGCCCTTGCAGAACTTTCTCCCCCTTGCTGGAAAAGCTTTTTGCTGCTCTCCAAGCTGGATTTCCCTTGGCCCAGCTCAGGCTGTGTGCTCTGGGTGTGCCAGTGCTGCTGGGGACAGAGCCCAGGGGCAGCTGGGCACAGGCACCTTTCAGGAGCTGTGACAGTGCTGGGGGCACCCTGAGTCTCCTTTCCTGCAGGCTGAGCACCCCCAGCTCCCTCAGGGCTCCCTCAGGGGTTGTGTCCCAGCCCCTCTGGATGCACTCAAGGGTTCAAGATGAACCAAAACGGCCCCAAAATGCACCCGGGGTCTGTCCCTGGGATCAGCTCTGCTCCATTTGCACCTTGCAGTTCATTGTCCCATTGCAGCTTTAGCCCAGGCAGTCCCACCCTGCTTGTTTTTCTCTCTCCAGCCCACGGGGTTTGTGCTCCTGGGCTGAGATTTGGGGCATTTGTCCTTGGTGCCCAGCTGCAGCAGGAATTGTTTTTCTCCCTGCTCTCACCATCCCACAATATGAAGCCCAGACCCACACACTAAAGCAGCACAGAATGGGAAAAATATAAAAACTAAAACCTGAGGCATCAGCACAAAGCTCTGAGAGGCACCAAACTGCCCCCAGACACAGAATGGTTGTGCTGGGTTTGTGTGGGCAGCGTTTGGGACTGGGGGCTATGGGGGAGGTTTCTGGAAGCTTCCTCCACATCCAGAGCCAATTCCAGGATGGACCCACCAGGCTGGGCCAGCCTGGAATGGTGGTGATGCCTCAGGGATAATGGATTTAAGAAGAAAAAACAAAGTTTTGTGCAGCTGGACAGAGCAGAGTGGAGTGAGAATACGAGAGGAACAGCCCTGCAGACACCAAGGAGCTGCTCCAGAGCTGACATTCCCAGGAGATTCCATGGGAATTCTATTAATTCTGTTTTCTCTTCCCTATCCAGCTGTGAAAGGCACTGAGGGAGAAGCTTTGATTGGAGTCTGGATTCCACACAGGTCAACAGTGATAAAACCCAGCAAGCTCCTGCCAGGACCTGGGCAGACCAAGCAGGGACTGACCAGGCACAAGGAATTTAAGTTTTGCCATTTTGGTGGCCTCTGGGAGACAGCACCCTGACTTTTCTTATTTGTCCATTAATTCTTCAGGCAAAGTTTGAAGGACAGTTTCTTCCTAAAATCAAATCTAAACCCATCCTCCTTCAGGTCAAGGCCATTCCCCCTTGTCCTGTGCCCTTGTGAAAAAGCAGACTTGAACACTTCTCATTCAGTCTTCTCCAGAGCCGAACATTCCATCCATCCAACAACCTGAGAAAGGCTTATCCCACCACCTTTTTAAAATGCCACAAACCCTGATTTCTATTAAAAATATATTTATAAAGAGTGGACAAAGCCATTTATTTAACCCTATGTATGAGTGTGCCAAAGCATTTGCTTAACCTTTTGTATTTATTTTTATTAATACTTATTGAATATTTATTCAATATTTTTTATTAATCTGAAGCCCACTTGTGCTTCAAAATCAGACAAATAAAGAACCAGAAAACCATGATATTTCCCAGGATTCAAAAGGTTTTGGGTAGTTTCAGGGAGAATGGATAAGGACAGAGGAGCAAAGGGGACTGAAGCACTTCTCACTTCCCATCATTCCTGATGTTTCAGATGTTTAAATTTGGATCTCCAAAGGCCACCCATGAGCAGGATGGGAGCAAAGCTTCACTTGATGCCAATTCTTGAGGAACCATCAGCAATTTTCTCCTCCACATCTACAACAGCTTGGCACACAAAGATTTTTACAACTCTTGAAGTATTTGACTCCAACTCCTCAGCCTTTGTTTAACACAAAATCCAAATCCATACCTTTTTCCTCTCTCTTTAAAGCAGTAAAGAAACAAATCAGCAGGATGTCAGGATTACACCCCGAGCAGTAAACAACAAACCTCAGGGAAAGCAGACACCTGCAGCCTCAGAAATGTTAGCCTGAGAAATCAGCAATTTGAGATGGACAAATTATTCAAATAACTTCCAGCCTGCAGAGCTGGGGATCTGCCCATTAGCCCTGCATTTGGAAAAAAAAACCAAAACATTAATGCAAACAGCATTTAGTAGCAGGCACCTTCACTAAATTCTCTGGAAAGGGCAGGTGCATTAAGGTATTAATGAAGAGACACTTAGGTTTGATACAATCAAATGTCTTTTAGAAAATACTTAGCTAGGTAATGTTCAGATAATGAATTAAAACAAAAAAATCACCACACAAAAAATGCCCAAGTTCTGTTTTTCCTTCCAGTTAAGCTTGGCTATTTAAAAGGAAAATGCTGTCCAGTGAACAGGATACTGGGAGGTTGTTGCAAGATCTCCACATAATCTTTTTTTTCTTCTCCAGGTTGAACAGCCCCAATTTTTTCAGCCTCTCTTTGTAGGAGAGGTGTTCCAATCCCTTTATTAAATTTGTGGCTTCCTCTGGACTTATCCAACACAAATTGGCTCATTTGTCCTTGGTGCCCAGCTGGAGCAGGAATTGTTTTGTCGCCCTGCTCTGGGAAGAGAGCTCACCATCCCATCATGTGAAGCTCTGGAGGTGGTTTCTGGAAGATCCCTCCAGAAGGAAGAAGTTTCATGGTAAAGAGAGCGTGTAAAGAATTAAAGAATATCAAATATTAGTCAGAAATGAGGCACCTCCAAACATCCTCTAGCACCGTCTTCAATCAGCCACACACCAAGCCAGGATAAACTCTGCAAAAATCTCTTTCATTTCCACCAAAATTCATGGATTTAATCCAACAATCCCTTTGGAACACTCCCCAAACTGAGAACACAGCTCCAAGACACCTCCCAAACATGAGAAAACTCCTTTTTGTGCTGGAAAAACCAAATCCCAGAGAATTCCTGCAGTTTCTGGCATTGAACACCAACATCAGGGCAGTCAAACCATGGATCCACCCAAGGGCAAGTTCTCCCATCCCTTTAAGTGGGAATATTTGGGACAGGGCACCTCAGCCTTCAGCCCCATCATCTTCCTCAGCTGCTGGCACAGTGGCAGCTGTGAGGGAATTGATGAAAATATCACTAAAATCGCTTTCACTTCCACCAAAATTCATGGATTTAATCCAACAATCCCTTTGGAACACTCCTCAAATAGAGGACACAGCTCCAAGGTACCTCCCAACCATGGGAACACTCATTCTTGTGGTGGAAAAACCAAATTCCAGAGAATTCCTGCAGTTTTTGGCTTTGGCATCTGGCATTAAAAACCAACATCAGGGCAGTCAAACCATGGATCCACCCAAGGGGAAGTTCTAGCATCCTTTAAGTGGGAATATTTGGGACAGGACACCTCAGCCTTCAGCCCCATCATCTTCCTCAGCTGCTGGCACAGTGGCAGCTGTGAGGGAATTAATGAAAATATCACTAAAATCTCTTTCACTTCCAGCAAAATTCATGGATTTAATCCTTTGGAAGACTCCTCAAACAGAGAACACAGCTCCAAGACACCACCCACCACGGGAAAACTCGTTTTTGTGGCGGAAAAACCAAATTCCAGAGAATTCCTGCAGTTTCTGGCATTGAACACCAACATCAGGGCAGCCAAACCATGGATCCACCCAAGGGCAAGTTCTCCCATCCCTTCAAGTAGGAATTTTTGGGACAGGGCACCTCAGCCTTCAGCCTCATCATCTTCCTCAGCTGCTGGCACAGTGGCAGCTTTGAGGGAATTATTAATAATTAATGATATTATTACATTATATATATAATTATTATTAATTATATTAATTATATTATGTATTATATCATTATACTATATTATATTATATTATGTGATATATTATGATCATATATAATATATATTATATTAATTTTGTTATATGTAATATATAATATATGCAATTATATATTTTATATTATTACATTATATTATATTATATTATGTTATTATATTATATTATATTATATTATATTATATTATATTATATTATATTATATTATATTATATTATATTATATTACATTATATTATACTACATTATATTACATTACATTACATTATATTACATTATATTACGTTATATTACGTTATATTATATTATATTATATTATATTATATTATATTATATTATATTATATTATATTATATTATATTATATTATATTATATTATATTATATTATATTATATTATATTATATTATATTATATTATATATTATGTGATGTATTATGTGATATATTATGATCACATATAATATATATTATATTAATTTTGTTATATGTAATATATAATATATGCAATTATATATTTAATATTATTATATTATATTATATTATATTATATTATATTATATTATATTATATTATATTATATTATATTATATTACATTACATTACATTACATTACATTATATTATATCATGAATTAATAATAAAAATAACCAGGAAAATTCCTGATTGTGCATTCAGGCTCAGAAATATTGGATCAGGAACCTCACATGCCTGGTGCCTTCCCAGCTCACACACATCAGGGCTCTTCCACAACTAAAATAATTTCCCACCCACATTTCAACTCCAGATGTGTAAAATTCAAATATTATAATATGCAAATAGCCTTGATTTATTCTTTCTGCCTAATAAAAGCTCTGGTTTGGTCCAGATCTAAATTTCACCCAAAAATGTTCAGTAAGAACAGCAGAAACTTTTCCCTCAGCTGTGGCTGCCCCACCCCTCGAACTGTCCAAGGTTGAGTTGGATGGGGCTTGGAGCACCCTGGGATAGGGGAAAAAATGATTTCAATGTCAATTAAAGCTCTAGGAAATGCATTTGGTGTTTAAATCAGGTGGGAAGACAATAACACCATGAAATTTATTCTGTTTTCCTTCATTTTTAGTTCTCAAAGAGCACTGGATTTGCTGGGAGCAGCACAGGAGAGAAAACAGGAAATTATTTTTAAATTTAGTGGGTTTCAAACAGTGCTGTACCTGATCTTTAACCTTATAAATAACCCAAATTAGCCTTGCACTCAGTGAAACAATAATGAACCATTCCTTCAGTGCACCAGCAGAAAGAAAACCCAAAAACCACTAAAAAAGTCATTTCTGTGCATTAAAACCCAGCATTTCAACTGCTGTGGTTTATTTCCTTATTATTATTAATTCCTTAAATATTATTATTTTTAAAGAGCATTCTCAAGAATAAACTCTACTTTCAGATTAATACAATTTTAACTACCAACACATCCAGCAACTTTTCCAGAGAAATTCCCAATTCCAGGCACTTCCTCCAATCAGGAATTCACAAACAAAGCTCCTCTCCAAGGACAGAAATTTTTATGAACTGTTAAATATTGGTAATGCGCAGGAATATTTCAGACGAGCTCATAGGCTAATGAAATACAAAAACAATGCAATTAAGTGTGCATAATTTCAAAATATTTCATATTTTACTTTCCAAAGGCGCTCTTGCATAGATTACATTTCCTATTTTCCAATGTAAATGTGGGTATCAATCAATTTATACTAATTTCAATTAGAAACAAGACAGTGCATGGTCTAGAAGTAACAAAACAAAGTCAGTTCCTATTATATTTGGAATATTCTCCTTTTAATATCCCATTCATTTGGGATAAAGCAAATTACACTGGATTTTTGAGGGGGCTGGAAAAAACAGGACTGAGGAGGTTTTCCCCTGTGGTTCTTTGAATTAGGTTCTACCTGCCTGTGCTAACAGCTCTGTTTTATAAAAATAATTTCTTTCTGAGATTCACACTACCAAAAATACGTGGGTTTGACATATTTTTGATAGTTTGAAATATCCTGTCTTGGAAGAGTTGAATTTGATAAACAGGTGACAGACACAGGGATGTTGTGGAAGAGAAAACGTGAAAAATGTTCAATACAACTCAAAATATGGGAGAGCCATAAAATCAGGTATTTCCCACCAATAAGTGCAGTGAGTTAAAAAAGCCACTTAAAAATTAAAATTAAAATAAATTCCCCTAATTTTGAGTTTCTGCAGGAGCTCCTGCTGTGTGGATAAATGACTGTGTGGAGTTTTAATTTGACTTTTTCAATTGTTCTCGATGCCCCTGGAAGGGAGGGAATTATTTCAATCAAACTTTCACAACCCATCCTTCCCCCCCAACTCTGTAATCAAATCTAGAGATAATAACTTATTATTTGAAGTCATTTTGCCCTCCTGTTAATTTAAAATAATTAATAAAAAGAATGAAACAGAAGTATCAAACACCTCTAAAATACTATTTTTGCCTTCAACTGAATACAGCCGTGGAGAAAATTCCCATTTCTGCTGTTTTAGTAATCCCTGCTCCACACACAGTGGAAAGCTTTTCTTGTGGAACACAATGGATAAAAGCATCAGGATTCCATAACTCAACATTAAAAAAATAATAATCATATTGTAAGCAACGCTAAGAAGGATTTGGTGATTCTGCTTTCAAGAGGATTAAGCGTGTGGTGTCCTTTCAGGACAATTTAAGGTGTCCAGTTCCTGATCTTTATGGTTCAGAAGTTTATTGTAAAGCTATTTTATCTGACAGCGCAGGGAAATTTACTGGTGTTCTTTTCATCTCCTTGGAAAAAAAAAAAATCTGCTTTAAATTCTTTCACATGCATTTCAACAAACTCCTTCTACCATTGCAGAGGGCAGGGAAATAATTATGGATTTTTACACGTAGCAGATAAGTTTAAAAGGGTTTTTTAACTGAAATATCTATTAGAAGTCACTACTAATGCTCAGTCCAACGCTCCCAAATAGCCCAAAATAGCAAATTTGGATGTTCAGCTCATCTCACCATCATCTCTAAGGAGGAATCTCCAGCTGGGATTGAGCACTGAAAATTCATCCTTGGCCCATTTCAGCTCTGCCCTGGAGCCACTTGGGGCAGGAACAAGGAGATCAGAGAGCTGCTCATCACTCACTCACTCACATTTTTGTACCTTTCCATGGGCAGGAACTCAGGCTCCAGGCAGGAATTTTACTGTTAAATATTCACATTCCAGCTCTTGGTGGGATGGGTGGATCTGCTTTTGTAGATCAGCACACCCCAAACCTGCACCCAGAACTCATTTGCACTCATGTTAATTAAAGCCATTCATTAAGTTGTTCCTTGGTGTCATGGAACAAATATGTGTGACATAAATTCTTTTTTTAAGGTGGGGACATTGGCCCAGAGAAGGTTCTGGATCCCTGGAAAGTCCAAGGCCAGGCTGGACAGGGCTTGGAGCAACCTGGGGGAATGAAAGATGTCCCTGCCCATGGCACAAAATTATTATTATTAAAGTCCTTCCAAGCCAAATCAGTCCATAATTCTATGATCTTAAGGGTCTTTTCCAACCAAAATCAGTGAGGAAATTCAGCAAGAAGAAAGACGGAAAGAATAATGCAGAATTTTAAAAGCATTGATGAGGTGGAAGGCAGAGAGGTGAGACTCGATTTGTATTGAGACTCAATTTGTAGGACCAAATCTGCAATTAAACCAGGAAAAGACAAGAAAGATGGAAAAATCAAGGGGACAAGAATGGTGGAAAAGGTGCTTTGAGAGAGGTTTGGTAACCATCCTGCAGCAGATCCACATCCAACGTGAATTTTCCCCATCTTTCCTGAGCACATCCCTCAGAGAAAGCTTTCATGAATGCCACAAAACTCTGCAACAATGCCACTGACACCATTCCCAAGATATCAAAAAACATGTCAATAAATTAATTGTAATAAATTGTAACTGTTAATAATTGTAATTGTTAATAAATTGTAATTGTTAATAATTGTAATTGTTAATAAATTGTAATTGTTAATGAATTGTAATTGTTAATGAATTGTAATTGTTAATGAATTATCCTTGTGAAATCTGCCTCTGTGGCGAAAACTGGTTCATAACTTTAAAAGCTGCTCTGGGAGAGAAGAACATAAGAGTCCATAATCCTGTGAAAAAACCAAGCAGGGGAAGTGTCCTTGCAGGTAAAGGTTAATGAAAGAAAAAAGAAGATAACACTCATCAATAGCTCTGCTGATCCCATTAAACAGATTTCTCAGTGGCTGGAGTTGCATGGCAAGATAAATCAGGATATCAAACTTCCACATTGTACATTTAGAGCCATTTCACAGTCAATTTTAAAGGGATTTAAAAAATTTTCCCAGTAGAAGGTGAATATTGAGAAAAGTAAAAAAAAGGTGCCTCCTTTTTTTATCTCCATATCAAGTCCTAATTTCATTTATCGATGACAGGGGCAGCAAAGGCTGCAGAAATCCTGAAAGCAATCACTGCATCTCAAACTGGGGACAAAGAGAGCAGCAGTGAGGAATAAGTGGATCTTCAGGAGCTGTTGTGGTGCGCTCACATCTCATCTCCTGCTCATTCAGCCAGCTGATAACAAGAGGCTGCTACAAAGGATCCAGCAGAGCAAAGCAGAATTGTACAATTTGTTTATTCAGCTCCGGTGGAAACTCCAGCACGTTCAGGCTTGGAATTGCTGACTGGAAAAGGGATGAGAGAAAGAATTTAAATATTTGTACAACGTCCTGGACATGAGAATCACTTTGAAAAAGGAGAATTTTCAAGAATTTCTTGCTTTGAAGAGAAGATTTCCACAGCCCATAGAGCAGCTTGTTTATTTTGGAGAATAATTTGGAAATTAATTTAACGTCCTGGACATGAGAATCACTTTTAAAAAGGAGAATTTTCAAGAATTTCTTGCTTTGAAGAGAAGATTTCCACAGTCCAACAGCCCATAGAGCAGCTTGTTTATTTTGGAGAATAATTTGGAAATTAATTTAACGTCCTGGACATGAGAATCGCTTTGAAAAAGGAGAATTTTCAAGAATTTCTTGCTTTGAAGATAAAATTTCCACAGTCCAACAGCCCATAGAGCAGCTGGTTTATTTTGGAGAGTAAATTGGAAATTAATTTATCATCCTGGACATAAGAATCACTTTGAAAAAGGAGAATTTTCAAGAATTTCTTGCTTTGAAGAGAAGATTTCCACAGCCCATAGAGCAGCTTGTTTATTTTGGAGAATAATTTGGAAATTAATTCAGTGACCAAGTGGGAAAAAAAAACATTTATTTCATGTAATATTAACAGCAGCTTAGAAATAGCCAAAATTCACATTTCAAATATCTGCACCCTCAAGTAACTCCTAGAAAGGATTTATTTCTCTCAATAAAACTGGAGGTGATTTCACACTTTGTGATGCTGTTTCTCCAACTCCAGCCAAACCAGGTTTTTTATTGAATTATCAGCACACAGCTACAGCATTGTCAACTTTGAAATGTGTATTTTCAGCTCAATATTCAGGCCTGCATTGCTGCTTTTTATAATAACTGAAAACATTTCAACTTTGAAATGTGTATTTTCAGCCCAATATTCAGGCCTGCATTGCTGCTTTTTATAATAACTGAAAGCAGGCTCTAAACAATAAGTAATTATGATGTTTATGGTTGTTTTCATTATTCAGAAATTGTATAAAAATAAAAGATAATGCTGAAATGCTTGAAATTCTCACAACATCATTAATCCAACACCTGCATTTTTAATGATCTGCAATGGGATCTGCTAATCAAAATCACTTGTGCCAATGGCTGGTCTCAGTTGATGAAATGCTTACTAAAAATTGTGGGTTTTAGTGCTACAAATTGGAAGCAGGAAGAAAATCAAAGTACTACAGGGGGAAAAGAGGCTGAAGAAGTGAAATATGAAAATCTTAAGGAGGAAGAATAATTTGATTATCACCAAGATGCTCCCAGATAATTCAGGAATTACTAAGGTTCACTTTGAGTAGAACATTGTGTTTTCTTCTGCCAGCAGAGTAGAATAAAAGCAAAAATAAATGTGTTCAATGCTGAAACACAAAATTACTGAGTTTTGACCATGATCTGGTATCAGTGGTGCTCCTCCAAAAATTCACCTTCCTTAGGTTTCTGATTAACGCAAAATCACTGTTCTGAATAACCACTGCCCTTTAATTCTTCCTACCCACTTCTCCTGATTTCCTTTTTTTTCCTCCTTAAATTTCCTAAATTTGTTCCAACTCCCCTTGATGAGAAATGTCAATCAGTAGGATCAGGGATAATGGAGATTTTGGTCAAGGATAAACTGCTTCCCTCTCATGGATGGGGGAAAAGGAGAGGGGGGAAAGGGGAAAAAGGGAAAGGGGAAAAGAGAAAGGAAAATGGGAAACGGAAAAGGGGAAAGGAAAGAAAGAGAAACAAAGGGAAAGAAAGGGAAAGGAGAAAAGGAGAAAAGGAAAGAAAGGAAAGAAAGGAAAAGGAGGAAAGGAAAAGGGGAAAAGGGGAAAATGAGAAAAGGGGAAAAGGAGAAAAGGGGAACGAGAAAAGGAAAAGGAGAAAAGGATAAGGGAGGAAAGGAAATAAAGGAAAAGGAGGAAAAGGGAGGAAAGGAAAAGGGGAAAAGGAGGGAAAGGAAAAGAGAAAGGAAAGGAAAGGAAAGGAAAGGAAAGGAAAGGAAAGGAAAGGAAAGGAAAGGAAAGGAAAGGAAAGGAAAGGAAAGGAAAGGAAAGGAAAGGAAAGGAAAGGAAAGGAAAGGAAAGGAAAGGAAAGGAAAGGAAAGGAAAGGAAAGGAAAGGAAAGGAAAGGAAAGGAAAGGAAAGGAAAGGAAAGGAAAGGAAAGGAAAGGAAAGGAAAGGAAAGGAAAGGAAAGGAAAGGAAAGGAAAGGAGAAAAAGGAGAAAAAAGAGAAAAGGGAGAAAGAAAAAGGAGAAAAGAAGGAAAAGGAAAGGAAGGAAAAGGAAGGAAAAGGAAGGAAAAGGAAGGAAAAGGAAGGAATAGAAAAGGAGGAAAGGAAAAGGAGAAGAAAGGGAAAAGGAGAAGAAAGGGAAAAGGAAAAGGAAAAGGAAAAGGAAAAGGAAAAGGAAAAGGAAAAGGAAAAGGAAAAGGAAAAGGAAAAGGAAAAGGAAAAGGAAAAGGAAAAGGAAAAGGAAAAGGAAACCAAAAGTGAAGCATCTTGTACAAACCATTCAACTCCTTCAGTGAAAAGTTCCAGAGATAAAAGGAGAAGCAGAACCTTCCTGGGAAGGAACCATCTCCCACCCTAAAAAGCAGCTGAGATTAAAAGCTTGTTTTTATGTGATTAACATGAGGTGAAATCAAACATGGTTAATGAAGCTAAAAATGAGAATCTGATAAATTGGCTCTGTGAAGCATTGCCAGAGGCACACAATAAACCTTCCAAAAAAGAAAAGTCCTTTCCTTACTCCTTAAATTTCCATTTCAGATTCCAACAGGTAGGAATATCCGAAGCCAAATTTTCAGTTGGGCAAAACTTTCATATGATATCATTGAAAGCCAAGGAGTTCAGAGCACAAGCAAAGCAGGATGGGGGGGGGAAATTGTGGCAATAAAAGTTTTTCCCATTCCCCAGAGGCTGAGGAAAAGGATCTTTAAGTGGTACCTCGTGTTTAACCAAAAAACAACTGCACAAAGCTTTAAAGCAGCAGCACCAACAAAACACTTAACCTGCCTCAGCTGACAGGTGATGAGGAGCTTTAGGAACACTCTGCTGCAGCCTGAAGATGAAAGAATAAAACAAAGCTTTTCTTTTCATCTTAATGAGATTAAATCGTCCATTTAAAGGGGTTTTTACCACCACGTTGAGGAGTGTCTGACTGTAAATAAATTGGGATGGGAAGAAAAGGAGCAATTTAGTATTAAGCTTAAAGGTTTTAGTACCTGGAAGTCTCCTCGTGCTGCTGAAGTGGTGTTGGATCTAACAAGAGCTATTTTTCAATAATACAGAGAAAATAAATGCATTTAAACTCCTCTGCTCCTCCAGTCAGTGCAGAGAGAAATTTGGACAAGAATATTTGGTGTACTATAAAACCAGAGAGGATTCTGCAGAGCACAATAACAATTTCCTTGCTTGGTGCTATCAAGACTCATGTTGGTAAAATCAAACAGATCTAATTTACTCATTGGCTTTATCTCCTTAAAATGGTCAATGGTTTTTATTTTGTTCTTTAAGATTAAAAAAAAAAATCATTCAAACTGCTCCAAATGATTTCTATTCCAACAATCCCTTAAATGACAAAGCTCTTTATCTGAGCCAACTATCTGGGCTTTGTGACCTATAATCCCAGGAAGGTCTGTGAAGGACAAAGAGGAAAAGGACAGAACAGAGACAATTCTGCAAGAGCACACACAGGACATTTCTAACACAGACAAATGGGTCCCAAACACCATTTTCTGATTTTTAATTCATAAAGTAACCAAAACGGAGGAAAAATGGAAGAAAAAAAAAAAAAAACCAAAACATGTTGTTAAATTTTAATTAATTTTAACACACATAAAAACCCCCAAACTCAAAAACCCTACCACACAAGTCTGGCTCACAAACAGCAGATAAACTCTGGGCTCAAAGTCCTAAAGCTTTGCCAGGATTTAACTACAAAAGAATTTACTCCGAGCTAGTAAAAGGCAATGGCACCACTTCCATCCATAAAAGCATCAAGATCCAGTCCTTAAAACTCATTATTTCCTGATGTTCTGCAAAGGGCTCCATGAACTTAACTCTTCCTCCTGAACTGAGCTTAGTGGAAATTAATGCAAAAATAACACTAGAAATTAATGCAAAAATCACACTAGAAATTCATGCAAAAATCACACTAGAAATTAATACAAAAATCATACTAGAAATTAATACAAAGATCACACTAGAAATTGATGCAAAAATCACACTAGAAATTAATACAAAAATCATACTAGAAATTAATGCAAAAATCACACTAGAAATGAATGCAAAAATCACACTAGAAATTCATACAAAAATCACACTAGAAATTAATACAAAAATCACACTAGAAATTCATACAAAAATCATATTAGAAATTAATACAAAAATCACACAGCAGCCACCAACAGCTGTTTTCCAAAATTATTTCCCTGCTAAGCACTGGAAGATGAGGCTTTAACAAGCACAAATCTCGTGCTCCCACATGAAAAAGCAGAAGGTTTTAAGTTTTAACTCACAAACCACTGCTAAGCAAATACTTTGGATGTGCTTGTTAAACAGCAGCTATGACAAAAATCCCTTTATTTGTGTGCTACACAAGATTTGGAGAGGCAATGTCTGCACTCAGCAAACCCTAATAGAGCACAGGCAGCCTAAAGCAGAATAGCATGAAATTTAATTTCCCCAAATCCACCAGAGACCCAAAAGCACAGGGAAGGCAGTACATAAAAATTACCTGTTTCTAAGAATAGATGGAAACAAAAAGTGACATTATAAATGAAGGCTCTCTGAAAAATAAATTCTGCCTCTCTGCAAGAAGCCACACACAGAAAATCATTTGTAAAAGGCAAAAACTACAGAAGAAAGTGGCTGTCACTGCAGTGAGTGTGCCTGAGACTTATTTACTTCACATATGAGGACAGGACCTGGCACATCAGGGCTCTTCCTTTGAATTTCATCTGGAATAGCCCAAGTTTTCCATCAAGTGTAAAATAAGAAACCATTAAATCAATGAAATGCCCCCCTGATATCTGACAATAGTCATGGGATAAATTGGCTTGCACCCTGGCCCTCATGTAGGGGGAAAAAACTAAAACCACAGCTCAAGGCCACAGATTGAGAAACTAAATTCCTTCATTTGCAGAACGCTTGGAAACTCAGAATTTGTTTCTTTAGTTCCCTTTCCAAAAACCTTAATAAAGCAACAGTGGGAGCAGAAGAGGGGCTGGGAATCACCCAGTGCAATTCCAGCCCACACAGGGGCCACTCTTCCCACACAGAGTTGAGCAGGATGATTTAATTCCAAGGAAAGAAACAGAAAGAGGAAGAGACAGAGAAATCCCTGCTAAATTTGGCCTGGCCAAACTGCACAGTGACACAAACACAGAATTGCAGAAGGGGTTGGGATGGACTTTGGAATTTTCAGCTGGTCCGGGCAGGATAATTTTCACTTCAGGGTGTTCCAGCCTGGCCTCGGGCATTTCCAGGAACCCAGAGTCAGGCACAGCTCCCCACCCTCACAGAAAAAACTCCCTTTAAACCAAATCTGTATCATGTCAAACTCCAGGTTCATGTTAACACAAGTGGCATTTCTCAGAGCATGTTTAAATCTGTTTAATTCTATATTTAGGCTGTTCTGATGAGGAGTTGCTGGTGGTTTAAATCACTGCACACCACGTCAGGATTGTGTGGCGTTCACAGGGGTCTGAGGGTGAGGGAAGAGACAAGGATCTGACTCCAGGGTTCAGAAGGCTGATTGACTATTTTATGATATATTTTATATTAAAACTATGCTAAAAGAATAGAAGAAAGGATTTCATCAGAAGGCTGGATAAGAATAGAAAAGGAATGATAACAAAGGCTTGTGCTGACCAGAGAGTCAGAAAGCCAGACTGTGACTGCCATTAATTAAAAACAAAAAACATGGATCAATCCCAGATGCACCTGTTGCATTCCACAGCAGCAGATAATCAATGTTTACATTTTGTTCCTGAGGCCTCTCAGCTTCTCAGGAGGAAAAATCCTAAGAAAGGATTTTCCATAAAATATCATGGCTACAGTTAGGATAATGAGCAGATGAGGCTCATTGTAAGATCAATTAGAGGTTAAAAAATCACATTTGCAGGAGATGTTCCAACACCTTTTGCCTTTTATTCCTGCTTGCCTTTACTGTAAAATCCCTCAGTGCAGGGGTGTCTCAGCACTCAAAAAGTTATGTATTAATATAAATATCATATAAATATGACATTATATAGGATATATATTATATATAATATAATATATATATTATATATAGTGTATATATATAATATATATTATTATATTATATATAATTATATATATATAACATATATGTATCTATTTAACATATATACATATATATGTAAATATATATACAAATAAATATATATTATCATGTATTATAGATATATATTTTATGTAATGTAATAACACTGCATATAATATTATACAGGGATATTGTTATGTATTAATATATAATATTATGTCAATAATAATATTAATAATATATAATGATACATAAATATAGAGATATATAACATTATAATTTTTTATTATTATATATTATTCTTATTGTGGATATTATTAATAATAATATTACTATTACATTACATCAAGCAAATCATGGCCTTTCAGGATATCAGTGATCCACAACCATCTCAGTGTTATATTATATTACATTACATTATATTATTATATTATATCATATCATATATTTAATATTATATATATATTATATTATATTATATATATTATATTATATTATATTATATTATATTATATTATATTATATTATATTATATTATATTATATTATATTATATTATTATTATATTATATTATATTATATTATATTATATTACATTACATTACATTACATTATATTATATTATATTATATTATACTATATTATATTATATATATTATATTATATTACATTACATTATATTACATTACATTATATTATATTACATTATATTACATTATATTATATTATATTATTATATTATATTATATTATATTATATTATATTATATTATATTATATTATATTATATTATATTATATTATATTATATTATATTATATTATATTATATTATATTATATTATATCTATACTAAAAGAATAGAATTTTTATTCTTATTTTATTATTAAATGTTATATTTATTATTATATATTATTCTTATTGTGGATATTATTAATAATAATATTACTATTAAATTACATCAAGCAAATCATGGCCCTCCATTGATCCATAACCTGAGTGTTGCCTGAGGCTTTTACTCCATTTATTTCAGGTTTCCAGTACAAGTTTCAAACACATTTTTAGGAGGATTTCCCAGAGCTGTAAACAGAGAAGAGCAACCAAACACAAAAGCAAAACCCAAACTCTCCTGGCTCCTGCTACAGGAAAAAAGAAAATCCCCATCAGGAACTTCCTGAGCTTTCCAGGTGTCTCACAGCAAAGGGAATCAACCCAAGGCACTGCCAATATTCTGCTTTTTTTCCTGTTCTAAAAATAAGAGGGATTCTAGAAAGTAACATCACAAATGTCAGTTTATTTCATCTCTCAGCTCATGCAGAGACAAAGTGCTGCTGGAACAAATAGGTGGATGGATGCAATTAATACATGAAAGGGCAGAGAGCTGCCAGGTTTATTTGCAGAGGATTCTTGCTTAAGTGGCAGAAATTCAGCCCAACTCTCTAAACTTCAGGTGCTCCCAAAAACTCACAAAACAGAAAATAATTCCCACAAGCAATACTGCAAAGCCTCCCTCTAATTTCTCCTGAGATATTCCAGTTTTAAAATTCAGTTTTTCATGCAGTATCCAGCTGTCCATAATTACTAATATCATCAGGACATGCTGAAACTCTGCAAAAATATTAAATTTTAAAAATTAATAATCCTGATTTTTCTGAGTACTGGAATGTGCAGGGATAGGATGTCCTTAAGGATCTCCCATTTTCCCCAAATGTATCCTGAAAGCTTTTTCCTATGTAACCTCACACCCAAAAGGTGAAATTTGTCCTAAAGTTCACTTAAACCCTGGGTTTGTCTCCAATTAGAAACCAACACTTGAAATCCTCACATCCCAATAAAATCTTTCCATGTTTCTCACACAAGATATCCACTGAAACTCCACCCAAAACCACACAGCAACACAAAAAAAAGACACCAAAGCACAAAAATTCATCCATGAAAACCATCAAGGTATGACCCAGCTCCTGAGGAGGCACCAGCAGGGATGTTTTACTGCACCCCTACACAATATTTTGATATAAATCAGCCTTGGCTCATTTATTTAATGAGGACATAATAATAAACACAGTGAAAAAAAGGAGAAAAACCCTCTGTGCCCTTAACAGAATCTGTTTCTTCAAAGGGGAAAAAAAATTACTGAGCTACTGACACTCTTAATAATTTAAGAATTTATTCTTCTTTTTTCTCCCCTAATAAACTATTAGTTTTTCCAATATGTACTAAGCTAAAATGAATTAAAGCATTCTCTCTCTGAAGCTTTAGGTATAACACACACCCAGAAAAAAAATAAATAAATAAACCTCATTGCCTGACCAAATTACTTTCCATCAATATTGCTTTAGGAATTACAGCCAGACTTGAAAGATTTTACACTTGTTAAATATTTTAGTGCATTTAATATTCCTCAGAAGGCAGCAAGTGAGGCAAGCAAGCTGAGATGCTTTCAGACATTGGCTTTAGATGTCAGCTCTCAGTGCAAGTGGATGTAATTTCATTTCTGACCCCAAACTGAGTCAATAAATTCATCATTATTGGCAAGCAACAAGACACACGTTCTTCCATGGAACTTAATCCATTATTCCTCCACCAGAAGGTACCAGAGGTGGCCTGGAAGAAAGGGCTGGGTTTGAGAGCTTTGACATCTTCTCTTCTTTTTGTAAAGTGTTATTTGTCTGGGGTGCAGAAGCACTTCCTCAAATCACAAGTTCTTCAAGGAAAAATAAATTTAATGTTTTCTAAGCTTGAGAATGTTCAGCAATTCATGGAATCCTGGAATGGTTTGGGTGGGAAGGGACCTTAAAGAGCTTTTAATTCCATGGCAGGGACACCTCCCCTATCCCAGGGTGCTCCAGCCTGGCCTTGGGCATTGCAGGGATCAGGGCAGCCCCAGCTGCTCTGGGAATCCCTTCCCAAAATCCCACCCCAGGCTCCCTCTCCAGGGAATTCCCTCCATTCCCAGCTCTCCCAGCCTGCATTGGATCCATCCCCACCCCGACTCCTCTCTAGGAAGGGATTTTGGGATCTGGGGGCTTCACTGGGAACCTCAGCACTCCAGGAAGGGTCTCCCTTCCCTTCTCCATCCCCAATTTCCATAAAAATCCCTGGGGATGGATTCTGAGTGTCCCAAATCCCAGAATGGTTTGGGTGGGAAGGGCCCTTCAAGCCCATCCCATTCCAATGCCACCATCCCAGGCTGCTCCAGCCTGGCCTTGGGCACTGCAGGGATCAGGGGCAGCCCCAGCTGCTCTGGCAATGCCAGCCCAGGCAGGAATTCCTCATTGCCAAGATGCCACCATGGCTGCCCTCTGGCAGTGGGAGCCATTCCCTGGGTGCTGTCCCTGCAGGCCTTGTCCCCAGTCCCTCTGCAGCTCTGCTGGAGCCCCTGCAGGCCCTGCCATGTGCTGGGAGCTCTCCCTGGAGCCTTCCCTGCTCCAGGGGAACATTCCCAGCTCTCCCAGCCTGACATTGGATCCATCTCCTCTCCAAGACATTCATGGGCCCAGGGGCTTCACTGGGAACTCAGCAAACCAGGAACGGTCTCCCTTTTTTTCTGCTCTCTTTTCTCTCCCCATTTTCCATAAAAACCCCTCAGGATGGATTCTGAGTGTCCCAAATCCCAGAATCCCAGAGCAGTTTGGGTGGGAAGGGACCTCCAGGCTCATTCCAGGGACACCTCCCTATCCCAGGCTGCTCCAATCCTTCTGTGGCATTGCAGGGACCCAGGGCATGCAGGATTCCAACACTTCCCAAACCTAAAAGTCAGTTTTGATTAAAGGACCAGAATTTTCCCTTCAGAAAGGAAGGGAAAATTCCCTTTCCCTTTAAGGCATATCTGGATATTTGCATGTTCTGGGGTGTTTTTGAGTTTTTAACGTCTTTAACAATGGATAACAGTGTGGGAAAACCAACTCGAATTTGTGTTTACACTTGAATATCAGCCAGGAAAAAAAAAAAAAAACAAGAGGAATAAACTCCTTTAATGATCTACAAGCTAAAGATGTTAATGTCCTAAAACCATCTTTGTGAAAGGGCACTGGGTCCATTGTGATGCTCTGAAGGGCAAATCTGATTTGTTTTTTGCCATGAGAAGCAGAGAAGGAGGAGCAGAGCTCACCTGGCCTCGGTGCTGTCTGCCACTGCCTGAGGAGGGCTCCTTCATCCGGTCGATGACGCTGTCAGACAGCTGCAAACAAAACCAGAGAAACCTCAGCTCCTCCCTGTCCCCATCCCCCTCCAAATGCAGAAAACTCCACAAAAACAGAGCCTGGAGGTTCCACACAACACATGGCAGCTGCTCAAATCCACCCCCCAACATAAAACACTGCCCTCCATTGCTCACAGCACTCACCTCACAAAAAAGCAGAATAAAATTATTCTGCCTCTCACAGGGAGGAGTAAAGGAAATAAAACACTTTTGGTTTTTTTGGGTGTGCTGCTGGTTATTAATCATTATTTTTGCCTTTCTCACTGATTGAATTTGTCTTTCTGAGGTGCACAGCGCTCAGCCCAGGAAGAATTTCACCCTTCCAAGGACTTGTGCAACACAGGTGCTCGGAGTGGAACACAAAGTTCATTCTGATGTGGACACAAGCACAGAAAAATATTCAAATTGTGCAGAACCCATCCGTGCAAGAGCAGCCTCCAGTTCCCTGTCTATGGAAGGCCATGGATAAAATGAACCAAAGGGAAAGAATTATTTGCATAAGACTTGTGGATTCCAACTTCTGTCATCAAAGCACGGAATTATTTAGATTTGGAAGAGAATTAAAGAGTTTGAATTCCATGCCCTGGCATGGCAGGGATATATTTCACTGTGCCAGGGAGCTCCAAGCTCTGGCCTTGGGCATTTCCAGGGATTCAGGGGGAGCCACAGCACATGAACTCCACTCTGTATGGAAAATATGAATTATATTTTTATCTAATTTTATATATATATAATTAGATATAAATATAATATAAATAATGATAATATATATAATATAAATATTATAAATATAAATATTTATAATAATTTATAATAATATTATATATTTATAATAATATTATGAATATATAATATTAATAATATTTATAATTATTTATAATATTATATATTACAAATATAAATATAATATATAAAAATATAATATAAATAAATGATAATATATATAAATAATATACATATATATATGTATATTATTTATATATATATTATCATTTATATATAAATATGATACATTTATATCACTGTCACCTATTTACTCAAGAGCATGAAATGACTAAATGGAAAATAACCATTTGCTGAACCAGAATGAACTCTCAGGGCTCCTCCTGCACCTCTCCTCTCCAAAATCAGCAAGAAATGATAAAATTATTATCCCTCCTCATAGAAGCTACACAGTGCCTGACATGCAAACATTCCCTAAGCTGCAGGATTCCTCACGTTTGTTGTGTCACAAGTTCTGCAGCGCCCCAATCCTTCCCTGGATGTGAAAAATGCCAATCGTTTGTTTTCAGAATGTTAAAAGTTTAATAGTAATAAACTGGTTCTAAAAATAGTAATATAATTAGAGTAATAATAATAAGGACAATTTGGATGAGGACAGTATGAGATAATAAAAGCAAAGAATTAGGGACAGTCTGGGTACCTTTTCTGGGCAAAATAAGCCTGAAAAAAGCCCCACGTTAACAGAGGATTAACCCTTAAAAACAATAACCTGTTGTGTATTCATACACTTCATACATGATCCATAAATTCCATTCAAACACAGGACTGTGTCTGGGCAGTGTCAGCTTGTTCCTCTGAATCCTAACAGTGCCTTTGAGGTGGGAAGAAGTTCATTTTTTCTGATAAGAGAGCAACAAATTCTCTTTCTCTGAAACATTCAGGCGTCCTGTGGCTGCTATCTCACTGTGAGTCCTTTCTTTAGAAAACAAGTATCCTACATAGCATAGTTTCTATTTTAACATTTTGTTATAACCTAAAACTGTATTTAACAGCCTACCTAAGAGAATGAACACAGCACAACTTTCTAACACAACACATACAATATTCATGTCAATATTTGCAAAAAGCCAATCATAAAATGGGCATTTTTCACACCGGACATCCCAGGGATCCGGGGCTGTCACAGACAGCAGGGGCGGCATTGCTGCCCCTGGATCCCTGCCATGTCCAAATCCGGGCAGGACAGGGTTTGAGCAGCCAGGGACAGTGGCAGGTGTCCCTGCCATGGCAGGGGTGGCACTTTAATGTCCTCGCAGTGCCAGCCAGGCACTGAGCGGTGCCACACACAGCGAAGGTGAATCCTCAGCGTGCAGGGCAAAGGGAGGAGCTCCGTGTGGAGGTCAGGCAAAGACAAACGCGGCCCCTGCAGCCACAGCGAGCCCCCAGAGCGGCCCGCACGCTCCTTATCCCCCCGGAGAGGGGAAATCCCTGCGGGCAGCGGGACGCGAGCGGGGGCGGCCATTGGGACAGCGACACAGGGGAGGGACATGGGAAGGGGAGCAGCGGCCAGGCCAGGCCCGCAGCGCTGCGGCGAGCCCAGGGCCGGCCCCGCGCTCACCCGCACGCCCTTGACCACGGTGATATTCTCATTCTCGTCCGCCTCGAAGGTGACGCGCCGGGTGCTGCCGCCGCCGCCCATCTCGGCCCCGCGGACACACGGACGGCCCCAAGGAGACTCGGCGAGCACGCTGCCAGCGCGCCCCGCAGCAACGCCGCTCCCCATTGGCCAGCCGAGCCGCCCCGCCCGTAGAACGCCGCTTCCTATTGGCTGAGCCGGCGCGTCGCCATGGAAACGGCGCAGCCCGCCCCTGCCGGGAGAGACAGGTACCCGGAAAGGTGCGGGAAGTTTTTCGGGGCGAACTTCATGAGGGGCGCAGGGACTACAAATCCCGTGATGCTCCGCGCAGGGAGGAAGCGGGATAGGCGTGCCCATCCGCGCGGTGCGCGCTGGGTAATGTAGTCATGTCCGCCCCTGGGTCTGTGCGGTAGCCGAGCACCAGCCAGCGCCTCCGGGGTGCTGAAAACCCTCTGGGGAGAGGCTGAGGGAGCTGGGAAGGGTCTGGAGAACCAGGAGGGGCTGAGGGAGCTGGGCAGGGGCTGAGTCTGGAGAAATGTCCCTGGGGGTGCTGGTGACAGTGGCTGGACATGCCCAGGTGTGCCAGGTGGGCAGGAGGCCGCTGGCACCTGGATTTCAGCAGGAATGGAGTGGGCAGCAGGGTTAGGGAAGGGACTGTCCCCTGAGCCGGCACTGCTGAGGGACCCCCTGGAACCTTGGGGGCAGCTCTGGGATCCTCAGGGCAGGAAGGGCCTGGAGGGGCTGGAGAGGGTCCAGGAATGGAGCTGGGAAGGGTCTGGAGAGGCTGAGGGAGCTGGGAAGGGTCTGGAGAACCAGGAGGGGCTGAGGGAGCTGGGAAGGGTCTGGAGAGGCTGAGGGAGCTGGGAAGGGCCTGGAGAACCAGGAGGGGCTGAGGGAGCTGGGAAGGGTCTGGAGAGGCTGAGGGAGCTGGGAAGGGCCTGGAGAACCAGGAGGGGCTGAGGGAGCTGGGAAGGGTCTGGAGAGGCTGAGGGAGCTGGGAAGGGTCTGGAGAACCAGGAGGGGCTGAGGGAGCTGGGCAGGGGCTGAGCCTGGAGCAAAGGAGGCTCAGGGGCCCTTGTGGCTCTGCACAAGTCCCTGCCAGGAGGGCACAGCCAGGGAACAGGGACAGGAGCAGAGGGAACGGCCTCAGGCTGTGACGGGGCAGGTTTAGGTTGGAAATTAGGAAAGATTTCATCCCTAAAAGGGTTGTCCAGCCCTGGGACAGCTGCCCAGGGCAGTGGTGGAGTCCCCATCCCAGAGGGATTTAAATCCTGTGATGTGGCATTGGGGACATGGTCAGTGGTGGCCTTGGCAGTGCTGGGAATGGTTGGACTCAATGCTCTGGGAAGGCTTTTCCAGCCTAAACCATTCCATGTGTGCAAAATGCCTATTTTATGCGTGGCTTTTTGCAAATATTTAAATTAATATTATATGTGTTGTGTTAGAAAGTAATGCTGTATTAATTCTCTTAAGTAGTGTGGTAAATAAAGTTTTAGTTTATAACATAAGGTTAAAATAGAAACTATGCTATGTAGGATACTTTTTTTTTTCTAAAGAAAGGACTCACAGTGAGATAGCAGCCACAGGACACCTGAATCTTTCAGAGAAAGAGAATTTATTGCCCCATTATCAGGAGAAATGAACTTCTTCCTGCCTTGCTCAGCCTTGAAGACTCCATTAGGATTCAGAGGAACAAGCTGACACTGCCCAGACAGAATCGTGTGTTTGAATGGAATTTGTGCATCATGTATGAGGTGTATGAATATGCAACAGGTTATTGTTTTTAAGGGTTAATCCTCTGTTAACGTGGGTCCTTTTTTGGGCTTGTGCTGCCCAGAAAAGGTACCTGGACTGTCTGTAACTCTTTGTTTCTATTGTCTCATATTGTCCTCATCCAAACTGTCCAAAATTTTTATTACTCTAATTATATTGCTATTTCTATAACCATTTTATTACTATTAAACTTTTCAAATAATAAAAACAAGTGATTGGTGTTTTTCACACAGTTCCCTGCTGTGCTGAGGGGTGAGAGCCCCTGGGCCTGGGCTGGTGCCTCGTTCCCTTTTCCACATGAAATTCCCATTAGCACAGCCCCTTTGGGCATCTAATTTCCTTTCCAGCAGATTAATAATGTTATTAATGAATTGTCTTTTCAGCCTGCAAGATAAACTGCATCTGAATCTGGCTGTTCTGGGAGCTTCTTTTTCTTCCTGAAGTCCCAAAACTGCTGGGTCAAATGCTAACAAATAACAACAACCATGGTATTTGGGAAACTTCCTCTTTGCTTCTTTTCCCCTTCCAAGTCCTTCATTGCTTGGCTCAAGGAGGGAAAGCCTATTTGCACCACGGTGATCCCAAAACCTTCCCCTCCCCTTTATCCCAAGGTGGGTTTTGCACAATCCCAGCAGCTTTTTGCTGCCACATCTCATTTCTCTGTCCCCACACCACCAGCAGCATCAGCAGAGCTGCTCCTGCCTCCTTGCTCCATTTCCAACCCGTTTTTATTTGGATATAACGTGTCTGTCAGCCACCATTGCTGCCTTCCTTGGGGCTCAAGATCTTGCTGATGGCCACTTTGCTACCAAATAAAAATTGCTGGGGAATATTTCAAGGACACAAAGCTGTTCTCCTGAGGGGTGAGATGTGATGTTTATGGGCTGGTTTTACGGATGTTAAACCACTTTCTATGAGGGGGCTCTGTTAAGAATTCACCATCCCTGAAACTGTGAGGTTTTTTCCACAGAATAAATGTGGATCTCTCTGTCTTCATTCTGAGCACTGCTAAGAATTCACCATCCCTGGAACTGGTTTTATTTTCACAGAATAAATGTGGCTCTCTCTGTCTTCATTCTGAGCACAAACAAACTGATAGAGATGAGTTTTCTTTATTTTTCCCCTCTGGGAATGTTTTTAAAGGGTCAAATTGTGTTTATTCAGTGAGTGATGGCACTTTTGGAAACGCTCAGCTCCAAATCAGAAGAAGCTCTTCCCAATTTATTTGGCAGGGCCCAGACACAGCCCTTGCCTCACTGAACAGGAAGATTTATATTTAGGAATTAAGGTTTTAACAACAGCTCTTTTCCTACCAGGGGCTTTTTATGATTGTTTTCTATGGCTGGAAATTACAGAACATATGCAGAGATTTCAGCAGGGGGGTTAAAAAAAAAGGGACAAATGGGCAGAATTAATACTCAAAATGGCTTTGGGTCATTTTGCTGTGTCTGGGAAGTTCAGTGGCAGTGGGAAGAGCAGGACTGAGGTACCCCAGAATTTATGGCTCCCCTCTAATAGGTGGAAATGAAAGAGTCTTTGCTGCAGGCCAGGGCTATCTATATGTCAGGAGCTTCTCTCTGTGGGCTGTCAGGCCTATTGAAGAGCTCTTTGGAGGGTATTGCTAGATGGGAAAAATAAAATAAAATAAAATAAAATACTGTTAGAAATTAATGTTGGAAAAAGCTACAACAAATTTGCAGCCCAAAAATCATTTGTTAACTACTGGCAAATAAACTCCTGTCCAGCTCACAACTCTCAGGAGCAATCTGCAAACAGAAAGGGAAGGTGGGCTGTGTAAAAGTGGAACATTTTATATGTTCATATAAATAATGGGCTCATTTCAGGAGTGGTATAATTGTGGTACATGGGATTGTAGGAGTTCCCTTCAGTGGTTAGCAGAGAGTGCATTTCTACCAGAGAAAAACACAACAAAAAAGCAGAATGGCAAAGAAAAATGTAGCAATCAAAATCCACCTATTAATTGCTTCTGATGGTGATTGATCTGAGCCCACTTCAGATGTGTGCAAGCAGAAAATTCACCTCAAACTGGCAAACCCCAGGTATGGAATAGAGAATCTGGAAAACAAGCAGGAACATCAAATCAGGGAATCACAGAAAAGTTTGGAAAAGCCCTTTAGGATAAAGTCTGGCTCTGCCAAGCCACCCATGTCCCCAAGTGCCACATCCACAGGGATTTTAAATTCCTCCAGGGATGGGGATTTCCCACTGCCCTGGGCAGCTCTGCCAGGGCTGGACAACCCCTTTGGGAAGGAATTATCCCAAAATCCCCCCTGAGCTGCCCTGGCCCAGCCTGAGGCCGTTCCCTCTGCTCCTGTCTCTGTTCCCTGTCCCCTCCTGGCAGGGACTTGTGCAGAGCCACAAGGGCCCCTGAGCCTCCTCTGCTCCAGGCTCAGCCCCTGCCCAGCTCCCTCAGCCCCTCCTGGTTCTCCAGACCCTTCCCAGCTCCATTGAAGTGAGTGCTGAATCGCTGGGGGGGAATCAAACAAAGCTCCAGTTTTCACAGGAATCCACAGTAAACTTCCCACCACCTGTTCCAAGGGCTCTGTGCTCTATCACACACCTTGTTGAGGCTCCCAGTTCCTCACATTAAAACACCTTTGAAGCTCCAAGCACAGCGTTTGTGGTACCAACTGCTCAAAGCTTGTCCTGCTCAAAGCTCCAGCTGCATTTCATGTGTGGCCAAGGCAGGATTCACTGATGTACTGACCTGTTCCTCCAGCAAAAACACCAAAAATCTGTTTAACAGCAGCAGCCCTGGGCAAAACCCAGAATTTCTGTGATACACAAGATCTGCTCCTCCCAAACAAACTGGGTGAGGTTTTCACTGTTTTATGGTTTGGGTGAGAGTTAAAGGAAAATTCTTTTACTGCTCACTCAGAAATCTGCAGGTACAAATAACACAAAAGTATTGTAAAACTCTGCTGAATATGTTTCACAATTTATCACATTAAGGTTGGAAAAGACTCAAATTCATCAACTCAAACTGTTCCTCCAGCACTGCCAAGGCCACCACCGACCCACATCCCCAAGTGCCACATCCACAGGATGTGGAGGGAATGGAGGGATTTAATGTCCTCCTGTTCAGCCCTTCACAGAAGGAATTTTTTCTGTTATCAAAATCTAAACATCCCCTGCCTCAGCCTGAGGCCGTTCCCTCTGCTCCTGTCCCTGTTCCCTGGGCTGTGCCCTCCTGGCAGGGACTTGTGCAGAGCCACAAGGGCCCCTGAGCTTCCTTTGCTCCAGGCTCAGCCCCTGCCCAGCTCCCTCAGCCCCTCCTGGTTCTCCAGGCCCTTCCCAGCTCCCTCTGCCCCTCCTGGTTCTCCAGGCCCTTCCCAGCTCCCTCAGCCCCTCCTGGTTCTCCAGACCCTTCCCAGCTCCCTCAGCCCCTCCTGGTTCTCCAGACCCTGCCCAGCTCCCTCAGCCCCTCCTGGTTCTCCAGACCCTTCTGGATCTGTTCCAGCCCCTCCAGGTCCTTATTGTCACGAAGGTCCCAAAACTGAACACAGAAATTGAGGTGTGTGGAATTTTTGGGGTCTTTTGTCATGGGGAGGAAAGATGAATCTGACTTCATGTTTTGAGAAGGTTAATTTATTACTTTATCATATTATTATATTAAAGAATGTTATATTGAAACTATACTAAAGAATAGAGAAAGGATACAGACAGAAGGCGTAACAGGATACTAATTAAAACTTGTGACTCCTTCCAGAGCCCTGACACAGCTTGACCCTGATTGGTCATTAAGTTAAAACAATTCACATAAAACCAATGAAACAATCCCTGTTGGATAAACAATCTCCAACCACATTCCAAAGCAGCAAAACACAGGAGAAGCAATGAGATAATTATTGTTTTCATTTTATTCTGAGGCTTTCAGCTTCTCAAGAAAAGAAATCCTGGTGAAGAAATTTTTCTAGAAAATATAACAGTGACAGAGGTGGGGCCTCAGCAGTGCCAAAAACAATGATTAGGTTATCTTCATTAATATTGTATTTTTAGGTTAAAAGCTTTCACTCTTTGTTCTGCCCTGTGCTTTTCCACATTTTCCCTTTTTATGGGCAGGTTATAAATGCCTGGTTCTTTGTTAAAACACAACTCTCTTGTCCAATCCTGTTTGTCCTTGTCTGAACATATTCCATTGAGGCAGAAATATTTCTTCCACCACTCAATACTCAATTTTTCTGATGTACTCCACCAGTACTGAAGGACAGCCTTGCCAGGCATTCCCAAATAAATCCTAATGTGCCCAGGAACAAATGACAATTAAAATTCAGTCTCTTGTGTGAGGAATTTTAAAATGCCATGAAAACCCTGGATGGGTGAGGTGCTCATGGCTCATTGCACTCCTGCTGTCAGGTTCTGCTCTGTGGAGCATCTCCTGCTCAGTCACTGTCACACTGGGTGACTTTGCCAGGTGTCCCTTGGTGGTCCTTGTAGGAACCCAGGGCATTGCTCTGGCTGCCCTGGGTGATTCCAGACCCTGCCAGGGGGCTCAGAGACCCTGGCACAGAGTCACAAACACCTGTGCCTTTGATTTTAGCCCATGGAAACAATTCCCAACTTTGTGTGAGGAGTTACAAGCCACAAGAGTGTGAGTAGAATGATAGTGAATTTGTCACAGGGTGAAAAAGTAGAATTTTGGGGGTTTAGAATGGGGGTTCAGGAGGCAAGACGGAGGAATCTGGGTGTGTTCTGTCCTTCTTCTTCTTGTCCTCCATTTTCTGCTGTGATGGTGACACTTCTGGATTGGTTTAGAGCACAGACAGACTGTCTAACATGGGTGATAGGTATTGGAAAATTATTGTAAATAAAGTACAGGTAGTTCTTAGTATAAAAAGCCAACACCACCCCAAGGGCAGGGGCTGTGCCACAACCCAACCTGCTGGACAGATCTCAGTGTGCCAGAAATACAGATAAGAGCAAATAAACAACCTTGAAAATGAGAGCCAAGGAATCCTGACTTCTTCTTGGGTCTCAGGGCTGGGGAAAAGAGACTTTCCAACACCTCGGGGTCATCTCCACACCAGAGACCCCGTCAGTCCTGTGTGCTCCATGGAATGTTCAGCGTGGAAGGGCTGGGATTGTTCCTCAGCTCCTCCTCAGCAGCCACTGAATGTCACAGCAGCATCTGCAAGGTCTCAGAGCATGGAAACAGCTCTTTCCTGTGGCATGGAACACAGAGTCTTCTGCTGGAAATGGGATCCTGTCACTGTTGTATTTCCTGAAAAATCCCTTCGCCAGGATTTCTTCTCCTGGGAAGATGAGAAGCCTCAGCTTCTCCTGTGTTTGCTGCTCTGGAATGTGGTCTGGAGATTGTTTATCCAAACATGTAAATTGTTTTTAATTAATGACCAATCACCATCAGCTGTGTCAGACTCTGAGGAGTCAGTGACAAGTTTTTATTATCATTCTTGCTAAACCTTCTGTCTGTATCCTTTCTCTTTCTTTAGTATAGTTCTAGTATAACATTCTTTAGTATAATATAATATTATAAAGCAATAAATCAGCATTCTGAGAACATGGAGCCAGATTTTCATCTCTCACCTCGTCCTGGGGACTCTCACAAACTCAACAGGATCCCATTGATGCCTGGAGAGGCTGCCTGGAACAGAGGCTAGACAGAGTTAAAGGAATAAAGATATTTATCAAAGGCCTTCAGAGGATACACCTTGGGCAGTGCAAGTGCCCAGCCATGGATGGACCCAAGATGGAGGCCTGGTCACAAATCTTCACACTTTTATAAGTTTTAGTCCATTTCCATATTGGAGTTCATTGTCCAATTACAGCTCCAGGTTCTGCAGTCCCATCCTCACAGACTGCTCTCCTCAGTTTGTTGTTGTTGTTGTTTTTATTACTTGAGTCTAAAGCTGCAGTGGTGTCCTTGGTTCTGGGGCTGGAAAAGGATTGTTCTGTGTGACTGAACTGTGAGGAGAACTGGCTGACACTTTATATGGAGTTCAGAGTTACATGCTAATGAGTAAATCATAGATTCTATCTTCAGGACATGCAGACAATCAGGATTTATTTGGGTGGGAAGAGACCTTCAAGACGATCCAGTTCCAGCCTGATGGGCAGGGACACCTCCCACCATCCCAGGCTGCTCCAGCCTGGCCTTGGGCACTGCAGGGATCAGGGGCAGCCCCAGCTGCTCTGGCAATGCCAGCCCAGGCAGGAATTCCTCATGGCCAAGATGCCACCCATGGCTGCCCTCTGGCAGTGGGAGCCATTCCCTGGGTGCTGTCCCTGCAGGCCTTGTCCCCAGTCCCTCTGCAGCTCTGCTGGAGCCCCTGCAGGCCCTGCAATGTGCTGGGAGCTCTCCCTGGAGCCTTCCCTGCTCCAGGGAACATTCCCAGCTCTCCCAGCCTGGCTCCAGAGCTGAGGAGCTCCAGCCTCCTCTGGAAAAAAACATGAATTTTTCTGTTTCTGAGCAAAAAGAAAAAAAAGAAAAGCTGATTTCAGTCCTTGATGTGTTACATGCCGGAGCCTCGGATTTACCTGTGGACTTCAAAGTGTGATGTATTCACATAATGTCACATTAATCTGTGATAATTTATGTTGATATCCTTTTATCTGACTGGTGTGGTTCCCATCAGCAGCAAGTGAGCTGTGGGATTTGTAGCCAGCCCGACTGTCATCTCCAAGTCCACATTTGATTCATGGTCTCATTTCCTGCTTTTTCCTCCCACTGCTCACAGACCTTTTTTTCTTCTTTCCTTTTCCATGGTCCATTTATTAAATGTAGAGTTAGAAACACAATTAGAATTTACTCAAGTCTATAATGTCTGAATATTAAATCTTTGGAGCAATAAAAATTCTTTCCCAAACATTTCTTATCTGTGTTTTCTCTTCAGCTGATGAACTCAGGCCTAATTACTGAAGGAGTGACCTGATTTGATCCATTCCAAGCAATCACTGTGTGAATAATCCTGACATTCCCAAGCACAGATAAACCTCCTCTAATCTTAAATTAAACTTTATTCCAGCACCCAAAACCTGAACTTTAGGGATGACTTCTCATCCATTCCTCAGTACAAATAAAATATAAATTAGGATGGTTGTGGTCACGTAGAGCATATTGTGTATTGGGGCTTTTGTCTTGTCAGCCAGAAACAACCAAGGGACTTCAAAAATGAATTTTTCAGTGGCTGTTTCCAGCAGAGTGATGGACTGGATGCCACAAGGAGCTCCAAGGGTTCGGGTGATCCCTGAGGACAGGGATTGCCTGTCTGGGGTGGTCTCCTGTGCCTGGCTAAATCCAGGAGGGCAGGGCTGAGCACAAATTTGCAGCGAAAAATCATTTGTTAACTACTGGCAAATAAACTCCTGTCCAGCTCACAACTCTCAGGAGCAATCTGCAAACAGAGAGGGAAGGTGGGCTGTGTAAAAGTGGAACATTTTATATGTTCTCATAAATAATGGGCTCATTTCAGGAGTGGTGTAATTGTGGTGCATGGGATTGTAGGAGTTCCCTTCAGTGGTTAGCAGAGAGTGCATTTCTACCAGGGAAAAACACAACAAAAAAGCAGAATGGCAAAGAAAAGTGTAGCAATCAAAATCCACCTATTAATTGCTTCTGATGGTGATTGATCTGAGCCCACTTCAGATGTGTGCAAGCAGAAAATCCACCTCAAACTGGCAAACCCCAGGTATGGAATAGAGAATCTGGAAAACAAGCAGGAACTTCAAATCATGGAATCACAGAAAAGTTTGGAAAAGCCTTTTGGGATAAAGTCTGACCATTCCCAGCTCTGCCAAGCCACTACTGAGCCATGTCCCCAAGTGCCACATCCACAGGCCTCCAGCTGCTCAGGCACAAAAGCAGGAGGATTTCATGTTTAACATCAGTGTCAGCCCCAATGCTCCCTGACCTTCACCAGGCTCTGCTCCCCACGGAGTTTTTCATCAGAGAACTTGGCTGGGCTGGGGCATCATCCAGGCCCCATCCCAGAGCTCCTGCAGGGAGCATCAAGGGCTTGGGACTTCCATGGATGTTGGGGAAGATGAAGCAGGAAAGCCTTATCAATATGATTGTCTGGCAAAAGATTTTGAGAATATGGAAACTATAAGCGAGATTGAAATGAAAGCAAGCTCTGAGATCCCTCAGTTACTGAACAACTGGAAAACAATGGTGTGACTGGCTGAAGGTGATCCCCTTGTGATGGAACAACACCCTCTGCTTGCAGACAGGCCCAAGGGTCAGAGCAGACCCTACAGCTTGGCAGAAGGGGCCCAAAGATGAGTTTTTATGGTTTAAAATGTAGCACAGTGTGGTAATGTAGTGATTCTTATAGGATGTAAATGCTATAGGATTTGTATCTTGTATGAGATTGTTAGTGAGAATCAGAATATTCAACACAGAAGAAGATTCATGGTATTGTAACGGGAACTTCGCCCTCTTGCCTTTTACTCTCTTACCCCTTTTACTCCCTTACACTCTTACTCTCTCACCCTCTCACCCTCTCTCTCCCTCTCTTCTCTGGGGCCTACCCCGAGCTGTGGCTGCAGCTCCAGCAGGGCCCTGCACCCAGGCCCTTTGCAATGAACCCCAAATCCCAGCAGGGCCCTGCACCCAGGCCCTTGGCAATAAACCCCAAATCCCAGCAGGGCCCTGCACCCAGGCCCTTTGCAATAAACCCCAAATCCCAGCAGGGCCCTGCACCCAGGCCCTGTGCAATAAACCCCAAATCCCAGCAGGGCCCTGCACCCAGGCCCTTGGCAATAAACCCCAAGTTCCACCACCTGACTTCAGAGATCTCTTGTCTCCATCCATCCCAACCGTCCTATCCCACGATGTTCCTACATTTGGAGAGAGCTGCTGCTGTTGAGTCACAGGGCCTGGGAGCTGAGCTTTCACCATCAGAGTTTTGATCATTCTCTGTCCTTTCCGCTCTGTCTGAACACAGAGAGAGATTTGAAGTTACCCCTGTTAATATTCACTTTTTTTCACTTCATCATTAAACACCTCCCTCCTTCTCTCCCTCCCTCATTTTCTTTATTTTTGTGGGGGCTGAACTGCAGAATTCCTCTCTGGAAAACATTATCTGATATCTCTGTTTATTGTTTGTGCTTCCTCAGGAGCCAGGAAGTGTTGTGGTTGAGATGGAGACAATACAAAGCAAACAACTCAATTTCCAGAAAGTTTCCAACTGTTTTTGTTCCAGCATTGATGCTTTTTATACATTCTCACACAACTCATCAGTTTGCACTTTACTCATTGGTCACAGGAGACAAACAAGGTGCTCATTGAACAGCAGTTGCAGTTTCTCTGATTTATCCTTCTGTCTGTCTTGGGTTCTGTGCCAATGACCTGGGCAGGAAATTCTTTCAGGGGTAAACATGGATCCTCCTATTAAACACAGATCCTCTTATCAAACATGGATCCTCCTATCAAACATGGATCCTCCTCTTATCAAACATGGATCCTCTTACCAAACGTGGATCCTTTTATCAAACATGGATCCTCTTCTTACCAAACATGGAACCTTTTCTTATCAAACATGGATCATCCTATCAAACATGGATCCTCTTCTTTTCAAACATGGATCCTCCTATCAAACATGGATTCTATTATCAAACATGGATCCTCTTCTTATCAATCATGGATCCTCCTAGCAAACATGGATCCTCTCATCATACATGGATCCTCTTCTTATCAAACATGGATCCTTTTCTAAAAAATGCATCATCTTCTGAAATGTGTGTCCTCTTATCAAACACAGATCATCCTTTCAAACATGGATCCTCCTATCAAACACGGATCCTCTTATCAAACATGGATCCTCTTATCAAACATGGATCCTCTTCCCAAACTTCTCTCTGGCTCACAGAAGTTGCTGTAAAGTCTCTTCCCCAGGGAGCCCAGGGGAAGGAGCAGCGTGGTCATGGTGAGCTCCATGGAACCATGGGAGGGTCACTGGGTGTCCATGGGGATGTGGGGATTTCTCAGGAGCTCAGCCCCAGCCTGAGGAGTGGTCTGACCACCAGGAAAAAGGCTCAAGAGGGAAAGAAGAGACAGGAAAAATTAGAAGAGAAATTACTTTTCCAATGTGCCAGGTGGGATCTCCTCGAGGGAGCACGTGGAGAAGGGCTCCAAAGTCACAGAGAATGGGGAAGTCTTTACTGTCCCCAGTAACACAGGAAAGGGGGTCTGGAAAAATCAGGATACAAACACTTGCTTGGATACAAATACAACAGTTTTCACTCTCCTGGAATTAAATTTTCTGTGCCTTGCCTCTTTATTTATGGGGAGGATCCTTCTACTTCCTCACTGCCCTTGTCCTGAATCCCATTCCAGTCCTTCCAGCAGACATGAGAGGAGTCATCCCATGCTGGGACATCACCTCCACTTTCACTAAAATAGATTTTTTTTTTCTATAATAGAGCTTATCCAATATCCAACATCATGTGAAACAGCAGCTCAAACTAAGTAAGAAACTTTAAAATGGTGAAGGATGCAACTTTAAAATGGTGGAGGATACAGCTTAAAATGGAGTAGGATTCTTGTAAAATCCTTCAGTGTTTTTGGTAGTTTACTGTTCAAAAGAAAAAGCAATTTTTAGCAGTCCTGGATATGCATTCATTGAAACCCCTCCATTTCTGCAGGGAAATTCAAGCCTCAATCTTAGGGTTGATCTGTGGGGGAAAGTGAAACCTTTGGTTCAATCCAGTGGCCTAAAGTTTATTAGAGGAAAATGGATCAACATCACTTTGCTCCACACTGCCTAATAAAATATTTTATTCTTCAAGAGACCTTAATTCCGTGTATCCAAACCCAAAATGGAGAGCAGTCAGATTGTTTCTTTACACAATTTTCTTGAAGAGCTTTCCCCAGGGAGCTCGTGGTTCTTTAATTGAAATGTGCCTGTATTTCCTTCAGCTCATTATAGGAGCTTTAAACAAGACCCAGCCTGTGGGAATCAGCAGGGAAAAGTCCTTTATTTGCCATCCAGGTTACTCCACTGGCACTGTTTGCTTTTCCAGGAGTAAATTTTCCAACAGGCTGACAGCTCCGTTGTTAAAGTGCCATAATAATTAAAGAGGAGATTAAACAATTCAGGAGAACAGTGACTAATTGAAAGAGGTGCATTTCCCTCTGCATGCAGCATGAGGGACACCAGTGATGACATTCTGCCCCAAAAATGTGTCCCAAAAATGTGCACTGTGGATTTGAGCCCAGGAAACAACTCAGGGGTGGAAATAAAGCTGCACAGCGAGTCAGGGAGTTCAGTGCTTGTGCCTTGACTGAAAGATGACTGATGGGTTATTTGATTACAGAGCTGAAACACTTCCACAAGGAGCAAATACTGGAGCTTTTCAACCTCTCAGGAGGAATTCTAAGGGAGGGTGGGTGTTAAAGGAGGAGAAATACATTTTATGAGACAGATCTGCAAGGATTTGGGACAAAGCTGAAGGAAAAGTAAATCCCCTGTGTCCACCCTGGGTGCCTGGAGCAGGTTCTCCTTCAGGAGTGCTGGCAAGAGAAGGAAATGTTGTGGCAGGAGAGCAAAGTGGATTAACTGGTGTTAAAAATCCTGTCCCTGGAGCTGCCAAGGATTTCAAAATCATCAATGAATCTGCTGTTGTGGGCACATGGAAGATCAAGGTGAGGAACAGAGACTTGTACTGCTCTGGAAACTCAGGTGTCTGCTCAGATTGGGGTGAGGACAGCAGGGGCAGTTTGGGGGACTGTCCCATCTTACTGCTGGTGTCAGACACCTCAGTCTGCTGAAAATGGTGATTTTAGGAAGAGATTCTTTACTGTGAAGGTGGTGACACTGGCACAGGGTGCCCAGAGAAGCTGTGGCTGCCTCTGATCCCTGGAAGTGTCCAAGGTCAGGTTGGACAGGAGTTGGAGCAGCCTGGGATGGTGGAAGGTGTCCCTGCCCATGGCACTGGATGGGCTTTGAGGTCCTTTAAACCCAAACCATCCTGGGATTCTGTGATGCCCAGAAATGGGAGCTGGCTGTGCCTCACTGAGCCAGCCTGCCTCTCCAATTTTATTCAATAAAATTCCTCCCAGCGAGGCCAGAGCTTTCAGTGTGAGCTGGATGAAATCTCTGCTCCATGGCTGAGTTTGCCTCACTCCAACAGGGAGGGAGTAGCGCCCCTTCCATGATGAGCTTGAAATGGGAAATCAGCATAAAAAAGGATTGTGGGAATCAAAGTGGAAAAGAACTTTGGGTGTCCTTTCCTTTGGCACAGCCTTGACAAGGACTTCTTGCCCTTGCTTAGCAGATCTAACAGATTAAAACTCAACATATTCCTAAATTATTTTCCTAATCAGATTCTTATTAAGATACAATAAACATCCTAAAATGAATATTTCTTTCTATGGCAGCTGTTGTGGCCATACACTGGGAAAAACTGGATCATGCCACGTTTCTGCAGATGTTTGATCCATTTCTGGAGAAGGTTTTTGTCTCTAATGCTGCACTGACACAGCCCAGAGCTCTCAGGTTTGTGTGGGGAGGTCGCCAGCTTCTCCAGAGGTTTGTTCTGTGAAATTTGCTCTTTTCCTTTCTGGAAGAAATCATGCAGCCAACTGCCTGTGTGTGTGCAACAGAGGCAATCCAAGCAAAAGCCAGAGTTGTGTGTTATTTGCCAGGATGATCAGGAATGGTGAAACAGCAAACTGATTAATTATGCATGGCCCAGGCAGATTATTTACTCAGTCAGACACTAACACAGGATCTTTTGTCTTGTTTTCGGTCTTGCTTGCTAATCTGTTTGATTTGGCAGTTTGTAAATAACTGGTTAATAAAATTTAGGAATATTAAACCTGAGTGGTGAGTAAAGGGCAGCCAATGCTCACATCGAAGGGCAGTGAAAGACACAGATCTTTTTTAATCAGCTGCAATAGGGGAGAAGTAACAAAGCAGGGAGAGGAAACAAAGACAGGCCCCCAAAATGCAGTTTTGTGACCCCACCTGGGTGCTGTGCCCAGGTCTGGGGCTCAGAGTCACCTCTGCCAATGCTCCATTTCTGTCTGACACAACTGACATCACCCAGGAAATGCTTTATGGTTTTAGCAGCTTTTCCCCTCCCATCATTAAATATTTAACAGTTCTAAATTAACATTGGGTTGTTTTGGCTGAGTTTTGGGCAATGGGCTGAACTGTGCAGATGAGAGGAAATTGTTTATCAGTCACACACTGAGGAAGGACATTTTGTGTTTCCATCTCCAATCTCTCCTATCCCTCTTCTATCAAGGATGTGGCTGCCCCTGGATCCCTGGAATTGCCCAAGGCCAGGCTGGACAGGGCTGGAAGCAGCCTGGGACATTGGAAGGGTCCCTCCCATGGCAGGGGATTGGAATTAAAAGGGCTTTAAGTTCCCTTCCAACACAAACTATTCTGTGTCTCTATGGTTATAGTTTCTAAAAGCTTTAATTTACATTGAAAAATGCCCCCATGTAATATATAATATATAATATATAATATATAATATATAATATATAATATATAATATATAATATATAATATATAATATATAATATATAATATATAATATATAATATATAATATATAATATATAATATATAATATATAATAATCAGATATCAGTAATATATAATATTTAATATGTTATATGTAATATGCAGTATAGAATATGTAATATGTAATATATTATCTATTATATATGATACATTATATTTTATATATATAATGTATAATATATATTATATATTATGTAATGTATTATATATTATATATTATATATTATGTATTATGTATTATATACTATATATTATATATTATATATTATATATTATATATTATATATTATATATTATATATTATATATTATATATTATATATTATATATTATATATTATATATTATATATTATATATTATATATTATGTAGAATGTAGAATGTAGAATGTAGAATGTATAAATTCTAAATTTGTATTGAATAACATTTTGCTCATGAAAGCATTTAGCAAGTGAAGCATTTCTATCCCTGTTTTACATGTACAGGGCAGGAGAGTGGCTCAGGATCACACAGCCCCTGGCAGAGCTGAGAGCTCCTCAGGGTTTACACTCTGGATCCACTATATAAAAATATATATAATACATATATAAATATATATAATATGTATTTAATATACCAGGATCCACTCTGTGGATCATCCTGAACATCTGCTGTGATGCCCATCCCAATCCCATCTCCAACCCCACGTTTATTTCCAGCTCCATGCCGTGCTCCACAAGGTCTGTGACCCTACAGGGAATTCCTGGCAGTGTCTGTGCTGCAGGAACATCAAACACCCAGTCCCACAGGGATTCTCCTGCAGGACACATCCCTTCCATGCTGCAGGAACATCAAACACCCCATCCACAGGGATTCTCCTGCAGGACACATCCCTTCTGTGCTGCAGGAACATCAAACACCCCATCCCACAGGGATTCTCCTGCAGGACACATCCCTCATCCCTTCTGTGCTGCAGGAACATCAAACACCCAATCCCACAGGGATCCTCCTGCAGGACACATCCCTTCCATGCTGCAGGAATGTCAAACACCCCATCCCACAGGGATTCTCCTGCAGGACACATCCCTTCTGTGCTGCAGGAACATCAAACACCCAATCCCACAGGGATTCTCCTGCAGGACATCCCCTCCCTGCTGCAGGAACATCAAACACCCAATCCCACAGGGATTCTCCTGCAGGACATCCCCTCCCTGCTGGGATAACGGGGTGGCTCTGATCAGCACCATGGGAGGGTTTGTTTCCACACCCTGGAGCCGTGTGTGGCCCCACATTTTCCTTTTCTGCACACTCTTCAATCCCAGCTCTCCAGGCAGTGATTAATGCTCTCAAGGACTTCTCCATGGCAACAATCAATCTGGCATTCCCTAATTTTCAAGTGCTTTACTTTGCCACGTTAACAGGGTTTCCTGTTAAAGGACGTGCACTGTGTCCTGTATGTTTTTAATGCAGCATTTGAGTCCTGAATGGGAAGCTTAAATTTCTACATGTCCTTTAATTCCAAAGATTTCTGGAGGTTGCAGCAGCAGAGTGCTTTTCCCTCCAGATGATGTGGTGGCCTGTGATAACTGGGAAGATTTTTGTCCTGTATTTCTATCTAGGGTTGGTGAATAAATGATTCCACAGTTCAGAGATGCAGGAGCTGACAAGAGCATCGGAATCCATTGGAAGAGGGAGGCAGGAGGTCCAGACAGACACGGATGGGAACAGCAAGAGGCAATTTCCTCCTCAATCACGGAGCCTGTGCCCAGCAGTGTGTCCTCAGCAGAGTCCAGTATGTAAATTGAGTTTCTATTTTCGTGGCTTCGAGGTAACCAGCAACAGATGGTGTTTTGAAACACTCATAATTTTGGCTAATAGAGTCACTGCTGCCAACTGTCCTGTCCTCCAAGCAGTGATTAATATATTATTAGTAATAAATAATACCTAATGATGATACAAACAGCCCAAACCCTGGAGTCCTTAGTCCTGAGCAACTCCCACACTCTCCAAGACTTTGTGCCCCTGCCTTTAGATGCCAAAGTTGTTACACTCAATCCTCATTCCCAATGCTCATTTTTATTAACACACATCCTGTGGGCATCCTCCAGATGCCACCTGTCCAGTGGGAATTCCATATGGCTGTCAGGAACAGAGCTTGTTCATGCAGGACTCTGCCATGGAAACTTTGATCAGAGCTTCCATTAAATTCCCACAGCACAGGAGTCAAAAATCTCTCGCCGGCTTTGAGCGCTCGCATCCAGATGGTCCCTCCCAGCTCCAGGGGAAGGATTGGAAAGGAAAAGTGAAATCCCATCTTTTATGGTTGTTACAACAACCTGGACGTGGCTGGAAGGAGAGCCAGGGATTTCTACCTGAGAGAGTGAGTGGTGCAAGGCCAAACATTCCTGACAGAGGAGCTTCTTGTGTTCCTGTTTGGAAAGAGGACAGAGAACATGGAAAATGCAGCAGAAGGTGGGACAGAGTCCAGCTTGTGGCCAGGCTTCAAAAGAGGGAAGGAGGATAAGCCTGGAAGCCACTGTGCTGCAAAAGCAATGCCTGCACTTAAATGAAGGGGAAGAATAGAGTGAGAAAAAAAAAGCACTGAAGGATCAGAGGAGAGCCAAGGGAAATGGAGATACTTGAGCCTGGAATGGCAGGTGCAGTACAAGCAAAATACATTATATTATATATTATATATTATATATTATATAGTATATAGTATATAGTATATAGTATATAGTATATAGTATATAGTATATAGTATATAGTATATAATATATAATATTATATATTATATATTATATAGTATATAGTATATAGCATATAGTATATATACTATATAATATATAGTATATAATATATAGTATATAGTATATAGTATATGTTATATGTTATATATGTTATATGTTATGTTATGTTCTAATACAATTATATTGTATTATGTTATCATATTATTGTATTATATGATATGATATGATATGATATGATATGATATGATATGATATTATATTATATTATATTATAGTTATTATAGTTATTATTATATTACATTATACTATATCATATCATATTACACCGTGATATGATATATTATATTTTTATATAATGTACCATAGACTATTATATTTATTATAATAGCATAATATAATATAATATAATATAATATAATATAATATAATATAATATAATATAATATAATATAATATAATATAATATAATATAATATAATATAATATAATATGATATAATATAATATAATATAATATAATATAATATAACATATGTATAATAATATATAGGATAATATGTATTAATATAATAGTATATCAATATTATATTTAATATTATGTTATTCCAAGTGGAAAGACGCATCTAAAGAAAGGTGCAAATGCCTTGCACATCCGTGCAGCTCAGAATAACCTTCCCAAAACCAAAATCATCCCTCTCTCAGAGAAAGCAGCAGCATTTCAGTTCTCTCCTCTTCAGCACATCCAACGTTTTCAGGCAGCTGCTGAAATAAAGAACTGCCTGCTCTGAAATTCCTGGATTTCTCCTAGTGCCCAGGTGGGACATGCTGCTGCTCCCGGGAGTCTTGCTCCTACTCCTCTCCACACTTTGCTCATCTACACCAATTTCTCTGGCACTTTTGCCAGAGAAGGCATTGGTGATTTAAAAACTTGGCCCAAAACTTCAGAGCAGCAGAGGCAATAAACATTAGTCACTGTAGCAAACTAATTTGTTTTCCATATGGCATTTTCAATGGAGTGTGGAAGATTCACAAGTGAAATAATAATTACAAATGAGGAATACTTTGAAAAAAAAAGCATTTCTCTCCCAATGCATCACTTTAAAGGGTTTCTAATTAAGTCAATACTTGATTATGCTGGAGATGACATTGGCTGCCAAATTACAGTTTGTTGGGTTTTGTTCTCAGGGAAAGATTGTTCCCAAGGGCAGTAAAATTCCTGCATCTATTCAGCCTGCAGGGCTGCTGAGATGTGAGAGAGGTGAGAGAGGTGATTCATTCCCTTGGGAATAACAGGAGGCAAACATTTTCTTAATAACACTCCTGCCTTCAATAGAAAATTCTGCTCAGCAAGATGAGGGTCTGATATTTCTGATTCAGCCGAGCCGAGGACAGATGCTCTGAGATACCCTTGATCTGTACCTGGCAAAACCCAAATCAGAGCTGGGAATTATTCTCCAAGGGAAAAGGGACACAGCTCCCTGAGATCTCAGCCCTGAGATAACAGCAGTGCAGAACACCTTGTTCTCCTTCCACACTCTGCTGTGGGGGGTTGCCACCACCCTGAGCTCCTCTCCCCTCTCAGGGGTGTGATGTCCATGGAGGGATTGCTTCTCCTCACTCCTGGGTGTCCCCAGGGATGTGTCCATCCTCCTGTCCCCACCCAGGGCTGGTTTTCACTGGGCAGGGGCCACGGGGGTGTCCCCAGAGATGAGCTCTGGCACAGGGCCCTTGTTCAGGGGACATTTGTGGACACAGGGACACCCAGCTCAGCAAGTCCAGAGCTGTCCTGACAGCTGAGACCTTTTGGTGTTGGATCAGATGACAGATGTCTTGGTTTGGAAGGACAGGAGTCTGCTAAGGAAGGCAGGAGCCTCCCCTGAAATGGAGAATGTAAGCCCTCCCCACCCCTCCAAATTGCTATGAATTTTAAATTAAAGGGCTCTCAGGCAAAAATACGGGAGCAGGAAATAACAGTTCTTTAATAGGGGAAGAAAAAAGGATAAAATAAACAATGCAGTACACTAGAACAACACTGACAGAGTCAGAACCCAACCTGACACCGTGTGGGTGTTGGTGGCAGTGCCATCGGAAATGTTGCTGCAGCCCTCCTGAAGTGTCAGGGGTGGTTCTGCTGGAGCAGGGATCCTGTAGGGAAGGATGTATTCTTCCTCTGAAGATGTGGAGGGAGAGGCAGCTGCTGTTCCTCTGGGGGATCCAGTGCAGAAGCCGTGCTGGTGTCTCAAAAACCTCTGGATTATATCCAGGTAGGAATGCTTGGCTCCTCCCTCTGGGCGGAGCATCTCACAATGGGATGTTATAGTTTTTTTCAGTCATGCAGTGACATTCAATAGCTGTTATCAGCAGATGTCCCCTCCCAAGGGAGGAGTGATTGTGGTCACTCAAAGAGAGAGAGATAAGGCAAACTGCCCACTTGACAAAAGACAACTGCCATACAGATGGTAATAGAAAACATCTTGCATTGCAATCTGGAGTAACAGAGTTCTGCAAGTGGTGGCCAAAATCCCCTTTACCAGGCTGCAGTTTCAGCCCAGCCTCTGAACCACTGGCAGGTTTGGATCTGGAGGTTCAATTTTCAAATATCAAATGTAAATTTTGATGAAGATCCAAGATCTGTTTCAGGTCTCTGCTCATTTTCCAGTCTAGTCTCGCAAGCACATCTTTCCTGCAGGGAGTTTTGCAGAGATTTTCTGCTTGTAAATAGGAAGAAATATAAGAGTGATTTGTTCCTACTCCCTTGTAACGAAAGTATTTGACAAGTTTTACTCCAACATCTATTTTCCACCTCACAAAGCAGGTTCAGGCCATTCCTCAGCTCTGATTTTCACTGCCAGTCAATCAGGGAACTTGCAGAAGTGCCACATCCACAGATGAGCGAGCCTGTGCAAAGACTCAGACCCCGTGCCTGCTTTTTCTTTTTTTTTTCAGCAGCACAAATGCTGATTGTGCTTTTCTTTCTTTCATGCAACTTGGACCCTGTCTATTCAGATCTTTATACAAATTTGGATTGCAGTTCTTATCTTTTAATGGCTGTCCAGCCCAGAGCAGCTGTGGCAGGGCCCTGCTCTGGAGGCAGCAGAACAGGGCTGGATTAATTAAATGACCCTCTCTGAAAGGCAGCCAAGGGCTGGGGCCTCACATCCACAGGGAAATGTCCACTTCTGTCACATTTGTTCTTCCAGGGCCTAAAATGCTTTCAGGGTGACATTTTTTCAAGAGACCCTATGGAGAATGTAATTCTTTTTATTTCAACTCCTCTTGGGAAGTGCCCAAAGCAGACATTTATTTTTTTTTTTTTTTTTTTTGTCAGGATTGTCCCAAAATAGGCCACAGGCCACTGTCACTGTCACATTTTCTGAAAATTCCCTTTGCCAGGATTTCTTCTCCTGAGAAGATGAGAAGCCTCAAAGAAAAATGAAAACAAAAATTATCCCATGTGCTTCTCCTGTGTTTTGCTGCGTTGGAATGTGGCTGGAGATTGTTTATCCAACAGGTGATTGTTTCACTGGTTTCATGTGAATTGTTTTGACTTAATGACCAATCACGGCCAATCTGTGGTAGGACTCTGAAAAGAGTCATGTGCTTTTCATTAATATCTTGTTAAACCTTCTGTAAATATCCTTTCTCTATTCTTTAGTTTAGTTTTAGTACAGTATTCTTTAATGTAATATAATATCATAAAATAATAAATTAACCTTCTGAAAACATGGAGTCACATTCTCAATTCCTCCTCTGTCCAGGGAACCCTGAAAATACCACAGGCGACATTCTGCTGTGGTTGGATTTGAAGGGAAATTTTCTCTTTTGCAAATGTATCCAGTCAGCAGAATAGATAGAAAAGCTAAATCACAGATTCATGGAAAGGTTTGGGTTGAAGGGACCTTAAATCCCATCCAGTGCCACCCCTGCCATGGCAGGGACACCTTCCACCATCCCAGGCTGCTCCAAGTCCCGTCCAACTGGCCTTGGATATTCCAGGGATGCAGGGGCAGCCACAACCTTGATAAAAGAGGTAGTGGGATAGCAGAGATTGGAGATGGAAACACAAAATGTCCTCACTCTGTGACTGATAATTTCCTCTCATCTGCACAGTTCAGTCCATGAACAACTCAGCCAAAACAACCCAATGTTAAATTAGAACTGTTAAATATTTAATGATGGGAGGGGAAAAGCTGCTAAAACCATAAAGCATTTCCAGTTGTGTCAGACAGAAATGGTGCATTAGCTGAGGTGATTCTGAGCTTTAATATCTGAGCTGAGACTGTTCCAGGTTTGGGAACATGCAGAGCTATTGCCATGGAAATTTATGAACAAGCTGCTGAGGCCACGTTTGTTTTCTATTTATTGTTTTTTCCTGACTTTCATGACTCCAGGGTTGCCAGTGCTGGAGGATAATTGATGTTGATTTTTATTGTCTGGTGTTTTGTCATCACCATTTCCCACCTAGGTTTGGGGTTTTTTTCTTTCAATTCTTTTTGGTTGTGGAATTCTAGAATATTGTGAAACTTGTAAAAGTCAGAGCACAGACCTCTAACGTGACTATCAGAGATATTGTCCAGAAGTCATTCCCATCTGCCCTCTCCCCATTCTCTTTCACCAGGATTACTCTGAACATGACAGATTTGGTACAGAAAGTGCCTGAAGTGCAGGGAGGAGGATGAGAGATGATTGCCCTACATCAAAATATGCAACTGTGAGCAGAGGAAAAACCCTTGCCCTCAGGAGAGGCATAATAAAATTAACTTACATGTCAGGATCCTCACTTTGAACACAAAAAGATCCACATCACATTTAAAAGCTGTCAGAATGGGATTCAATTGTGTCATTGTGCAGTTCAAGCCCTTAAAGAGCTTTGCCAAAATTGCTAAGAGTCTCTTCATCCTTGGGTGTTAATTAGGTGAGATAATGCAGGCAGTGTTGTGGCATTACTGAGGTTGCAGAGTTTGAGATGGTCCCTGTCAGCTGCTGAAAACTCTGCCAAAATATTGCTCTGGGGGTGACATTCTTCACAAGGTTTGCCTGCAGAGCAGGGGCAGCATCTTGGAGTTGGGAAAAGATGCCTTGGCATGATTTTGGGGAAGAGCCCACCCAGGAAAGGCTGGGCCAGCCAGGGTCTGTTTAACTCTGAGCATCAGCAGATCCTGTGGGGCTGGGTCAGGCTGGATTTTAGGGAAAGGTTCTTCCCCCAAAGGGTGGTGAGTACTCCCAGGGAATGGGCACATTCCCAAGAATTCCCATTCCCACAGCACTCCCAGGGATGCACAGGGTGGGATTGTTGGAGTGTCTGTGCAGGAGCTGTGCAGGAACCTCGTGGTTCATCCAACGCTGGATATTCCGTGATCCTCTCATTCTCTAATGACAGAACAGGGGCAGGGGATTATTTCACTATGGAACTGCAGGGTGGGGGAAGTGAGACAGCTCCTGTGCAGCTGGGTCAAGCTGGATTTTAGGGAAAAATTCAGTGCCCAGCACTGCCAAGGAATGGGCACATTCCCAAGGAATTCCCATTCCCACAGCACTCCCAGGGATGCACAGGGTGGGATTGTTGGGATTGTGTCTGTGCAGGATCTGGACTGGATGAACCTTGTGGTCCCTTCCAACTCTGGATATTCCATGATCCTCTGATTCTGTAATGACAGAAGAGGGGCAGGGGATTATTTCACTATGGAACTGCAGGGTGGGGGATTTGAGACAGTTCCTGTGGAGCTGGGTCAGGTTGGATTTTAGGGAAAGGTTCTTCCCTTAGAGGGTGCTGGCCACTGCCGGGGAATGGGCACATTGCCAAGGAATTCCCATTCCCACAGCACTCCCAGGGATGCACAGGGTGGGGTTGTTGGGATTGTGTCTGTGCAGGATCTGGACTGGATGAACCTTGTGGTCCCTTCCAACTCTGGATATTCCATGATCCTCTGATTCTGTAATGACAGAACAGAGGGGCAGGGGATTATTTCACTATGGAACTGCAGGGTGGGGGATTTGAGACAGTTCCTGTGGAGCTGGGTCAGGCTGGATTTTAGGGAAAGGTTCTTCCCTTAGAGGGTGCTGGCCACTGCCGGGGAATGGGCACATTGCCAAGGAATTCCCATTCCCACAGCACTCCCAGGGATGCACAGGGTGGGGTTGTTGGGATTGTGTTTGTGCAGGAGCTGGGCTGGATGAACCTCGTGGTTCATCCAACTCTGGGTATTCCGTGATCCTCTGATTCTGTAACGACAGAACAGGGGCAGGGGATTATTTCACTGAGGAACTGCAGGGTGGGGGATTTGAGACAGAGATCACTCGAGCTGGAACACAGCCAGGTCACTGGATTAACCCCCTGGCTGCTGGGAAGTGCTGAGGGGTCTTTCATGGCCCGAAGTGCGGAGGAGCTCGAATCCTCTGCTGGCAGGAGAGGGGCGAATTATTTACTCTCTTTAACACTGGGCTTCTGTACAGCCAGTGTCACAAAAGATATTCCTTCTCAGGCAGATGCTGGCTGCCAGTGGGAAGCTGAGAAATGCCAGTTTTAATTAAAAGCTTTATTTTCAAATACAATGCGGAGATGATAAGCGGTGAGAGGGACTTCTCCGCTGGGAGGCTTCAATGCGCGGCCCTGAGCAAAACAGCAGTAATTGAAAGACAAGGCCTAATTCCCCTTCTCCCAGCTGGGTCTGAGCACGAGGCAGGGACATCAATCCAGCCCTTGAAGGAGGGCTGGCAGCATCTCGGGGTTGTCATTGCCTCTGTTGTCGGAGGGAAGGCGGCCAGAGCAAGGCTTTGCATCCTCCTGTCCCTTCTCTCTCAAGTCAGCTTAGAAAAAACAAAGGAGAGGGGCAAAAAAGGAGAAGGCCCTACAGATTTCCGTTAGAAAATGGCATTTTTACATTATTTTTGGTGCTCTTGCACCCATTTCTGTCCATGCCTGGATGTTTCTGTGTTAGAACCCGGGTTACTGAGAATTTTAGACTTACTGTGCTAACACTGACCCCCAAGAGAACTCTACATTGACCTGAGGCTGTAGAGAGGGCTCCCAAAATTAAATAATAGAACTAAGATTATGAGTGTGTAGTTTGAATGGAAGTGTGTAATATCACATAATACAAAACTTCAAGTTTAAGGTTTTAAAATACATTCATATATATATAACAAAATAAAAGTTTTAGAGCAGTAACTAATCCTGCTTCTTCACCTTCTTCTTCATAAGTTTAAATAGCATTGTATAATTAAATAAAAAAGTCCACATTACAAACCACGAGTAGTTAGTTATTAAGTTAAAAGTAAAATTAAGTATCATTTCTTAATTAGACAGTTTATCCTTAAAAGACCTTGTAGAGAGAGAGATATGTCTCCATTTTTAACTTATTAGAGTGAAGTGCTGTAAAACTCACAGTTTGTAAAACTGCAATATAAATAAGAACTAATAAAATCTGAATCCAAACAAGAAATACCATCTCACACATTGAATCCCAACCCTAGAATAAAAAGAAAACAAAACTCAACAGTTCTGGGTCACAGGAAGGCTTTTCTGCATTCAGCAAACTCACCCATTTTCAGTCTCAAATGAGCACATAGGAAAAATGGAACACACCAGGCACAGCATTCTGTGCTGCCTTTCCTTAGGTGGATAATCCCCAAGGCTTTTATTGGCCACTTCTAAAGGCATTCACTTCTTTTTCACAAAAAATCAGCTCACAACAACAGCTCCATCTGTTCTACAAATCAGCCTCAATGTACCCACCCTCTGTCTTAGGAGGGGTTTTGTGCTGTCTGCACATCAAATTCTGATTCCTTGATGGGTCTGTTCTGCTTCTCACTTACTGGAAGTCAAAATAAAGAAAATAGAATCAATCATTTCCCTTCTGGATGTAATTCCTACTTTCAGTTATCCACACATCATTCTTTTGTTCTGGACAGCAGTGACCAAAGCCTCGCTGGGAAACTTCTGCCAATGCCTGACAAGTCTCATATCAAAATTTGTTCTTATTTCCAATCTGAACCTCTCCTGTTTAGTGTCCACTCTCTCCAAGTCCTCCTGATGCCTTGAGAAGGCTGAGCTAGAGCAGAGGCTGGGCAGAGCTCCAGAATAAAGCAGGGATTCATTCACAGCATCTCCTCCGTGGCTGCACCTTGGGCAGCAGCAGAGCCCAGCCAGGGCTGCACCCAAGATGAACCAAAACGGCCCCAAAATGCACGAGCGCTGCCGGGGTCTGTCCCTGGGATCAGCTCTGCTCCATTTGCACCTTGCAGTTCATTGTCCCATTGCAGCTTTAGCCCAGGCAGTCCCACCCTGCTTGTTTTTCTCTCTCCAGCCCACGGGGTTTGTGCTCCTGGGCTGAGATTTGGGGCATTTGTCCTTGGTGCCCAGCTGGAGCAGGAATTGTTTTGTCTCCCTGCTCTGTGCACACAGCTCACCATCCCTGAATGTGAAGCCCAGACACTAAAGCAGCTCAGAATGTGAAAGATGCAAAAGCTACACCTGAGGCATCACTCCCACCAAACATCACCACGAAGAGCCTGGTTAAGCTGGTCAGGAATGATTTATGCTTGGCAAATCCATGCCAGCCCTTCCTACTTATTTATTCTCCTTCTTGTCCCCAAGGATACGTTACAAGAATCCCACCGTGGTTTTCCCAGGGATCAAAGTGAATCCTTTTCATCCCCAGATCATTTTTTGTTGGCCTTTTATATTTTTTTGTCAGCCTAATCACAGAATCATGAAATGGTTTGGGTGGGAGGGGACCTGAAAGATCATCCAGTGCCAACCTCTGCCATGGACAGGGACACCGAGGTTTCTCCAAGCCCCAGTGTTCAACCAGCCCTTGGACACTTCCAGGGATCAGGGGCAGCCCCAGCTTCTGTGGACAACAACCTCTGAGGAAACTCACGTCACCTTATCTGTCAAATTCTACTTAAATATGAAAACAGTTTTAATAACAACAAAAGGAGGATAATTATGCAGTTTTTGTTGGACTGATGAATAAAAAAGGGTTTGCTTTTTGTGATTTTGTATTTTGATTAAAACAGCAGAGAAATCCAGAGTTAAAAGCATGATCTCTGAGGGCTTTTTATGGAATCATGGAATACACTGAGGTGGAAGGGACCAACAAGGATCCATCTCCTGGTCCTGCACAGGTGTGGGAACCCAGCACATCCCTCAGGCCGTCCAGAATGGCCAAGACCCTGCCAGGGGCTCAGAGACTCTGGCACAGAGCCCACGATGCCCCTGTGGGTTTGATTATGACCCATGGAGCAAATTACCAACCTTGTATGAAGATCAGCACGACACAACAGTTTAGGTAGAATAATAGTGAAGTTATCATGGGGTGAAAAAATAGATTTTGGGTTTTTTGGTATGGGGGTTCAAGAGGCAAGATGGAGGGAACTGGGCGTGTCCACCCTTTCTCCTTCTCCTTCTTGGCCTCCATCTCCTGCTGTGATGGTGGCACTTTTGGATTGGTTTAGAGTAGCAGCTCACTGTCTGACATAGGTGATAGGGATTGGGAAGTAATTGTAAACATTGTGTACATAGTTTTTAGTATAAAGACATAACACTGTCCTGGGGGCAGGCAGAGTGCCTGGAACTGTCCTGCTGGATGGACCTCAGCTGGGCAAGAGAAAATTTTTTATGGATAAGAAACAATAAACAACCTTGAGACCAAGAACTGAAGAGCTCTGACTCCTTCTTCAAGCACTTGGGCTGGGAAAAGAGACTTTTTAACATCTCTTGGGGTCACAGCGACCGAAAGATCCTGAGACACAGACACCCCAACAATCCCCCCCTGTCCCTGAGCATTGTCCAGTGCTCCTGGGCTCTGGCACCCTTGGGAACACCACCTTGGATTTCTGGGAATTTACATCCCAGCTTGTGCCTGAGATGAAAGCGACCCCTTCCCCTAAATCCTTTTTCTTAGTTTGCATCGGCCTGAACTTGGAAAAACCCTAAACTGGGGCAGCTCTGCAGGGCTTTCCCTCCTCCTTCCCAGCCTTTCTTTTCCCCTGCCTCTCCCAAGCCCCGCCGCTGCTGTAGCGTATCAAGCTCTGTACATATATTTAAATGTAATAAGGTAGATTACAAGAATTGATTTTCCCCAGGGCCGGGTCGATAAGGCTGCATAAGCAGGGGATGTACAATGGATCAGGAAGAGCTGGCTGGAGCAGATTAATTAATGAGATGCAGGATAGAAACATCCAAAGGAGCTGTGGCTCCTCTGGGCTCACCTGAGCTGTTAACGGGAATCTCCGGCGGCATCGAACGCTCGCTGCCGGCCCAACAATGCACAAATTTCTCTTGGAGTAATCACAGCTTTTGTGACAGAGCTTTTGAAGATCCAAAGGTTACCCTGCCCTTACTCTTTCAAGGAGAAATCACAGTGGGAAGTAAATAAAGTTTTGAGCGGCGCAGAGCTGACCTACCTAATCTTTATTGCAATCTAGCGTGGGGAAAATAAAAAACCTGCTGTAAATTCCATTCTTGTTTTCCCAGGGATGTTCAGTGTTTGGAAACAGGGGGAAAAAATAGAGATGCTGCTTTCTGGCAGCGTTGGGAAAAATATATTGGGTGGTCTGTATTGAGTAATATGGTTTTATTTATAGAATCATAGAATTCTTAAGGTTGGAAAAAAACATTGAGTCCAACTGTCAACCCAACACCGTGGTCACCATTAAATCATGTCCCCAGGTGCCACATCCACACATTTTTTGGAACATTTTCAGGGAGGGGATTCCACCACTGCTCTGGACAGCTGTGCCAGGGCTGGACAACCCCTTTGGGACGGAATTTTCCCAAAATCCACCCTGAGCTCCCCCTGAGGCCATTCCCTCTCCTCCTGTCCCTGTCCTCTGAGAGCAGAGCCTGACCTTGCATGTGCTGCCTCCTCCTTACTACATTTCTTTTCTTTTACCCTTTCTTGGCTGGTTTTTGGTTTTTTGGTTGTTTTCTTTTGCCTCCAGATAAAATATTTGCCTAATTTTTGTTTTTAATTTCCCATGAAAGAAAAAGGTATTTTAAATAGCAAAACTTTCTTCTGAAAGACATTGCTAAAGTCATCAGGAAAAATGGATTAAAAGTTCACTGAGCCAACTCTGGCACATGGTGCAGCCACTGCAACTTCAAGATCATTTCAGAGCAAGGACAGGGTTTAGCTTCGTGAATTAGGACAGGCTGGACACAAAAGAACCAGGGCTATAGCACTGGATTTTCACAATTTTAGCTGTGATTTCCCAAGCTCATTCACTGAGCAGTGAGGTTTTCCTAACAGGTTGCTTGACCTTTTCATTACCATTATTTATGGGCCAGTAATGTGCAGCATCTTTTAAAGCCTGGAAGGAGCCCTGCTGGGTGAAAGGTTGATATTTTAAGGGAACTTTCTTCTGCTTCAAGTTTATTATTGCTGAAAGTGGTGCTGTCGACATCTGACATTTATGGAGTCTGTTTAACCTCTGCAAATCCCTGAACATTTGGCAAAGGAATGACCAGGTGCTGAAGGTTTTCCTGCCTTCTGCAATAACACCAGAGACATCCTAATTTACACCAAATGTCTGTATGGGGCCTGGCAAGGCAATGTCCTTAATCAGGACAACTGGTTCCTCCCTAGGAGACAAATTTTGGGGTGCTTTGCTGCTTCTTTATGATTTTTCATGAGAAGCTGGGGGCCCTTGTCTGCGTTTTCCAATTATTTTTTTCCTTGATCAATTTATCACCATTCCCTCTCCTTCATTTCTTTTGGCAGCCACAGAAGGTCAAGACAGTTCTGATTTTGCCAATATTTCCTTGGGTTTTGTGTGTGCCACGAGCACTGTGTGTAACACAGGATTCCTGGTCTTGGGAAGGATAAAGTGGAGCTGGAAAAGGTTGCATGGGAAGGAAAAGGTTGTATGGGAAGGAAAAGGTTGCATGGGAAGGAAAAAGTTATATGGGAAGGAAAAGGATACATGGGCAGGAAAAGTTTATATGGGAAGGAAAAAGTTATATGGGAAGGAAAGGGATATATGGGAAGGAAAAGGTTGTATGGGAAGGAAAATGTATACATGGGAAGGAAGAAGTTATATGGGAATGAAAAGTTTATATGGGAAGGAAAAGGATATATAGGAAGGAAAAGTTTATATGGGAACAAAAAGTTATATGGGAAGGAAAAAGGATACATGGGAAAGGAAAAGTTTTATGGGAAGGAAAAGGATACATGGGAAGGAAAAGGTTGTATGGGAAGGAAAAGGTTGTATGGGAAGGAAAATGTTATCTGGGAAGGAAAATTATGTATGGGAAGGAAAAGGTTGTATGGGAAGGAAAATGTTATCTGGGAAGGAAAATTATGTATGGGAAGGTCGGGGATCAGTGGAGTGGCTCCCACAGCAGGAATGGTCGTAGAGGTACCACAGGGAAAATGGGGAAAAAATAAGAGGAAAGGGAGGATTATGTTAGAAATCTATAAAAAGATGAAGGTCTTGGAGAAAGTGAATTTGAAACAGTTGTTCACTGATTTTTGAAGCCAAGAATTAAGGGAACATCAGTGAAATGAGGAGGTGATTGGTTCAGAGCAGAGGGAAAGGCCTCCCTCCTGCAAGAGGTGGGTGCTAAAATGATATTTTTTCTTATGCTTCTGTCTATGAATTTGTAAAATTCAGGTCCTTAAACTAAAGAAGAGGTCAGGCCTGCCTGCATTTCTTTTTTTTTAGTGGAATGAGCCAATTTTTCTTTGGGTGCAAAATTTTCCTTTTTTTTCTTCTTTTTCCAATATTTTCTGTGGCTACTTTAAATGGAGACCTGGCAACTCCATTCCATGTGGAAGCAAATGCACAATTCACAGCATAAATTGGAGTAACAGAACCACTGGGATGTTTCCTGAAGGGGAATTGTTGTGGAGCATCTGACGCAGACCTCTGGTTCTTGATGTGATGTGTTCCTCTGTCTAGGAAATGCTCCATTTGTCTTTTCCTCCCAAAGGTGATTTCACTTGGTGTTTTCAGTCTGGGGTTTGAAAGTGGTGGTAGCACGACATGGAATTTAGCAGCAGTGCTAAATCCATGCTGGGGATGTTCTGATTTGAATTAGTTATTCCCCAATTGTGACTGCAGATGGAAAAAAATGAAATAGATGCTGAGAGAACAGCTGAGTTTTATTTTATTGATATCACTGCCTTGCCTAAGTGCTCTGACACACTGCACGTGTTCCCAGCACATAACACGAGGGTAACACGCTCTGCTGGGCTGGATCACACCAGCCTGGCTCCCACAGGTGTTTAACAGGACAGGTTATGGCAGAAAGTGTTTTATCCCACCCTGGAGTGCTCAGCCTTGCACTCAGACACATCTCCTCCAGTCAGACCAGGCTCAGGATGGTGGTGGGATCAACAGAGATTCCTTGTGAGGGATCTGCATCTCCACATTGAGCCAGACTAGCTGGGGAGTTCATCTTTGGTTTCTCCTGGGCAGGAGATGTTCCCTGTTTCACCTGTCCTTAACCTTGTGCTCAGCAACGCCCTTGGAGCAGCTCCAGTCTCTCTCCATTGCCTGCAGAGACAAATCAGCCAATGTAAACCAGAGAACCACCAAAAAAATCCAATGGGAAGGGACCTTAAAGCTCATCCCATTCCAACCCCCTGCCATGGGCAGGGACACCTTGCACTGTCCCAGGTTGCTCCAAGCCCTGTCCAGCCTGGCCTTGGGCACTTCCAGGGGCAGCCACAGCTTCCCTGGGCACCCTGTTCTGGTGCTTGACCACACTCTGAATAAAGAATTTATTCCTAATATCTAATCTAGCCCCGTCCTTTGTCAGTTTTAAAGCCACTCCCTTTGTCCTGGCACTCTCTGCCTGCATTAAATGTCCCTCTGCCTCCTTTTTGGAAGCCCCTGTAGGCACTGGAAGGGGCTGTAAGGTCTCCCCAGACCCTTCCCTTCTCCAGGTGAACACCCCCAGCTCTCCCAGGCTGTGTCCCTTATGGAATTGTGTATAAACACCCACATCAATGGGCTTTGCAGTACTTGGACATGCAGAATTGTCAAATATGATACTAAAGCAGCAATCCCATGGCTCAGTACCAATGCAAGAAGCAGCAATGCTGTGGGTGTTCCTCCTCCCTCACCTCACCCCATCCAGTTCATTATCCCACTGGCATTATTTTGTGTGTCTGAACTGCTGTGCAGCTGCAGAAATGCAAAGTTCAAGCACGGTGCCCCTGCTGCTGCTCTGGGTATCTCAGGCATGTCCATGCAGGACAGCCCTGCTGTGCTGTGCAGGATCCCTCTGACCCCCTGGATCCTCTCCAGGTGCTCAGATGGGCAGACATGTGGGAAAAGTTGGAATTTCAGGTTCAAATATGTCCTTGAGACAGTTGTAACAAACAGGAACAACAACACCATGTTCTTCCAGATTGCAAGGCAAGATGTTTTCTATTACCATCTGTATGGCAGTTGTCTTTTGTCAAGTGGGCAGTTTGCCTTATCTCTCTCTTTGAGTGACCACATTCACACCTCCCTCGGGAGGGGACATCTGCTGATAACAGCTATTGAATGTCACTTCATGACTGATAAGAACTGCAGCATCCCATGGGGAGATGTGAGCCCAGAGGGAGGAGCCAAGCATTCCTGCCCGGATATAATCTGGAGATTCTGGAACACCAGCACAGCTTCTGCACAGGATTCCCCAGAGGAACAGCAGCTGCCTCTTCTCCCACTGGATCTTCAGAGGAAGAATGCATCCTTCCCTACAGGACCCCTGCTCCAGCAGAACCACCCCTGACACTCCAGGAGGGCTGCAGGCACAATTCCAATGGGACTGACACCAACCCCCTGACCCACACGGTGTCAGGTTGTGTTCTGACTCTGTCAGTGTTGTTCTAGTGCACTGCATTGTTTATTTTATCCTTTTATTTTTTCCTTCCCTATTAAAGAACTGTTATTTCCTGCTCCCATATTTTTGCCTAAGAGCTCCTTAATTTAAAATTTATTGCAATTCAGAGGGGTGGGGAGGGTTTACATTCTCCATTTTAAGAGAAGCTCCTGCCTTCCTTAGCAGGCTCCTGTCTTTCCAAACCAAGACACATGTACGTCAGAATTTCTCTCCTTTTTTCACTTTAGCAGCATGCTGTCTTTTTAAACCCCCCCACAAAGTTTATACCTATCCCCTGGCCGCAATAAACCAACACAATGTTCATTAGTGCAGGGTGGTCTCCACCACTGTTTTCCACCAAAATCCAACTGCAGACCCCTCGTTTATCTCTTCTTCTCCTCCATTTCCACACCGATGGCCTTGATAGAACTCCTTTCAGAGGAAAAGGTGACTTACCAGCTTCTCTTCTCCAGCTAACTCTGACTCACAGACCAGCTGTGAGCCCTTCCACACAGATGGTCCAAGGCAGATTGCTGTGGTTGCACCATCATTGCTCCCACTGCCTGCTGGTGGAAGCAGCAAATTCCATGCTGGGAACAGCACAGAGAAGGATGGGAACACCTCCTGTGCTCGGGGTAAGCAACTGTGTGGGGACAGGGTGTGGAGGAGCAAGAAGGGCACTCTGCCTGTTGAAATTTGGAATGATTATTGCTGCTATTTGTCACTCTCCCAGTCAGAAAACGAGGTACAGAGTTTGGCAGAAAATAGATGGACATTGCCCAAAATGGATGCACCTTGCCATGAAAACAGTTCACTACAGGATGGGTTCTCCCTGCCTGTCACTGTGATATTTTAGGAAGATTGCCTTTGCCAGGATTTCTTCTCCTGGCAAGATGAGAAGCCTCAGCTTCTCCATGTTTTGCTCCTCTGGAATGTGATTTGGAGAATTGTTTACCCAGCATGTGAATCGTTTTTATTTAATGACCAATCCCAGCCAGCTGTGTCAGACTCTCTGGTCAGTCACAGGTTTTTATTATTCATTCTTGTCCAGCCTTCTGATGTCTCCTTTCTCTATAGTTTAGAATAGTTTTAGTATAGCATTTCTTTTAATATAATATCATAAAATAATAAATCAGCCTTCTGAGTACTTGGAGTCAATTCCCATCTCTCACCTCGTCCTGAGGAACCTCAACGCCGCAACACCTGGCTGAGGATATCAAGCAGTTAAGAAGAAAATTAAGCATTTATTAATCTGTTCTGTGAACTTCACCCTTCTCAGGAGGCACAAAAAGCAAGTGAGGCATCTCAGCATGTCCAGCGTCTGGGAAAAATGGGACACAGGCTGGGATGTTTATCAATTATTAATCACAGTGGTTTGGAAGGGACCTTAAAGATCATCCAATTCCACCCCCTGTCATTCACAGGGACACCTCCCACCATCCCAGGGTGCTCCAAGCCACATCCAACCCAACCTTGGACACTTCCAAGGATCCAAAACAGCCACAATTTCCCTGGAAAACCTGTGCCAGGGCCTCAGGAGTCACCGAGCATCACTTGTGCATCTCGAGGTACTTGGCTCCAGGAGAAGCAGTGCCTTGTCATCAGTGCCACAGGAGCAACATTTTAGGGATTGATGAAGCAGAGATAGACAGTGGCACATTGATTTAGGAAAGGTGGGGAGGTAATTTAGCTGTCAGGACAAATAAGGGAGGGGTGGATTTTCGCAGTATTCGGTAGGAAAGGGGAAAAAAGAGAAGTCAAACATGATCTTGGGTTTCATCAGCCAGAAGGCAAGAAGAAGAATGGTGTTATTAAGTGTGTTTAGTTAACAGAGGTAATAGAGGGAGTTTAGAGGGAAGTGACTCCTTTGGGAAGCTGGAGCTGAATTCTGCAGCTCCTGGAATGCCCCAGTGGAAATTCAGATAAAGCTGTAAACAAGTGCAGATGAGTGGAAGGTGAGAATGAATGATGGGATAAACAAGATCCTGAATATCAAGTGAGGTCAGGCAAAGCAGATTAATGTCACCTAATTTGTGCTCCCCAGATGAAAGAAAATGCAAATTGAGACCTCAGGAAGGTGGGGGAAGATGCAAATCAGAAGAGATGGACTGGAGAACAGAAGGCAGATCCCTGCAAGCCACTGATGAACAGGAGAGTTTAAAACCTGCCTTGGCTTTAAACTACCACTCACTGGGGTAAAAAACCCCAGAGGATTCTAAAATATAGGGGAAAATGGGAGGAAGGAGGGGATGGTGCAGAGAGAGAAATACTCAGGGAATATCCACGGAGATGACAGCACCACTAAGCCATGAGAGGGAAGAGAAAGCCAGAACTCAAAGGGAAAGATCACAATGGGGGATAAAAATAAAGCAAGGTTTGGCCACTTGTTCAGGTAGGAGTCATTACAAACTGGTTTCCATGGAGACAGATGATGCTGGGTGGAAGCAGGTGAATGGAGAGGGGAAAAAAATGAATGTAAGAGAGATACACGGATAAAAGAAGTGAAAAGAGATGGGACAATAACTGGAATCACAGAAGGATCTGTGTTTTGTGCAGGGCAGAGTGTTTTTGAAAGGGGAATTAAAGTATGAAAAGAAGAAGAAAATGCCCATAGAGCAGACAAGAGGGAGCCAGGGAAGTTGGAGCTAATTTTAAGATTTGAAAGTGAGTTTCATGCAAAATTAATTTAAACCAACACGAGAGCTGCAAAGCTTCAGAAGGAGCAGGTCCCACTTGTGCACGTCCTATTTGAAAAATTAGGAGCAGCCACATTTGCACACAGATGAGATTTTAGACCCAACTGTTCCCAGCTTTATTCCCATTCCATGTCCGCCCTGCACTGAGCTGATCATGGCAACGTCTGCTGGCTGGCAGCTCTGGGCCCTGCCAAATCCCTGCGTGCTTAAATTGCAGCCCAAATTTAATTTACAGAGCCTGGATTATCACACATAGTGCCCAGACAGAGAAATGAGCTCTCCTCTGCTGTCTGCATTAAAAACCGGCACTGGTTTGACAGCTGTGGAGAAGCAGGGCCTTGGGAAACCAGGCTGGGATTTCATTCCTGATGCAGAGCAAAGGTTATGAGGGATTCTCGGACCACAGTGCCCAAACTTTCCATGGACTGGGGAAAAACAGCTCCTCTCCTGCAGCTCACAGGATTGCCTGAGGTGTGAGACTGACCCTGAAATCACCACACACGGAAAACAACATCACCACATCTCCACCCTTCTGTGGAAGAGGTTTTACAGCCATTTCTGTGAGCCAGAGAGGAGTTTGAGAAGAGGATCCGTGTTTGATAACAAAAGGATCCATGTTTGATAGAGGATCCATGTTTGACAGGAGGATCCATATTTGAGAAGAGGATCCGTGTTTGAGAAGAAGAGAATCCATGTTTGGGAAGAAGAGGATCCATGTTTGATATGAGAATCCATGTTTGAGCAGAGGAACCAGGTTTGATAAGAGAATCCATGTTTGATAAGAGGATCCATGTTTGATAAGAAGAGGATCCATGTTTGATAAGAAGAGGATCCATGTTTGGTAGGAGGATCCACGTTTGATAAGAGGATCCATGTTTGATAAGAGGATCCATGTTTGATTAGAGGATCCATGTTTGATAAGAGGATCCGTGTTTAATAGGAGGATCCATGTTTACCCCTGAAAGAATTTCCTGCCCAGGTCATTGACACAGAACCCAAGACAGACAGAAGGATAAATCAGAGAAACTGCAACTGCCTGTTCAATGAGCACCTTGTTTGTCTCCTGTGACCAATGAGTAAAGTGCAAACTGATGAGTTGTGTGAGAATGTATAAAAAGCATCAATGCTGGAATAAAAACAGTTGGAAACCTTCTGGAAATGGAGTCTGTTGCTTTGTATTGTCTCTGTCTCAATTACAACACCCTTCCCAGCCAGGATTTTCCTGATTTCTTTCAGTAACAGCTCAGCCCAGGAGCCAGCACGGACATCACTCATTTCACCCTGTCCCTTCCCAAAACTCACACCCTGGTAGGAGCCTGCAGGCACAGACATGCCACTTGGTGGCTTCCAATGGTGCCATGTGGTGGCTTTCAGTGGTGCCACTTTGTGCCTTTCAATGGTGCCACTTGGTGGCTTCCAGTGGTGTCACTTGGTGGCTTCCAGCTGCAGAGGGCTGGGCTGGGGCATGGCCAGGACGAAGCTGCAAAAGGAAGAACATTCCACCTTTAAATCCCTTTATCCTTTCTGGGATTAAGCAGCCATAGAAACATAGAATCAGAGGATGGTTTGGGTTGGATGGGACCTTAAAAATCACCTCATTCCATGACCCATCCATGGGCAGGGACACCTTCCACCAGACCAGGTTCTCAGAGCCCCTACCTGAGCCCCAACCAGGGCTCCCCTGGCCAAAGCAAGGTCCTAAATCACTCAGATTTATCTGAAATCACCACTATATCTGACTAAAAAATACATGACCAGAACTGTTCTTCTGTGTGTCCTTCCACACTCATTCAAAAGAACTATGGCAGATCATAAAAACCCAGCAACATCCCCCGAGGCCAGAGGGTTTAATGAAGAATTAAGGAGATTGTAACCGCATAGCTGAAATAATACTGAGGAAATTGAATTATTCCACCCATATTAAATGCATATATTCTGGAGGTTTCTCCAAGCCAGACTGACTGTGGTGTGGAAATCCAGGCTGTTTTCACACGGGGGCATTAAACAAAGCGGCAGCACAGCAGCTCTGAATGGAACAGAAAGGCAGCAGGATGAAAAAGCGCTCCCGACGTATGGTTGTGTCAGCTCTAAATTGTCTCACAGATGTTTCTCCCTCCATTAGATGCAGCACTGGGTAATTTATAGAAGTCATTTTTAACAATTTGATTGTTGGTATATATCTGCTGAATTGATTGGCTGGGGAGACAGATCTTTATTTTTATAATGGCAATAACATCCTTTGCAGATTACTGCTCAATTTGTCCCTGATGTTAACCGTGCTAGCCAGCAACTCTCCATTTCTATTATGCTGTTATTTCTTAATTATCAGCTTAATTGCAGGGAAGAGCCCAAGATGGATGAGATTGGCTGGGCTGGACAAGAAGCCACACAAGTGAGGGGTTCAGCACTTTCTCCTTGGATCTGCTCCCAGCTCCAGCCGAGATCAGTGGGATTTAAGCACTCAAGCTTTGTGCCTTCAAATGTTTTTTGAAGTCTGCTAATCCTGTGTGGATTAGAGCGATAGTTCCCACTGAAATCAACGGGAATTTGGTTACAGATGAGACCCACTCTGATAATGTTCCCATTTTTTGCATCTAATGATGCTGGAGATGCTGGTCCTGGCAAAGAAGGAGCTTCCTGTTCAGACCAGAAGGCTTTGATGGGCACGTGGGGGTGTCCATGGATGACCAGAGCAGGGGCTGTGCGATTCCTGGTGCTGTTTTTGAGGGCAGTCAGTGCCATTTCACTCCCAGCTGGCTCAGCTCTTCCCTGCTGTGTGTCTTGGGGGGAATTTGTCCCCAGCCTCTGAGAGTCCAGGTGTGGTTTATACCTTGTGGTCTATACTTGCTTTGATAGGCACGTGGGGGTGTCCATGGATGACCAGAGCAGGGGCTGTGCGATTCCTGGTGCTGTTTTTGAGATCAGCCAGTGCCATTTGACCCCCAGCCGGCTCAGCTCTTCCCTGCTCTGTGTCTTGGGGGGAATTTGTCCCCAGCCTCTGAGAGTCCAGGTGTGGTTTATACCTTGAAGCTTGGCAGAATTTTGTCTGCCCTGAGCTCTTTTGAAAAAGTGAATTTGTTTCAGCTGCCTGTTGGAATTTGACAAAATAGCATCCACACCTTTGCTTTCAGTCCTTCAAGTCTCCAAGCCTCAGTGCTATTTTGGGACAGTGAGATTTGCAGATTAATTAAGCAATCTTTGATAAAATTCCTTTTTACATTAACTTTGAATTTGTCACCTCTCAGTTTTGTTTCACCGTTCCCAGGATAAAACAGAACTGGAAGTCTCATTCTGCTCTTCATAAATTTCTTGTTGTCCTACATATTTCTGTCAATTAAGTATTTAAAATTCTGAGGTACAGTTGTCTTTTGCATTTTCAGTCATCCAAGAGGAGACATCACTTTGTGAAACAGATAAGGAACTCAAGTCTTCCCCAAATTCCAGGCTAAATTCCTATGTTTTGTGCTATTAATGTCCTTGGTAGATGAAAATCTTCTTTCAGGTGTTAATTTCAAAAACCAAATGCAGGAGTTGTATTCAGTGTTTCCCTGACACTGGGGAGTGTTTTGTTTGACCAAGGATATGGGAGAGAGGATTCAGTTCCATAGTCTGGTAAGCAAGAGACTCTGAAAAAATCTGGTTTTCTTGGAATGAAGAGAGGAGGAAAGGAGTGAAAGAGTCTGTGGGAAAACAATGGAAAGACCTTTTCTGCTTTTTGGACTTTGGAAATTTTGAGGCAGGAAGGAAAAGCAATGGAAACAGAGCGAAGTCGTTCAGACAGTGACACCACTGAATTATGGAATCACGGAATGGTTTGGCTGGGAAGGGATCATCAAGATCACCCAGTGCCACCCCATCCATGGGCAGGGACACCTCCCACCATCCCAGGCTGCTCCAGCCTGGCCTTGGGCATTGCAGGGATCAGGGGCAGCCCCAGCTGCTCTGGCAATGCCAGCCCAGGCAGGAATTCCTCATTGCCAAGATGCCACCCATGGCTGCCCTCTGGCAGTGGGAGCCATTTCCTGTGTCCAGGCCTTGTCCCCAGTCCCTCTCCAATTTATGTCACACACTCTTCATTCTCTCTCATCAAGGAGTGAACTGTTACTGAAATTCTGCTCAGAGCTTTTTATTAACCCCTGTGTTGTTTGGGGATTGCTGAGAGCAGGATCAGAGCCCTGGGTTGGGATTTTTTTTATAAAATCCATTCTGTATGTATTAAAAAGAATTGTGTCCACATTGCTTAAATGTCACCAAGCCCAGCAGGCTCAGGGTGACATCAATGGCTTGGATATAGAGAGGCACCATCTCCCCTGGAGTTTATCAGTGCAAATCAAACCAGTCTCCACTCAGCTGGTAATCCAGGGCTTCTAAGTGATGCTCAAATCCAATTTATTAAAAACACATTTGTTTTTCAAGCACCCAGGATTCCTGATTAATTTCCAGCACCGTGGCTTATTTAATGCTGTGGGTTTCATTGTCATCTTTGATTTTCCACAGGGCGCTTGATTGATAGGAGCTATTGTGAGCCCGTTCTTTGAGCACATTGTTCTTGTCAAACAGCAACGTGCATCTTATTGATGGAAAGTCAGCAGCCTTTTATAGATGGCAAAGCAGCCAGAGAGCCCGGGGACCATGTGCTGAGCAGATGCACAAATGGAAGAGGGCTGCTCGATTCCGCCAGGAAAGTTTAATGTTGTCTGCAAGTTCCTGTGCCAGTGGAACACTCGAAGTCAGCTGGTGTGACATACCCAGCAAGCCATGACTCAGATGTTAATCAGTGTTAGATGCTCTTTTTGTTTTTGTGCTACTGCTGAGAGGTACAAAATCAAGTGTCTTGTACCGAGAGCACAAATCAATTTGAAATTAAATTAGCCTTTTGTTTGGGAGGCACTTGGGATTTGTTTGGGCTTTGTTGGCTGCCCCCAGCAATGGCTTTGCAAATTACAGGTGGTAAAAGGGAGAAGAAGTCTGTGCCTCATGTTTTGGTTTCATCCTTCTGCTGCCTGTAGGATCTCACCCTGCACAAAACCATCTCCTGAGCCCCTGGAGAGACAAATCCTCCCTGCTGCTCCAAGGGGAAAGGAGTGAAAATTGCTTTTTAGGGAGCAGTGAGATCTTTGGTGCCTTGAGAAGGCTGAGCTAGAGCTGAGGCTTCTCATCTTCCCAGGAGAAGAAATCCTGGCAAAGGGATTTTTCCGAAAATGTCACAGTGACACTCAATGGATCCACCTTGGGCAGCAGCAGAGCCCAGCCAGGGCTGCACCCAAGATGAACCAAAACGGCCCCAAAATGCACGAGCGCTGCCGGGGTCTGTCCCTGGGATCAGCTCTGCTCCATTTGCACCTTGCAGTTCATTGTCCCATTGCAGCTTTAGCCCAGGCAGTCCCACCCTGCTTGTTTTTCTCTCTGCAGCCCACGGGGTTTGTGCTCCTGGGCTGAGATTTGGGGCATTTGTTGTGGTATTTGCTGGGTCCCCGGGATGAAGGAGGAAATGATGAATCTGACTTCATATTCTTAGAAGGATATTATATTATATTATATTATATTAATTATATTAATTATATTATATTATATTATATTATATTATATTATATTATATTATATTATATTATATTATATTATATTATATTATATTATATTATATTATATTACATTATATTACATTACATTACATTACATTATATTATATTATATTATATTATATTATATTATATTATATTATATTATATTATATTATATTATATTATATTATATTATATTATATTATATTATATTATATTATATTATATTATATTATATTATATTATATTATATTTATTATATTATAGTGTAGTATATTACAGTATATTATGCTATAAAAATCTATATTAAAGAATACAGAAAGGATACAGACAGAAGGCTAAAAGATAATAATGAAAATGCCTGACTCCTTCCAGAGCCCTGACACAGCTTGGCACTGATTGGCCAATGAGACAAAACAATTCCCATGAAACCAATGAAACAATCACCTGTTGGATAAACAATCTCCAACCACATTCCAAAGCAGCAAAACACAGCAGAAGCAAATGAGATAATATTGTTTTCCTTTTTCTCTGAGGCTTCTCAGCTTCCCAGGAGAAGCTATCCTGGCGAAGGGATTTTTCAGAAAACAGGACAGTGACAATTTGTCCTTGGTGCCCAGCTGGAGCAGGAATTGTTTTGTCTCCCTGCTCTGTGCACAGAGCTCACCATCCCATAATGTGAAGCCCAGACCCACACACTAAAGCAGCAGAGAATGTGAAAAATATGAAAGCCAAACCTGAGGCATCATCTTCAGGCATGAAAACCAGGAGTGAAATGTCTCTGTGCTCCTCTCAGGGCACCCTCACAACTCCTGGGCTGTGGCACTGATTGAGCTCACAGAAATGCAAATCCAAAGGTCAGGCAGCTTGGGAGTGGAGCTACAACCTGGAGGAAGAGGTTTCTCACTTTCAGGGCTGCTTTAAGAGTAGAGGAGTCACCTCTGAATATCAATAGCACCTTCACAGGTCTTCCAGCTAATGATACACGAGCCACAAAAGTAAATATTTTCCTTTTCTCTTCTTGTTAAGGATAAAGATAATATCTTCTCACTCTAATCCCACATAATCAAATGTAGGACAGATAGCACATTAGAAGGTGGAAGACAGGAATTAAATTCTTTATATTAGAGTCTGGGAATTAAATTGTTTGTATTAGAATGGGGGAAGGTGTAGGAACCACAATGTTAATTTTTCTCTGCCTTTTTCTGCACTTCTAGCAGGACATGTCTGGAGGATTCTTCGTAGGTGCAAGGACTTTGTAAGGCCAAGGACTTTGCACATGGGAGAAGAGTTCAAGGATGACTCCATCCCATCCTTGAGCAGAGCCAGATGCTCACCATGGACTGGCAGCTGGGTCTGGGTGGGCAGCTCTGAAATTAAATCAGATGCAAACCCCCACAGGGAGCTGTGGTGGGCCAGGCTGGTTGAAAGAGGATTTTGTGATCAAAATCTTGCTAATCTTCAATCTAAATCCTCATCCTCATGCCACAGCAAGGCCTCTTCACAAGGACTTTTGGATATTAGGGTTTGTGTCCATGAGTGGTTTTATGTCAGCTCAATTTTTGGCAGTTCTTGCTTTCTAAACTCCACAATGAAACTTTCTTGGCTGGTCAAGCTGTCCACAGAGCTACTAAAAATCTCTTTTTACACTGCTGCCAGCTTGTGTTTGTGGGAGTTTCTTTCCTTACTATTTGGGGGTGTGAGGGATTTACTGCCTCTGTTTGCCAAATGTGGGTTTTTAGGGGAATGCCTGAATCAGGATGAGAAAAATGGCTGGAAAAACTCGCTAGCTGTGGAAGAAAGTGGCTTAAACCTCCTCAGCTCCAACCCAGCATCAGGGCTGAGCTCCTGTGTGCAGATTCTGAACCTTCCCCTATGAATCAGCCCCTCTCCACAGCTGCTCGAAGCTTTGACATAAAGTTGTACAAATCTCCCACTAAAATCCCTGATTTTCCCAGTGCTGGTAAGGAAGAACATTAATTACCTGAAATTGTCTCTGCTCCACTGAGGCACAGCATTTGCCTCCAGCATAGCTGATTTTCCAGCATGAAAGCGACTCCACACACGCCTTCCTTTCCTCTTTATTCTTACCCACACTCCCTAAAAAAACCCCCTTGTACCCCTCAGCATAAAAGCCTCAAACTTTTAGATTAATCAAGATATAAATTGCACTCCTGGGAGGGAGAAACTTCTCAAAAAAAAAAAAAAATTTAAAAATCCACATTTTCTACTGTGCTGCAGCCCAGCACCTTGGCTTCAACAAGTGTGCAAGGAGCTGAGAGCCAACAGATTGTGTGCTTTGAAACTGAGACACAGCAATGCATCAAACATGCAAATCTGCTCTGCTGCTGCAGCTCCTTTCCAGGATATTTGCCCAAGGGAGCCGAGCAGCTGCTGCAGGAGCTTTGATAGTTTTAGCACGGAAAATCCATTATTCATACACACACACTCTGGGGGGAGGATTGATGGGGCTCCGAAGTTGTGCAAGGATGTTCCAACCTGTCCAAGCCAAGAGTGGAAGGAACAGGGTGGGAGTTGGGTCAGCTTTGGAGAGGAGCAGGGCTGAGATCACTTCCAGGTGCTGCATCCCGCTGGACAAATCACAGGATCACTGAGGGTGGAAAAGATCTCCAAGATTGAGCCTTTGATCCTCACCTTGTCAGCCACACCAGAGCACGTCCAGTTGTTCCTGGAACAATTCCCTGAGCTGTTTTTTCTGGAAGTTGTGGGTGTGACTGTGCTTTGTTCACCTTGTGGTGAGGTGAGAAGGAGTTGCCCTCTCCTGCCAGCCTTCCTGCCCATAATGGAATCATGGAATAACTGAGGGTGGAAAAGACCTCCAAGATCGAGTGCAACCTTTAATCCTCACTTTGTCAGCCACACCAGAGCATGCCCAGTTGTTCCTGTAATAATTTCTTGAACTGTTTTTCTGGAAGTTGTGGGTGTGACTGTGCTTTGTTCACCTTGTGGTGAGGTGAGAAGGAGCTGCCCTCTCCTGCCCAACGTCTCATCATGGAATCATGGAATCACTGAGGTTGGAAAAGACCTCCAAGATTGTTGAAAGCGAAGAGAGCCAACCCATCTTTGTTGATCAGCATCGACTCCGATTTATTGATTAAATCAGCCACTTTATATAACAGTGTTAATTAACTTCATGCATATTGCAAAATCCGAGCTCACGATAGGTTACAGAGAAAACTCTAACCCCTCCTTTTGTTTTACAATACCCGTGGTTGTTTATTGAAAACAGGACCAGCGTTCTCACTGTGATATGAAAAGTTCTCAAAACCTTCATATCTGTTCCCAGAGCAGCTATCTGTTCCCAGAGAGCCCAAGGACAGAATGTTTTGCCTGTTATGGGAAGACTGTCTGAGAATCTTATTGTTTATAGAAAAGGTATCTGAGAACATAGTTATTTACAAAATCAAGCCTGGGAACTGAACCAGGCTCTCCACACAAGATTGAGTCCAACCTTTAATCCTCACCTTGTCAGACACACCAGATCACATCCAGTTGTTCCTGGAACAATTCCCTGAGCTGTTTTTCTGGAAGTTGTGGGTGTGACCGTGCTTTGTTCACCTTGTGGTGAGGTGAGGAGCTGCCCTCTCCTGCCAAACCTCCTGCCATCATGGAATCATGGAATCACTGAGGTTGGAAAAACCCTCTAAGGTCATAGAATCCAACCATGCCCACCCCTAATCCATGTGCCCAAGGGCCACAAGGCTTTTAAACCCTTCCAGTGGGATCCCAGCTGCCCCCAGCTCTGCTCCCTGGAAGGACCTTGGGATGGTGGAGAGAGTCCAGAGGAGGCACCAGGATGAGCAGAGGGATGGAGCAGCTCTGCTGGGAGGAAAGGCTGGCACAGCTGGCATTGTTCAGCCTGGAGACAAAGCTGAGAAGCTTTGGGATGACCTCTCTGTGGCCTTCCAGGACCTGAAGGAGGCTACAAGATGGAGAAGGAGTGTTTACAAGGGATGGAGAGACAGGACAAGGGGGAATGGCTTCAAATAGAAGAATGTAGGTTTAGATTGGGTATTAGGGAAAAAATCCTGTCTATGAAGATGGTGAGGCCTGGCAGAGAGCACTCAGAGAAGCTGTGGCTGTTCCTGGATCCCTGGAAGTGTCCAAGGCCAGGTTGGATGGGGCTTGGAGCACCCTGCGATGGTGGGAGGTGTCCCTGCCCATGGCAGGGGTTGGAATGAGATGAGCTTTAAGGTACCTTCCAACCCAAACCATTCCATGATTCTGATTCTCTGGTGACTCCACCACAGCCAGTTCCATGCTTGATCACCCTCTGGTGAAGAAATTTTCCAATATCCATCCTAAACTTCCTCTGATCCCTGAACCTCCCACACATTTTCTCACCCAAGGCACTTTCTGGTGTGCCTCAGACCCTCAGAAGAAACACACCTGCACCTGAGCACAGCTGCAGAGTCTGTCCAGGCACAGATCAAGAGCAGAGCCGGTCCCTGGAGATAACACAGAGGTTATCTCTATCCACGGAGTCTGGAGATAACAGAATTCTCACACTCTATAACTGGGCTACTCGAGTATTGTAATATTTTACCTGTGTACACTCATGTCCTGTATTAGCACCAAAATTTTACAAACTGACACCAGCAAAAAAAGAAGGAAACAGAATAAATGAGGTGGAAAGAGACCTCTGGATGTCACCTGGTCCAACTGCAGTATCTGAAGTGGTGAAGGATTAGTGGAAGCCCTTGGGTGAGTAGACAATTAAATCCCTGTGTCCTGGGCCACACTAATGTGAAAGTCACAATAATGTGTTCCAAAGTCCTCAGATTTATCTCTGAAATAATCAGTGTTCACAGCAAGCCCCAGGGCTGCAGAGGATACTCTGAGGGTGCAGCACTTGAGGAGGCTGAGAAGAACAAATTAAAAAAAGCCCATGTGGGGTCCTCTAGCCCTGGGTCCCTCCTAAACAGGACAGACAATACTGGCATCTTCCTGAAAAAGCTTTTTGACATTCCAGTGCATCCTTTTTAATTCATCAATAAATCCCTCTTTATTTGATCATCCAAATTTCCCTGAAATCCTGATTTCCCCAGAGCATCTTGCTAAAAGTGCAAAACTAGAGGGAACAAGAAAAAAAAGATCAAGAAAGGAGAAAGCTCTAGTCCTTTTCTCTTTAATGAGTTCATTTGCTGGTGTTCAACTCACAGATTTGCCACTGATGTTAAATTAGCTGGTTAAATTAGCTAATTATGGAAAATGTGTACAATACTCTCCATTTGGGACAGCTGGCAGGGAGCAGCGACTCAGCTAAACTGGCGAAGAAGTTACTTTTTAGACCAAAGAAATTAGAAATAAAGGAAACATTCGAATCAATCAGTGGCCTCTGGTCAGTATCCTGAGTGCCCAGAATTCAGCATTTGAGCAGCCTGGTCTGGTGGAAGGTGTTGGAAGGGGGTTGGAATGGGATGGTCTTTAAGGTCTCTTCCATGCCAAAATATTCTGGGATTCTTTGAGTGAACCAGCCATGTGTTTTTGAGCTGCATTAATACATGATATGTTTTTACATTTTAACATGCCTGACTACGGGCTATGTCTGTGTTTGCACTCACTTTACACATGGCAGTAAATGAGAGTGTCATCGGACACTCAGGAATTCTGGATTCTCTTCCTGGCTCTGCAACCACCCTTGGCTTGGGAAAGTCAGAATCATAAAATTAGTAAGGCTGGGAAAGACCTTCAAGAAGTCTTCAAAAGATCATCACCTTCTTCAAAAGATCATCAAGTCCAACCTTCACTTGAATGCCCACTAAACCATATCACAAAGCGACACTTCTATGGCTTTTTTTAAACACTTCCAGGGATGGGGACTCCACCACTGCCCTGGGCAGCTGTGCCAGGACTGGACAACCCTTTTAGGGATGAAATCTTTCCTAATATCCAACCTAAACCTGCCCTGTCCCAGCCTGAGGCCGTTCCCTCTGCTCCTGTCCCTGTTCCCTGGAGCACAGCTCGACCCCCCCGGCTGTCCCCTCCTGGCAGGGACTTGTGCAGAGCCACAAGGGCCCCTGAGCCTCCTCTGCTCCAGGCTCAGCCCCTGCCCAGCTCCCTCAGCCCCTCCTGGTTCTCCAGACCCTTCCCTGGACATGCTCCAGCCCCTCCTGGTCATTCTTGTCATGAGGGGCTCAAAACAGCCCCCAGGTTTTGAGGGGATTTTACCTCCTGCAAGTGCAGCCAAATAAATGCAAGTTGATTCAACTCTTGGAGTCCACAAGCTGATCCAAATGACTCCTCCTATCCCTCTGTGTCTTTTTGCATTCAGGCACCACACAGAGATTCCTTTGACTGGCATTTGTTGACACTTTAGCATAAATTTACACTTTTTTGCTGCCTGTGAAAGCCGGCAGATCTCATTAAAAACCGATATTGATACACCGTCGTGGCACCTTGCTCGGCGTGCAAATTCAATTTCTCCTTGTTGCCATACCCTGTTGAGCAAACATATGTCATGGCCTTTGAGGCTGAGCGTGGCAGATGTCTAATGGACCTGAATAAATTTCCAGCAGACACCACAATGGGTCACTGCAAGGTCCTAGAATCCCCTACCAAATTTTAATCAAACCTAACGAGACCAACAAGTGAATGCAGAGATGAGTTGTGCGATGCAGCAAATGCATCTAGAACCACAGGTGATTAATTCAAGCCCAGTTTTCTCCTCCTGGAGCTTCAGAGGCCTTTGCTGGCTGCAAGGCAGGGAAGGGGTTGAAGCAGAGCCAGGTGGATCCCATCCCAGCAACATCACGGAAGATTTCTCCCTCCAGAGGGAGTGGTCCTTGTTAGGGAGGAGATATTGTGAATAGACCTGTCATGAAATGAAATTTCATCCAAGAGCAGAGCCAGAAAGCCACAAAACCCTGTAGGACAGGAGTGCTTTGCTAGTAATGAGCTGTCTGCCCTTGGAGGAGAGCCAGAACCAGACATATCCCAAATAATTCTCCAACTTGAGCTTCCTCTTGCAGCTACCTGCTGGAGTGATGGATTGTGTGCTCCCAGCCCAGCGTGTTTGAATGCAGATGTGGCTGGAACTTACGTTAAAATAATTTAAAAAGAACCAGGGTCATGTCAAGCCTTGGTACCAAATGTGGTAGAAATTCTGAGGTTGAGTGTGTGGGGCTGGGATTTCAGCCCAGCTTTTTGTCACCTCCCCCTAATTAACCCATTCAGCCAAGACTGAGGCTTCTTATTCCAGCAGCACCTGCTTGTGCCACCACGCTGTGCAAACCAATTTGCAAATTTGCAAATTAAATTATATTTGCTGCTTGCCTTGAAGAGTTTACAGTCCCCATCAGTGACTCAAGGGACAAGTCTGGACAGAAGAGGTGCCCAGCAAGCAGGAATTCCATTTCCAAAGAATTAAGGATGGAATTCAGAGCAAAGTAAGCAAAGGTGGAGAAACAAAGGCATGGAGCAATTTAGGTTTGTGCTTCAGAGCCTGTAAGGAACCAATACCCAGGAATGGGATGGATCCCAAAATTGACCAAGGAATCAGGGAATGACTTGACCAGCATCTCACTGACCTCAGGGTTATTCTCCATAAACAAGGAGCTTTTGTCAGCTTTCATCAGGTTTAAGTGAAGCTAAATTTCCCATTTCATCCAAGTTTTTCTTTCTGTTGAGGAATCTTGTGATTGAAGCAGGTGAAATGGCCTTTGAGCCAGCCAGGAAAATTTACCTCCACTTCTGACCACAAAAAAACCTCAGAGCTGCTGCATGAGCTGAATGTGCCTTTGGGAAATTGAATCAGATCCTTTTTGTCATGGCTTCCAAAGCAGAACGAAAAATTGGGTGCCTGACAGAAATCCACCAGGTTGGAGCAGGGAAGGCAGGAGCTGGGAGAAGGTAAAGCACAAAAATGTGTGTTTGCTGCTCCCTGCATTAGAGGTGTCAATCTGCCACGGAAATTCGGGATGCAGAGATGATGGATTCAGATTCAGCAAAGCCCATTACATTTACAAAAGCTCAGGAGAGATGTCCCAGCAAGACAGTGATGTAATAACTACACGAAAATGTATTTTCAAAAAGATGGGCCCTTGGCTAAACTGTGTGCACCAGGGGATCTCTCAGCAGAAAGCTTCACTTATTACTTTCTTAAAATCCTTATTACATTTCCAGCTCTATAAAAACTGAGTAATTACTGTCTTCAATTACCTCTTGGCGCCAACTTGATTAATGTCCTTTACACCGATTGCTTTGTGAACTGTTGGAGAGAAAAGATGATCTGGGTCAACTCTATAAATGACTTTTTCAATGCCTTGTTAAGCTGAAAAGTAGGAACTCGTGTTCTCAGGGAAGGGTCAGCACTTGGCTGCTCTGAGGTGCTGGAATGGATGGACAGGTGGGAGCCAGATTTCAAAATCAGGGTCCAAAATTTTGGTGATCCAGTGGATCAGCCTTTCAAAGCTGGTTCTCTCTCTTTCCTTGCAAATTCCCCTGCTCTAAATCCCTGGCCCTGAGGCTGCAGGGATGGCACTAAGTGGGAGGATCAATGGTTGTCTGTTCTGGCTTTAATAATTAAAGCTATTGAGCCGTTATGTCTTGGATCAACAAACAGGGCTCACAGGTCGCTCTGCCTGCCCTTGTAAATTGATTATTTTTCTACAGACAGCATTAGGGTCAGGGGGTTTGCCTGACCTGTTCTCCCAGGTCTGGCCATAAACAACTGCTGATTGGGACCATCTGGCCACCCTCTGGCTCAGGCCATTCATTATTCTCAGCACAAAAAGACTTTTCTCCAGCAGCAGAAGTGAGCAGTGTGTCAGCACCCTCGAGCATGGAATGGGACAGCAAATGGGATTTGCTGCTGGTGTAGTGCTACTACAACCTCAGGATCTGATAGCTCATTGAAATCCTGAATTCCCTCTGTTGGCCCAAGTCATTTTGGGACCCGAGTGCTGTGAGTAGCTGGGCAGATGCTCCAGAAAACTTTCTCCGGATTCAGCACCCAGTGCTGACAATGAGGAAAACACAGGAATTTCTTGAACTGCCAAGGAATGATCTGGAAGTGGTAGAAGGAAGGTGGGAGAGGAACACAGCCACCTGTTGGAGGTACTCCTTAATAACTCAAATTGCCCTAAGAAATCTCACTCTGCTACGTGGCCTCCTGCCCCACAGGGCCCCATTCCCATTCCCATTCCCATTCCCATTCCCATTCCCATTCCCATTCCCATTGGTTTTTGGCCAGTCACTGGGAGGAAGGCTAAGCCAAGTCCTAAAAGAGGAGGGTTGGGTCTCCTGGAATGGCTGCTGGCTCTTTCCCTCAACACTGCAGGGAATGACCCATGGAGCATTCCAGAATCACAGGGAATGATCCTGGAGCATTCCAGAATCACAGGGAACCATCATGGAGCACAGGGAGTGATCCATGGAGCATTCCAGAATCACAGGGAATGATCATGGAGCACAGGGAACGATCTATGGAGCATTCCAGAATCACGGGGAATGATCCATGGAGAACTCTAGAATCACAGGGAACGATCCATGGAGCACAGGGAACGATCCATGGAGCATTCCAGAATCACAGGGAACCATCATGGAGCACAGGGAATGATCCTGGAGCATTCCAGAATCACAGGGAATGATCATGGAGCACAGGCATAGACCCATGGAGCATTCCAGAATCACAGGGAATGATCATGGAGCACAGGCATAGACCCATGGAGCATTCCAGAATCACAGGGAATGATCATGGAGCAGAGGGAACGATCCATGGAACATTCCAGAATCACAGGGAATGATCATGGAGCATAGGGAACGATCCATGGAGCATTCCAGAATCACAGGAAATCATCATGGAGCACAGGGAATGATCCTGGAGCATTCCAGAATCCAGGCTGAGTCTTTCCCTCACATCACAATCTCCTTTCTTCCTCACTAAATCAGCCAAGCACTTGTCCTAACTCCTTGATCCCGGTGTTTTTGTGGATCCATCTCTTCTCCAAGGGTTCCCACACCTCAGGGCACTTGAGGCAGCTCCAAGTCCCCACATGGGCCAGTGTGTCCTGGGAAGTGCAAGCACACGTGGGTACCTCCAGCTAAGGACCCCCCTTTTTGCTGCCAGCTGATTTTTGGGTTCTCCTGGGTGATGACCTTCAAAGAGCCCCAGCTGCCAGGCTCCAGTTTTAACCCATAGAGCCAATTACCAGCAGCACTAATTAGAGGGATGCTGAGCTAAACACTCATTTCTGCTGTGTCTCAGGCAGGGCTTGCAGCTGGCTCCGAGCATCACATTATGGATGCTGCCCCTCTCTCTGCCTCCCCAAAGAGCTTTTAAAGCTCTCCCAGGCACATCCACATGGTCTGCAGCCACTCTCTGATTGCAGCATGAATGTTTTCATTATGATCCAAGCCTCAGAGACACATCCCAAACCTCTGGCTCTTCCTCCTGCCCAGCTTCCATGTGGCAGGAGAAGGTCAGCCTGAAAACACTTTGTAATTGCTGAGGATTAATGTTGTTTTGCAATGCCAAATCCAGGTCCGGGTTGCCAAAGGTCTTCTTTGCACAGAGGATTTTCAAGCAGAGACAATGGGAAATTTGCTCCTTGCAGCACAGCAGAACAATTCCCAGCAGAACATTAGTCCATGCTTGGCTTACATTCTGTTATAGTCTCACCTGGCTGTACTTTGATGTTTAACTCTAAGCTGTCCTTTCTCATTCCTTCATCAGGCTCACAGTGCCAATCTCCTAATCAGGGCTTTCTGCACCCCTCATTCTCAGCCTGGATTGTCTCCCTTTTCCTTTGACACCTGCATGAGTTTGGAACACTTCCATTTTACCTGGTTTAATGCCAGATCTCAATTTGTATTTTTTTTTTTTAGTTAATTTTGCCCATTTTCACCTTTTGGGTGGGTTTTGCAACTCAAAGAACTTCAGCCTGGGACTGCAGGAGCCTCCCTGATTTCAGTGAGGGGTTGTGTGGTCCCCAGGAGGGGAGGGGTGAGAAGAACTGCTCAGGGTTGGATGAGTGCTCTGATCCCTGTGCTACCACCACAGGAGGCCACTCCTTCAGTGACAGGGGTTCAGACAGTGAGCTGTGTTATCTCTGTGTGTATTGGATAGAAAAAGGGTGACAAAATCAGATTTTTTGAAGCAGGGGACAGGGCTTGCCTCATTCTGGCTGAGAACAGGGGCGGTGAGCAGCTCTGCTGGGGTAAAGAGGCTTCTCACTCTCAGCCTGGATTGTCTCCCTTTTCCTTTGACACCTGCATGAGTTTGGAACACTTCCATTTTACCTCGCTTTATGCCAGATCTCAAATTTCTCTTTCATTTTTTAAAATTTATTTTGTCTATTTTCACATTTTGGGTGGGTTTTGCAACTCAAAGAACTTCAGCCTGGGACTGCAGGAGCCTCCCTGATTTCAGTGAGGGGTTGTGTGGTCCCCGGGAGGGGAGGGGTGAGAAGAACAGCTCAGGGTTGGATGAGTGCTCTGATCCCTGTGCTACCACCACAGGAGGCCACTCCTTCCTGTGACAGGGGTTCAGACAGTGAGCTGTGTTATCTCTGTGTGTATTGGATAGAAAAAGGGTGACAAAATCAGATTTTTTGAAGCGGGGGACAGGGCTTGCCTCATTCTGGCTGAGAACAGGGGTGGTGAGCAGCTCTGCTGGGGTAAAGAGGCTTCTGAGTTGCAGAATGAAAACTTTCTACCTCAATGTATGGTTATTGGTGAAAATGTTGGCGTTTAGAGAGCCTGCAGGTGTAGCCATGATATTTTCTGAAAAATCCCTTTGCCAGGATTTTTCTCTTGAGAAGCTGAGAGGCCTCAGAGGAAAAGATAAACAATAATTACCTGCTGCTGTGGAATGCAACAGGTGCATCTTTGATTGGTCCATGTTGGTTGCTTTTAATTAATGGCCAATCACAGTCAGCTGTCTCAGACTATTTGGTCAGTCACAAGATTTTATTATCATTCCATTCCTTTCTATTCCTTTCTAGCCTTCTGATAAAATCCTTTCTTCTATTCTTTTAGTGTAGTTTTAAGATATAATTTTCTTATAATATATATCATAAAATAATAAATCAGCCTTCTGAAACATGGAGTCAAGATTCTCATCTCTTCCCTCATCCTGGGACCCCTGTGACCACCACCACATGCAGGGATTAAAAAAAAAAAAAAAAAAAAAAAGAATTTTGCTGCATTCCCAAGATCCATTATCATGGACACCTTCCAGAGGAGAGAGCTGGACCCAGATTTCCAGGTGTGTGCCAGCCCAGCTGCTCCCTTTGCTGGGGACACTTCAGTAAATCTGATGACAGTTTAGTAACTCACCTGTTGGCTGTTGCCTTGAATGTTGTTCTATCACAGTGTGTAAAAACAAAAAAATGAAGAATTCGGCTAAGAAGAGATCATAATTTTAAAATATTTGTGTTCCTTGATAACAGCAGTGGTAAGAAAGGCTCTCTCAGGTCAGACAGACATTCCTGTGATCCTTGGTGGCTCCAGGCTCCTCTCTGTATTCCCTGCTCTCTCCCAGCTCAGGGAGAGCTGAGCACGTGGAGAAACTGTGGAAAGCAGGAACCCAAACAAGGGAAAATAATCTCAGGATTTTGTTTCCCTTCTGCAGCATGTTGATTTATATTTCCAGCTGTGGTGGGAATAAAGTTCTCATAGATATTCCAGCCCTTTCTTATTCCATGGAAGCAGGGGAGCATTAACTTTGAAAAATTACACTGAGGAGTATCTCTACCCTCATAGCTTTTCCTGCAACTTCTGTACTCACTGAACTAAACCCACTTCAGGCAAACAGCTTCTTGCTGAAGAGGCTGCAGCATTTTGCAAAGCCCCCAAAATTTACTGAACTCATAACGACCACAGCTGCTTGCCGAGACTGTGATTGAGAGACCGAGATGTTCATAACCCCAGGCTACAAACTTATTGCTTCTTCCCTTGGAAAAATGAAACTGAGGCTGTGTTTGTGTCCTCTGGTTCCTTCCTACCTCGGTGTGAGAAGCACACAGCAGAGGCTGTGCTCTGTGCTGCACTTCTCAACTCCTCTTGTCTGCCTGAATCCATGGCTGCCCCGTTCAATGCCATGAGCACGGCTGGGTGGGACCACTCTGCTCCCTGGGACAGTGATCCATGAGGGAATCTCGCTACGATACAGAGAATTTCAGGAGAGCACAAATCCAGCAGGGATATTTGTTGTTGCCACGTTCCAGGTCTTGCTGCCAATACAGAGAATTTCAGGAGAGCACAAATCCAGCATGGGTATTTGTTGTTATCACATTCCAGGTTCTCTAGCACCAACAGAAGAAAGATGTTGACCTCATTTTCACGAGGGTGTCACAAGCACAGGGACAGAAGAAGAAGGTGGAGAGGTTTGGAGATCTTCTGCCACAGTGGCACCAAATCACAGAATCATGGAATGGTTTGGAAGGGACCTCAAAGTCCATCCAGTGCCACCCCTGCCATGGGCAGAGACACCTTCCACCATCCCAGGGCGCTCCAAGACCTGTCCAGCCTGGCCTTGGACATTGGGGCAGCCACAGTTCTCTGGGAATCCCAGCTCAGCCAGGAATTTCCTCCCAATGTCTCATCCACCCCTGCCATAGGCAGAGTCATCTTCCACCATCCCAAGCTGCTCCAAGCCCCATCCAGCCTGGCTTTGGACACCTCCAGGGATCCAGCTTCTCTGGCAATTCCAGCCCAACCAGGAATTCCCAATTCCCAATATCCCCTCCATCCCCGCCCTCTGGCAGAGTAAATCCATCCCCCCTTGTTCTAACACTCCATACCCCTGCCCAAAGTCCCTCTCCAGTTTTCTTGCAGGCCCAGGAGATGGCTGAAGGGCTGAGGAAGGTAAAACAGGACACATGGGACACAATTTCAGTCAGAAGAACAATTTCTGTTGGGACAGGGTATGGTGGTGTGAGCAGCCCATCAGCAGATCTTTCTCAGTGACAATTTCACTGCATCACCTAAATGATGAAAGAAGTAAGAAAAAGTCATCACATGTTCACTTTAAGAGCAATGAAACCAACGTGGGTTCCACAATTTCCATTTCAGCCTTCACTGAGGTGTATTTTATTATGCTGCTTAATTATGCTACATAAATCTCCACTATGCTACAGTTAAAATGTGGCCTCTGCCCTGATGAGTTTATAATTCAAATAGATGAGGTACATGAGTTGAGGAGAAAGATCTAACACAGGAACCAGCAGCACGGTGATTTGCAAATTTAGGTTGTGCCACTACAATTTTAAAAATATGAGTGCTGTTTAGTGGAAGACATCAGGAAAATGTGAAGATGAAGGAAGAGGGGACACAGTGGGAAGCAGGAGGTGATTTGGGGAAGGGTGGGGAGTGGAGGGTGGCAGTGAAGGGGTGATGAAGGCAGCAAAAGGAGCAGCTGAATGTCCTTCAGTGCCCGGTCACCTCCAGCACCTGCTCGGACAGACACCTCTCAGTTTGTGGGAAATACCTGTTACTTGTGCTGATCTAATTTTCCACCAGACCCCTGCAGCTGGGTACTCCTTGAAATGTTTTTCTTCCCCAAACCCATAAAGATCACGAGAAAAAAAAAATGATATTACATAGTAGGAGTTGCCTTTCCTGAAGGGGAATTGTTGCACAGCACCAGCAGCCACAGCAATGCCGTTTTTGATGCAGAGATGAGGAGACCTTTTAGTTCATTTTATCACATTACATTTCATTTTATAGATGTACAGCAGCTAACGCTTCCTTTCTTGCTGAGCATTTACTACTGCCTGAGCAGATTTTCAATGGGAATCACAAAACCTCTGCTGAATCATTTGGATACACCACCACCTCTAGGAACTTTTCAGGTGTGCTGACAGCTTAAATTCCTGCAGTTCCAAGTGAATCTCACGAGAGACTCATCTTTCTTGTGTTCCAAAGGTCATGTGGACCTCAAAGGTCACCTCTGCTCCACTGACATCTTTAAAGCACTGTTAGATATTTTGGTGATTGAAAGATTATGGGTAAAACAACCCAAATTCTCCCACTCTGAAATGTCTCCAGCCCTGCAGTGGTGAAGGAGTCGTGGGGTTCATCTGCAAGGATCCGTCTTGCTGATTTTGTCCTTCTTGCTGACAGAAAAAATTGAAGACATCAGTCTTCAGCCTTATTCGGTGCCCACAGAACGCTGCTGTGCAATAAAGTTGATTTAAGTCTGTTCCTGTAGATTTGGTGCTTCACTTGGCCCTTTATCACAAGGCTTTCAGAGCCTGCAGCTCTCTGAGCATCCTCACCCTGCCCACAAACCCTTCACACCACCAAATATTTGGGAATTGCCATCACTGACCTCTTGTAGATTGGTTGCTGCTCAACAGGTTCCAGGTTGAGGATGCCTGATGGGTTTGTCCAGAAATTTTAGATTTGCCCAGCCTGAGGGTCAGGGCAGTTCAGGGTTCATCTTCCCCAACAAACTGGAATAATTCCAACATGATGCATTGTAAAGTTTTTGGGCAAGGGGAAACTCAAACCCTTCTCCATCACCTAAGCTGCAGAGCTGAGTCTGGGCACATAAAATCATGGAATTGTTAAGGTTGGAAAAGATCTTTGAGAGCATCAAGTCCATCTGTCAATCCAGCACCACCATTTCCCCATTAAACCATGCCCTCAAGTGCCCCATCCTCACATTTTTTGAACCTTTCCAGGGATGTTCACTCCACCACTGCCCTGGGCAGCCTGCTCTAATTCTTTACAACCTTTCCCAAGAAAAAAAATTCCTAATATCCAATATAAACATCCCCTGGCACAACTTGAGGCTGTTTCCTCTCATCCTGACCTCACACTGTCTCAGGCATGGCAAGGAGAGGGATCACAACAATGGTCAGGGTGAATTTAACTGGCACCATCAAAAGCAAAGCCAAAAACCATCAGCCACATGTGACAGACACAGGGTCATTGAAGCTCAGGGTGGGATATTACAGCACAGAAGGTCTAAAGGACTTTTTCTTCAAGAAACTAGCAAAAATAAACCCTTTTTTCTGCCTAAGTTTTATTTTTTAGTGAAGATGGAAGTGAAGAAGGTGCTGGTCAAACAGTGGCTCAGATTTCTAACAGCAGTGTGGGAAGGCCTTTCAAAGGCACCTCTCATTCTCTGTAAAATCACAGAATCATTTGGGTTGGGAAAGACCTCTAAAACCATGGAGTCCAACCTGTGACTGATCCCCACTCAGAGCACTGAGTGCCACCTCCAGGGATGGGCACTCCAAACCTCCCTGAGCACTCATTCTCCAATGCTTGGCAACCCTTTCCATGAAAAAATTCCTCCTGATGTCCGAACTGAATGTTCCATGGTGCAGCTTGAGGCTGTTTCCTCTCATCCCATCACTTGTTCCCTGGGAGCAGAACCTGACCAGGCATTTGGTGTTTTGAATATCCATCAAAATTCCTCTGCTGAGCTGCAGATTGAGCACAGATCACTCCAGTTTCTCCCCCTCTTGGCAGCAAATCCTTGAGATTGTCAGGTAAGTGGGGACTGCTGTGTGCTTGATTTTAGCATGCCTGGGCCACAGCTCCTCCTGTGAAACGGGGGTTGTGGTGCCTGTCAGTGATAGATTTACTTTGTCAAAATCTCTCTAGAAGTACAACAACCATCGTATTACCCTGCTCTGATATCACCTCGGAGCAAATTAAATTTGAGGCCAGCAGGACTGTTCAGCTGCTGCATCTTGTGCCCCATTTTCTGCAAGACAAGCCTTGAAATTGGCTGGCTGATGTCTCATTTCAGGAGGATTGATACCAGCGCCGCTTCCCTTGGAAATACAACAGCGTTTCACTCACTTCACTTCAAGTTCTTGTTGCTTCTCTTGCCTGGAGCTTCTACTTACACAAAGCAGAAAATATCCAAAGTTGCATGAAATATTTCTGTGAGCACTGGAATTTCTGAAGCCTTATCTCCAGCATTTGTGGGGCTCAGCTGGCTGTGGTTTCATAAGGTGGAGCTCTGATCTGAGGGTTTTTCCTGGGGTTGGGGCATCCATTAACTCTTCCTCCCTAATTTATTTGCTGGGACAGATGATCCGAGTGGTTCCAACTCAGTGCCAGCAGGACTTCTGGGACTTTCTTTTCTATCCAGCCACCTGTTTTCCCCCCAGACTGTAGGAATTGAGGCTTGGATATCACCCAAGGCAAGAGCTGATGCCCAACAAATCTTCAAGTCATGAGGAACTTAATGGAGCTGGGTTAAAATAAGTTTTTGGGTAGGATCTAAAAACTTTACAGAAGCAGGGAGAAAACCATAATTAACGTGGGAGAGTTGGAATGGCAGTGTTGTTTTCTATGTTTCTTTATACCCAAGGTTTTTCATGGTTCCAAAGGAAGATTAAGACTTAAGGATTTTAATTTCAAGAAGCCAACAAACAGCCTGCACCCGCTCACCTGAGGACTTGGAAAATGCCTCTGGACAATTGTAAAAACAGCATTCCCTTAGTGAGGGTAAGTAAAATAAAGGGAGAAAAATAAACCAAATAACTGGATTTTTTTTTTTTTTTTATGATTCAGAAAAGGAGAACATTCTCTCTTACAGCATTTTACCTGCCTGTGAAAAGCAACGCCTCCCACCTGCTCTGCTTTCCTTCAGGGACTGCATTACCAGAGGTTTTGTGGATCTGACATTGGAAAAGCAGCAGCATTTTTCCACTTAACTTAATCTTAGCTATTATTTTTCTGCAGCAGCAGAAAACAGCGCAAGGTGGGAAATGTCAGGAGGCAAAAAACAATAAGGAGACATTTGAATTATATCTCTGCCTTGATTCCCAGCATTGAGCCAGGCAACTTCTTCTCCTGCCCCGGGAGTTTCTCCTTATTCACAGAGACAAAAAGAATTGATGGCAGCTATGTGCTGGAAAGAGAAACTGTGCAGAAATTCCAAAAAACAACATAAACCAGCTTTAGTTCACACTTATTTAATGATAAATAGGAATAACAAGGTCGTCCAGATGTGTGACTAATCCTAGAACCAAATCCTGATGTTTCAGCACACTTGTACTCAATTCTTTACTCAGGCAGAGTTTGGTAAAGCTTGATAAGAAAACCAGAATTATTTGGAAGAAGAGAGTGGCCGGAACCTGATTCTTTACCCATGCACCAATTTCAGCTTAATGCAGCTGATGTGGGAGTGACCAGCTCTGTAAGAAGGGTAAAATCGATTTTGTTAAACTGACTGAGAGATGCCAACAGGATTAGGCTCACTCTCTGCAGGCAGAACTGCTCCTGCAGCTTAGATGGAAATTCTGGCTTTCACTCTGCTCCCATCTACACTGCTGGAAGTCAAAGGGGATTTCTTTATAACCAATATTAAGGCATTACACACAAGGCAATTGCACCTGTAAGAAGGTGGTGTGGGCTGAACCCTTTGGGCTGGCATTTTCACTAATGTTTGAAATGAAATAATAAAGCATTTGTGGTATTTTTTTCAAATGTTAAAGCTGTGGTTGAGAGCCCTAAATCTCTTAGGTTTAGGAATTCCCAGGAAACAGAAAATATCAGGGGATAAACTGTGGAAAGGGATTTCAGGTAAAATTACCTCAGGAAAAGAGGGAAGAAACCCTTAGTGTCACACAGTCACATGGGGAACAGAACTCTGGCCAGTGGACTTGGTAAAACACTTCCCACAATGCCTCAGGTTTCAGCTTTTATATTTTTCCCATTCTGTGCTGCTTTAGTGTGTGGGTCTGGGCTTCACATTGTGGGATGGTGAGAGCAGGGAGACAAAACAATTGCTGCTCCAGCTGGGCACCAAGGACAAATGCCCCAAATCTCAGTCCAGGAGCACAAACCCCGTGGGCTGGAGAGAGAAAAACAAGCAGGGTGGGACTGCCTGGGCTAAAGCTGCAATGGGACAATGAACTGCAAGGTGCAAATGGAGCAGAGCTGATCCCAGGGACAGACCCCGGCAGCGCTCGTGCATTTTGGGGCCGTTTTGGTTCATCTTGGGTGCAGCCCTGGCTGGGCTCTGGTGCTGCCCAAGGTGCACCCATGGATCCTTTCCATAAATCCCTGCTTCATTCTGGAACTCTGCCCAGCCTCTGTCCTAGCTCAGATTCTCAAGGCATCACCTAAAGGAATAAACCATATTCCCAAAGAACTGCTCTGCCTGTGCCTCTTCAGAATTCTCTTTGGCAGAACTCTGCACTACAGGGGAAGTGGCCCAGTTGATGAGGAATAGCTCAGTACAAGCTCACCCCTCCTTTCCTTTTTTATCATTGAAGGGAGGATGGATGGAAAGGATGAATGAAACCATCTGTGATTCCCAGACCCTTCTGAATGGGAGACCCTCTGCTAAACCAACCTGATCTCTATTGACAAGTTGTGACAAGGATTCATTCATCATCATGAACATTTTGTTTGTCAGTTTGGACTTTCTTTGGTTTGAGTAATCCAGGAACCACCCATTTTACCAGCTATACCTCAGAGCACTAAAATACAACATGAAAAAGAAAGAAAACTGTTTCCCCTGTTTTTCCTTCCCTCAGGTTTCAGATTGAGACCCTTCTGTGTAAATTGTGTGAGGAAAAATGATGTTCTCAAGACCCTTCAGCCTCATTTTATCATATATTATTAATCAAGAGAGATCTCAGCCTTCACACGCTGCACCAGGCAGGCCTTTGTCGATTTCTCCCCTTTCATTTAAAGAAAACATAAATTCCTACCTGTGGCTTTGCTTGGGAAAGGGGCTGCTCAGTGAAACCAGGCAGTGGTTCAGCAATTAGAGCCCAGGGTTGAAAGGCAGCCAGGTCACAGTTCTGAGGCAGATTTGCTGCTGTTTGTCCTGATGAAGTTCCTCCTAAATGAGGTGATTATTGCAGCTGTCAGGAATGAAAAGGTGGGACCCATCGATTTCACCCCCTCTGCAGGCTCCGGGCCCTGCTGCTCCACAGCAGTCAATGGGAATTGCCAATTAACAAAAACAATATTGGCAAGTCGGCAGTTTGAGGAAAAACTCCCTCCAGCCAGTGCACAAATCTCTTACCATTCAAGAGATTCAAATCACCGTCCTTGGGCAAAGGCATTGGCAAAGCTGCTCAGAAAAACAAGGAAAATGAGATTTTTATTTTGGCATAGCTGCACAGGGAATTGTGGAGCTGAGAGCTTGTCTGCACAGGGGAAATGTGGCAGAACAGCTACACAGGAACACACTGAAATGCACACCCTACCTGGAGATAAAATCACTTTACTTTGGAGTAATTCTGTTCTGGAAACACATTGCTTCATCAGGAATAAAGTATCTTTTATTTCAGAATTAAAGTGTCTGTGCTCTTACTCTGCCCTTCTGCTAATGATCACAGATCCAGCTGTTGATTGTAATGAATGGAGGCTCTTCCTCAACAGCTACTGTGGAATTCCTCCCCTTGTAAGTAAGGAATTATCATGCTTCTAATTACCTCGTGTTTCAAACAGAGCTCGTATAAATGAGTACTCTTGACTCACCTACAGATTTCAGCAATTTCCATGCAATTAAATCGTTAAGGTGCAGCTTTGGGCAGTAAAACCACTTCTGGAAGAGCAGCGTGTTTGACATGATGGAGTGAACCTGGCTTAGAAAACACCCAGCAGCTCCAAGTGATGCTTGTTCCTGCCTTTCCTAAGGAATTCTGCCTCTACAACAACAATCCTGGGATCTGCATGGTGCTTTTTAACACAAGCTCTCAAAGGATGTGACTGAAAAGTGTCCTAGAAATGGGGAAAGTGAGGCAGCTCTGGGGAGAGGTTAGTTTGATGTTTGGTGAAAAACAAGCTTTGGATTTCCAGCCCTGGACAGGGTGACATCCACCTTTCCTTTTTGCAAAGGTGATCCTGTGGCAAGGGATGGAGGGATGGTAAAGCAAGGACTGAGGGCAAGGAAGTTGCTGTTCAGTATTGTGGAATGGCAGCATTGTAGGATCATGGAATATCCAGCATTGGAAGAGACCCACACAGCGAGGGTTGCGTCTTGCAGCATTTTTGAGGTTGTGAACAGATTCCAATCCGTCACCTCCATCTGCTCCAAACCCCACAATTCCTGTGCCAAATGCTCCAGTTTGCTTCCAGAGCTCACTTAAGGGACCACCTGGGCTGGCTTATCTTTGGTCACCTCACTGCCTTCCCATGGAAAACTGGGCGAAATTATTCTTAATATAGCTTAAGGTCATTAAATTAAGGGAAGTGGCAGCAATTCTTGTTGGTGTATTTGTGATCAGACTCATTCAGGCTGTGACACACTATAAGTATTTAGCATTTCTAATTCATAGAACACGTTAATTTAAATACTTAACGCACTTTATCCACTTTTAACTCTATAAACATTTAAACCCCTCACTGTTCAATCAACCCTGCTCCGTGAGTGCTCTGAGAGGATGCTTTGGTGCCATAAACCCCCATCCCATTTCCAATCGCTCTCAGAGTGAATGACGGCTTTTGAGTAGAGGTGTATCTCGTCAGGTCGCTAATTTTTTAACCCTTTACTCATTTTTGACCACCTGCCGAAGGTTTGCGTGGGAATCTGTATCGCCGCCGCCATGAAAACTACAACTCCCAGAAGGCTCCGCGGCGGAGCACCCCGCCTTGGTGTCGCGTGCGCCGCCCTCCTCGCTCTCTATTGGGTGGCAGCCCACCCTCCTCGCCTATGATTGGCTGCGGCGTGCTAGCGCGTGTGTCTGCGCCGCGTTTGGGGGGGCGCAAGATGGCGGCGGGCGACGCTGTTGGGAGGTACCGCAGCACTGTGGGCAGGAGCAAGGACCCCTCGGGGCTGCTCATCTCGGTTATCAGGTAGGGGCGGCCCCGCTCCGCATCCTCCGGGCCTCTGAGGGTGCCTCAGAGCCGGGTGCGGGCTCTGCTGTGCTGGGGAGGCCTGCCCGGCTCGGGCTTCCGGGATGTGGGGTGTCTTGGGTATGGGGTGAGCCCAGGCCTGGATCCCTGCTGGCCCTGGAGCGCTGGGGAGGCTGCAGTGCTGGAGAGAGCCTTGTCCTGAGGGCTGTCCCTCTGCCCTGCCGCTCTGCCCGGCGCTCGTCCTCCTGCTTTGCTTCATCCTGGGGTCAGAGGGGCCTGGACAGGCTGATGGAGGGGCTGAGAGCAGCGGGGTGAGGTTCAGCCAGGCCAAGTGCCCGGGGCTGTGTTTTGGCCGCAGGAACCCCCGGCACTGCTCCAGCCTGGGGCAGAGGGGCTGGGAGTTTGTGTAGGATCTGGGGGTGCTGCCTGACAGCGGCTGAACGCGAGCCCAGGTGGGCAAGAAGGACCATGGCACCTGGTCTGTGTCAGATTTGTGTGGGCACAGGACCGGGGAAGTTATTTTCACCTGCTCTGGGCATTGATGAGGTCGCACTTTGGGTGTTGTGTCCCATTCTGGGCTCATCAACTTCGAGGACATTGAGGGGTTGGAGAGTGTCCAGGAGTTGGAGCTGGGAAGGGTCTGGAGAGGCTGAGGGAGCTGGGAAGGGCCTGGAGAACCAGGAGAGGCTGAGGGAGCTGGGAAGGGCCTGGAGAACCAGGAGGGGCTGAGGGAGCTGGGAAGGGCCTGGAGAACCAGGAGGGGCTGAGGGAGCTGGGAAGGGTCTGGAGAACCAGGAGGGGCTGAGGGAGCTGGGAAGGGGCTGAGCCTGGAGCAAAGGAGGCTCAGGGGCCCTTGTGGCTCTGCACAAGTCCCTGCCAGGAGGGCACAGCCGGGGGGGTCGGGCTGTGCTCCAGGGAACAGGGACAGGAGCAGAGGGAACGGCCTCAGGCTGGGCCAGGGGAGGCTCAGGGTGGATTTTAGGAGGGATTTCTACACAAGAAGGGCCTTCAAACACTGTAGGGACTCTGTCACTCCAGGAGCAGTGGTGGACACCCTTCCCTGGAGGTCTTGCAGAAATACTGGACATGACACTCAGTGCTCTGGTGAGGTTCTGTCACAGGTTGGACTCAATTGTCTTGGAGATCTTTTCGAAATTCTCTGATGCTGTGAGTAAACCCTGCAGGTGGTACCAGCTCAGTGCCATTCATGAAGACCAAAGCACTGTCATGTTATTGCTGTGGGGTCCATAAGTGACCCCCACCTTCAAACTTCATCTGGCTGGAAATCTGGAGGAGCAGCAAGTCCAGTGAGGGAACTCCTCTTTGGGACTGCCCGAGTGGGCAAAGTGCTGCTGCCTCCATGTCTGTCTTGTGGGCATTGAAAAGAAAGTTGTGTCCAGTCCTGTTTAACCACTGATTTTTGTCTGCCCACATTCCTGAGGATGGTTCTGTCATAGACCTGGAAGTGAATTCACTGTTCCCCTCAGTACTTTGGTAACTGCTTGTAAATCTTTTCTGTGCTGCTTAAACCAGAGCATTGGCAGCAGATTGCCCATGCTGAAGGTCTTGGATGTTCTCTCGTGTTTTGGATGTTCTTTCGTGTTTTGGACATTCTTTCGTATCTTGGACGTTCTCTCGTGTCTTGGGCGTTCTCTCGTGTCTTGGGCGTTCTCTCGTGTCTTGGGCGTTCTCTCGTGTCTTGGAGGTTCTCTCGTGTCTTGGAGGTTCTCTCGTGTCTTGGAGGTTCTCTCGTGTCTTGGAGGTTCTCTCGTGTCTTGGAGGTTCTCTCGTGTCTTGGAGGTTCTCATATGTTTTGGGTGTTCTCTCGTGTTTTGGAGGTTCTCATATGTTTTGGGCGTTCTCTCGTGTTTTGAATGTTCTCACATGTTTTGAATGTTCTCTCGTGTTTTGGGTGTTCTCACATGTTTGGAATGTTCTCACGTGTTTTGGATGTTCTCCCACAGTGGCTGTGGCAGCTGCAGTCACACCAGCAGGATGCTGGCAGTTGTAATGAGCTCCCAACTTTGGCTGCTACTCCAATGTCTTGGAGAGAAACTCTGTTCATTTTGTTACTTTGGAGAAGTTATTGTGGCACTAGTTCTGCATCTAGGAAGAGTTCTGATTTAAATATCTTCTGTAAATTATAATGTTGAGGACAAAATTAAATTATTTTTTATCGCTCTGGCCTTTGAAATCTTGCAGAACTTGAGGGAGATGTTGATTCTGTAAAACAAAGCAGCTGGTGCCACTGTCTGTGGAAGAATAATAAACATGCACTGGCTGTGCAGCATTTCCTGTTGTAATCATCTTTTTCCATGATTCCTGTAATTTCCAAGAGTATTTTAAGGTCTTCCTATTGTACCTGTATTTTAATAAATCCAGGCTTATTAAATTTATTTAAAAGCAGAAGAGTGAGCTCACAGTGCTCTGTTCTCCAAATAAAAAGAAATGTTTGTCTCAGAATCTTTGCTTTCCAGGCACTGATACCTTGGCTAGTTTAGGCCTGGTTTTTAGACACAACACTGAGTTATTGACTTTATGAAATTAAAGTTATTCAACAGAACAGCCTGATAACTAAACTTGCAGAATTTAATTAGAACTTGGTTTGGATGTAGAGATTCTCTGCAGAGCTGAGCCAGACCATGAAAACCTGAGGGTAGAACTGATTGCAGAGGAAGGAAAAAGTGTTGTGGTGATAATATTGATGTTTCTTAGGCTTAGCCAAGTGCACAAAGCAAATGGTGTAAAAGGAATTTAAATCACTTTGCTCCAGACGTTGTTTTTGTGTAGGAGCTCAGGTGAGGATGCACTTGCCAAGCAACAGGTGAATTTTTTAGTGGTTTCTATGGTCATAAAACAGCACTGCAGACAAATCTAAACCTGTGTGGCTTCAATGTAATTTAACTCAGCTTCAGAAAAATATTACAGATCTTACCAGCGAGCTGTTGGTTTGAAATGTGGCTGAGTTTCCTTTTGTTGATGGCTTTATTTCCAAAACATTTATGCATAATAGAGGCTTCTGCCAATCCTTGTGGTTTTACACTTGCATGTCCCTGTTTATTTAGGCTGTTTATTTCTCCCATGTTGCTGTGGGAAAGGTCCATAAAGGGAACAGAGGATGAAAAACAACAAAACTTTGACTGCGGTTTTTCTGATGTAAACAAACAAAACCAGAGGAGCTTCTTTAAGTATTGATGTTTTACTTGGTTATAGCAAAGACAGGGATGTTTTCCAAAAAGCAAACATTGTTTAGGTCTGCAAAATCTCTTTGTGTTGTCTATGAAATGCTTTGAAGGGTGAAGCTGAAAGGCTTTCTGTAAATAGAAATTATTTTATTAATGAAGGATAATTTCTGATATTTACTCAAGCTCAGCAGCTCTCACTCACAAGAGACTGAATAATTCCCTTTTCTGTGATCCCAGATTTAGGATTCCTGTAGTTCTGTGATATCCCAGGAGAAAGTGTCTCAGTTCCAGGGGGAGTGTTTGGGGTGAGATCATGACCAAGTTTACCTTGCATAGCACTAAAATCCAGTCAGAAATGGATTTTTCTGGGCTCTGGTTTGGGACTTTTAAGTTCTCCCTGCTCTCTGTGGTGCAGGAAGCTCTGAGATGAAGGGAAACCCAACAGGAAAGAGAGTCCCACTTGTGGTTCCCTTCTGTCCCTCTGAAGTGTCACTTTTTCCTGTTGTGTCAGGGAACACATTTGAACTTTGTGACTTGTTTCCTGTAGGAGGATCCCTGCACTCATGGAATTCACCTTGGTTTTACAGCCAAGAACAGAGACAGCCTCAAGGATGGATTAATTTGGAACTGTCAGGGTGTGCAGCTGTCCCAGGACATGACCGATCATCCCAAAAGAGCCAGGAGCTCCCAGGAATTCCCAGATTTAGGAAGGTGTAGTTCCATCCCCAGCAGTGCTGGGGTCACACTGAGTTCTTGGTCAGTTCCCCTCTTGTTTCTCCCAAAGGAGAAATAAAGGGAATGTCCCCAACAATAAATCTTCAGTGTCTGGGAAGCTGATGAGGGTTTGCAAAGTCTGTCCTTGAATTCCCAGTTTTGCTGCAGCTCCAAGGAGCTTTCCTTCTTTTCCCTGTGTCTTTACAGCTATTGGAAGTATCTTCAATTTGTTCTTGTCCTCTGAGTGCTGAGAAGAAATGAGCATTATTTGCTACAAGTAAACAATTCCTGGGATTGTGACTTCCAGAGTGGGTGTTGGATATCAGAGGTTGTGACTTCCAGAGTGGGTGTTGGATATCAGGCATTGTGATTCCAGAGTGGGTGTTGGATATCAGGCATTGTGATTCCAGAGTGGGTGTTGGATATCAGGGATTGTGATTTCCAGAGTGGGTGTTGGATATCAGGCATTGTGATTCCAGAGTGGGTGTTGGATATCAGGGATTGTGATTTCCAGAGTGGGTGTTGGATATCAGGCATTGTGATTCCAGAGTGGGTGTTGGATATCAGGGATTGTGATTTCCAGAGTGGGTGTTGGATATCAGGGATTGTGATTCCAGAGTGGGTGTTGGATATCAGGGATTGTCATTCCAGAGTGGATGTTGGATATCAGGGATTGTGATTCCAGAGTGGGTGTTGGATATCAGGGATTGTGATTCCAGAGTGGGTGTTGGATATCAGGGATTGTGATTCCAGAGTGGGTGTTGGATATCAGGGCTTTGAGCTTCTGTCCCTGTGCTGCTGCACTTGTGCTCGTTCCTCAGCACACCCAAACCTGCTCATTGCTTCCTGGATGAGAAAAATCCTCAATTTCCTTAAATAAAAGATACTTTGTAAGGTCAAGATGCTGTCACAGAGATTCCTGCTGATCCCAGGGGCTTTGGCAATGGCTTTTTAGAAACCATGCAGATAACAGAGCAAATTTGGCTCACCTGCTGGAGGACAGCTCAGGCAATATTTTCTTTTATCACTCAGAGGACAAACACGTGTTTGGATATTGATTTCTCTTAACCTTTTGTTTTGTTGGTAGCTGATTGAAGCAGCTTTTGTATTCTGAAACAAGCAACCTGGCATTTAGCAAATGCTTTTTTGTTTTTTTAAGACAGAAAGATCTTGTCAGATTTTTAATTGGTGCATGTGTCTGCTTCTTATTTCTTGTTGGGCGTTTTTCTTCCCAATTAAAGGCTGCTATTTTTTAAAGCTGGCCTTTAATAGCTTCTTTAATTGGGGGAAAACAAACTTTAGCAGTGACTCCATAAGACCTCAGTGAAATTTTTGTGCTGAGCTTTCACAGAAGCAGAAGCACCCAACAGATCTCTGCAGAAGCTGAGAGTGCAGGCAAAAAACCTTGACCATACTTTATTTTTCACAAGTGGGATTCTTTTTCTTTAGTGCTTGTGGCCATTGTTTTTATTATAAGTGAACTTGCTGAATGGATTTTTGCTAATGACCTGGCATTTGGTCTTTTCTGTGTCTAAACCAGCAGAGCTGAGATGGCAGTTTGTGATGGAGAGTGAGGAACAGCAACGTGGAGCTGTTGCATTTGAGAAATTGCTGCTACAAGGAATAAACTGGAGTTATTCTGATCTGTAATGGTCTCTTAAAACCACTTTTATTGCAAATGGTGTTTTCCAGTGTTATAAAGGTAGCAGTTCTTCTATGAGAAAAGTACTTCAGAAATTCCCTGAAAATAAATTGTATATGGCAGAGTGTGGTTGTAAACTATAAATTTCCTTGAAATGATCTCCAGGCACTTGTATAAAATGTTTAGGTATTTTGGGCTGTGGATTGATGCAAACCCTTGGTTGCATTTAAAAATGAGTAAATGTGAATACACAACCACATAGAAAAGGACAAGAGGTGTGACTATGCCAAGTTAAAAGCTTCAAGTGCTTTATTTTTCAGCTCTTATTTTAGCTTTAGCCAGTGCAGAGCTGGAGTTGAACCCAACCTGGCAAAACTAGGAGTGCAAATACTGGGTTTGGTTAGGAAGTGATTGTGCTTTTAAATTTTTCATAGGTGTTGTCTTCAACAGCTCTTGGTTGTTGTGCAGGTTTAACATCTTGAGGTGAGTGATGAAATTTCCCAAAGCTCCTGCTGCAGGTGTGGAACCAAGGATGGGTTCATGGTGCAATGTGGGGTGTGGCTCCAGAAATATTCTTTATGTTTTAATGATCCAGGTGTGAGCAGCACTGTCCAGGCTCTGCTCTTGCACATCTGAAAATGCTGATCCTCAGGGCTTTGACTTTCTCCTGGGAATGTGGTAATACATGGAATGCTTGATTTAATTTTTGGATCTAAGATAATTGCCAAAAGAAGAGTTGGTCCCTGTGGTTTCCTCTCCTGGACAGGGTCTCACACAGTGGGGTGGCAGTGAAGTCCCTCTGTACCTGGAGGTGTAAGTGGCATCTCCTGGGCTGTCTGCTGCCTCCATCCCTGTTCCTACCTGGGGAATGTGCAGCTGCTTGGTGTCCCTGGGGTTTCCTGTGTGTGGGACTGAAATTCCTCCTCTGCTGCTGCCATCTGACAGAGGGGAATTCTGTTGGAGCCACTGCAGTCCCCTCTTTGTTTCAGAAACCAGCTGATCATTCCCTCGCCTGGCATCGTTTGTATTGGGGTGAGGAAATTTGATTAAAGGTTGGTTAATTTAGCAAAATAAAGAATTCCCTGCTGGTGTTTATTTAGATGGCTGGAGGCTGCTCAGCCTTTTTGCTGCATCTCTCCTGTAGCCATCTGCAAGTCCTCAATGATAAAAAGATCCCCAGCTTCTGTTGAAAATGCTCTAACCAACTGTGTAAACAGCATGAAAGATTAATGGAATGTAAGTAGAGGAGGAAAATGTTTTAAAATGCTCTGTTTGCTCTGGGTGCTTAACAGGATTGTGAACAGACTTGGTGCTGCTGTTCTTGCAGTGAGTTATTTCTTTGCTCAAGGCAGAGGGAGTTCCCTGCAGGCTGTACCTTTGTTCCCCTTGGTGAGGGTGGAAGGTGCTGCCCTCAGGATTTCAGCTCTTTTTCAATTTATTATTTATAATTGTTCAATCAGTTTTTAGAATACATTTCCCATGCCCATTGACTTGGACACTACAATTTTTGTTTACCTGCTTTACCAGCACCTCATGGTCTCTGTGAAGAAATATCTTCCCTGAATGCTTTAATTCATTTCCACAAATCCAGAATTTCACAGGAACAATCCATTAACCTATGAAAATAATGAGAAAACATTCAATATGTTGCTGCCAAGTTAAATTGTTAAATACCTTTTGGAGTCTTATTTTTTTTTCCTTCTGTCTGGCTTTGTTTTATAAGCACCCAACTTTTACAGTGGTTTCCATGAGCCTCTGGAGAGGTTTTCAAAACATGAATTATCAGATTATACACTTTGAGGTTAAATAGTGCTGGAAGCTGTAGATCACCCCATTTGGGACTTGTCTTTAAGACAACAGTTTTCAATTATAAAATTGAAATAAGTCCATTTAGTTTAATGAACCTGTGGAAATTTGTAGCTCAGTGGAGACACAGTGGGTTGAAGTAGAGTTGTTCTTGTCCCAGGGAGCTTTATAAAACATTTTCAATGTGATCTCTTGAAATGGAGCTGCTTGTGATGTCTTGAGGGGTGTAAGGACAGTCAGGAAGAAGAATTTGTGCTGAACTGCTCTGGACAGGCTCTTTTTTTATACCCCTAAAAATAAGGTTGGAAGCAGGGGGGGAAATATAAATAAACCCCTGAATTTCAGAAAGGAGTGGATTTTATTCTGATTAACACAGGGACTTAAATACTGATAAGGCAAACGTGTTCAAAATGTTACTTTGATTTCAGGTGTTGCTTGACATTTTCACGGCAAGGCCCAGTCCTTGAAATGCTCAGTGTCAAAGCCACTGTGTGATGTTGTGTTTGCAGCTTTGAGGGGGAAGGCAGTAACAAATGAGTGCATTTGTCACGGGTTATTGCTTGCAGAGCACTTAAACACATCTTCCACACCTCTGGGAAGTCAACACTTGATCCTCCCAACAACTTGCGGTTCAAACTCCCTCACTGCAGCAATTCCTGGGAACATTTTCAGCTTGACAGTGCCTGAGGAGCTCTGGCTCACGGTGCTGTGTGCTGGGCAGTGAATGTGGGAGATGATGCCTCTCATCTCGGGTACCTTGTTCCCCCCTCACACATTGACCTCCCTTCTGATGTGTTTTGTTCCTCACACACTGACCTTCTTCTGCCTTCTCAGTTTTTTTGTTCCCCCCCCTCACACGCTGACCTCTCCCGCCTTCCCCGGTTTTGTTCACCCCTCACACACCGACTTCTCCTCCTTTCTCGGGTAGCTTGTTCCCCCCTCACATGCTGACCTCCCTTCTCAGGTATTTTATTCCTCACACACTGACCTCTCCTTCCTTCTCGTGTTTTATTCCTCTCCCTGACATGCTGACCTCTCCTCCCTTCTCGGGTACCTTGTTCCCCTCTCCTCCCTTCTTGGGCACCTTGTTCTCCCCCTCACACACTGACCTTCTCCTCCCTTCTCGGGTACCTTGTTTCCCCCCTCACACACTGACCTTCTCCTACCTTCTCCGGTACCTTGTTCCTCCCCTCACATCTTCTCCGGTATTTTGTTCCCCCCTCCCACACTGACCTCTCTTCTCGGGTGTTTTGTTCCTCACACGCTGGACTCTCTTCCCTTCTCAGTTATTTTGTTTTCCCCCCTCACATGCTGATCTCTCTTCTCATCTCAGGTACCTCGTTTCCCCTTCACACACTGACCTTCTTCCTTCTCAGCGTTTTGTCCCTCCCTCACACGCTGCCCTCTCCTCCCTTCTCGGTTATTTTGTTCCCCCCACTCCCACCTCTCCTCCATTCTCAGGTACTTTGTTTCCTCCCTCGCAGGCTGACCTCTCCTCTCATCTCGGCTGCCTTGTTCCCCTCACACGCTGCCCTCTCCTCCCTTCCCGGCGCTGTTGCCCGGCTCTCGGCGTTCCCGCCTGGCGGAACCCTCGGGCTCGGTGCCGCTCTCTCCTGTGGCTCTGCTCGGCTCTCGGAGCACCACAAATGCCACAGCGATCACAAGGGGTCGAGCCCAAATGAGAAAGCAAATGCTGGAATTGCTGTGTGGCCACGGCCATCAGCAATGGGAGTAACTGCGTTCTATAAGGTTTCTTTTTACTCTGCTTTTTTTTTTTTCCTCCTGCTTTTTAATACTGAAGTTTCCTTGGCACATTGCAGCTGTTTCCCGCAGAGAGGAGACTGAGCTTTCTAGACATCCACAATGCTCTGCTGAAATTATTATTTGTTGCTTCTAGCAACTGCTTCCTTTGTTTAACTCTACAAATCCTTTGTTGTTCACAATTGTCTTTTGGCTAAGGCTGTACTTTTCTGTACCTTGTTGTACTCTGGTTTGTATTTCAGGTCCTTTGGTGTGGTGTAACATGGAGAATAACAAGACAAAATAATCCCCTTAATTTTGTTTCCTGAGGGGTGATTTTGATAGTTTTAATGCTGTACTGTGTATTTTATTATCTGGATGTTTATATGATAATTATGTTATACATATAACATGAATCCCCCTGTGCTGGGCACTGCTGAGGTCCCATCTCAAATCCTGAGGGCAGATTTGAGCCCTGTGTGATGAGAAGGACATTGAGGGGCTGGAGCACATCTAGAATGGAGCTGGGAAGGGCCTGGAGAACCAGGAGGGGCTGAGGGAGCTGGGAAGGGTCTGGAGAACCAGGAGAGGCTGAGGGAGCTGGGAAGGGTCTGGAGAACCAGGAGAGGCTGAGGGAGCTGGGAAGGGTCTGGAGAACCAGGAGAGGCTGAGGGAGCTGGGAAGGGTCTGGAGAACCAGGAGGGGCTGAGGGAGCTGGGAAGGGTCTGGAGAACCAGGAGGGGCTGAGGGAGCTGGGCAGGGTCTGGAGAACCAGGAGGGGCTGAGGGAGCTGGGAAGGGGCTGAGCCTGGAGCAAAGGAAGCTCAGGGGCCCTTGTGGCTCTGCACAAGTCCCTGCCAGGAGGGCACAGCCGGGGAACAGGGACAGGAGGAGAGGAACGGCCTCAGGCTGGGCCAGGGGATGTTTAGATTTTGATAACAGAAAAAATTCCTCCTGTCAAGGGCTGAACAGGAGGACATTAAATGCCTCCATTCCCTCCACATCCTGTGGATGTGGCACTTGGGGATGTGGGTCAGTGGTGGCCTTGGCAGTGCTGGAGGAACAGTTTGACTTGATGAATTTGAGTCTTTTCCAACCTTAATGTGATAAATTGTGAAACATATTCAGCAGAGTTTTACAATACTTTTGTGTTATTTGTACCGTCAGATTTCTGAGTGAGCAGTAAAAGAATTATCCTTTAACTCTCACCCAAACCATAAAACAGTGAAAACCTCACCCAGTCTGTTTGGGAGGAACAGATCTTGTGTATCCCAGAAATTGTGGGTTTTGCCCAGGGCTGCTGCTGTTAAACAGATTTTTGGTGTTTTTGCTGGAGGAACAGGTCAGTACATCAGTGAATCCTGCCTTGGCCACACATGAAATGCAGCTGGAGCTTTGAGCAGGACAAGCTTTGAGCAGTTGGTACCACAAACGCTGTGCTTGGAGCTTCAAAGGTGTTTTAAAGTGAGGAACTGGGAGCCTCAACAAGGTGTGTGATAGAGCACAGAGCCCTTGGAACAGGTGGTGGGAAGTTTACTGTGGATTCCTGTGAAAACTGGAGCTTTGTTTGATTCCCCCCCAGCGATTCAGCACTCACTTCAATTGCACTTCACTAAAATGTTCTTTTTCCTGATCAGATGAGAACTATTTATATTTTATCAACTTGCCTTTTTTTTTTTTTTTTGGTGGTGTTTCCCACTGTCTTTAATGAGTATTTTCATTTGAATGCACGAGTCTGAGTGAAGAAAAGTGAATTGCATGCTCAAAGAAAGCTGATCCAGAAGGAAAAGAGGATTATTCCTGGATTTCCAAGCTGCACCTGTGCATCCTGTAATACTCTTTTCTGCCTTTAAGCACAAATATTTACATAAGTCTGCTCTGATGTTGGGGAGCAGAAGAAAAAAGAAAAAAAGGCTTTTATAGAGACATAAAGATGCTGAACACCCACAGTTGTGGTCAAAACCAGCAGAGTCTTCAACCCTCCTTTCCTGTAAGAATTATCTGGTCCTAACTGAGCATTAATTTCCTAAAAGTTGTATTTGCATTATCTGTTCCTTGAGTTTTGCTTCATAAAAAAGAATCTGCAGCAGCATAATGCCCACATACTGTTACTGCAATGTTCTTCCTGTGAAACAAATTTTCGAGTCAGGAAATGGATAATTAAGCCTCAGTTTGCCATCCATAGCTTAGCAGTAATCACACTTAACAGGGCTGGCCCTGGGGCAGGTAAAATAGGCAGGCAGTTATCCACCCAGCCTGGCTGGAGGCATCAGGAAAAGCAAATTTACAGAAATGAAACATTTATTATTCATTAATGTTAACAGTTTTCTCTTAAAAATTGACATAATCTAATTTTCTCGCTGTTTTATTGGGCAGGTAGGAAGCTGACAGCGGGCTGGCAAAAGGAATTGCTCATCTGCACTAAAAAAACAGAGAAAAAATATAATACAGACAGTGTGGGGGAAAATGAGTCCTCAGTGTAAAGAGAGATTCTTGCTGAATCTCAAATCTGATTGCTGTTCCAAGTGTAATTGTGAAGTTGATGCCTGTAAATGGATCATCTTAAAGGTTGTAGCTGAAGTTTTTGCCACAGTGCAAAATATAAGGGGGTGGGGGGCAGCAAAATGCAGGGTTTGGTGGCAAAAATACTCCTGTGAAGGGAATGAAGTGACAGGGGATGAGCTGAAGTAGGGGGGTGTGGATGGCACTGCAAATTCAGGTTCACAACACCGAGTTTGTGAGTGCTCCAAAGGTATTCAGCACCTTCCAAACCTAAATGGAGGTGGATTGTGGGCATTTGGAGCTTGAAAATTCATGGATTTGTCTCTACCTGGGCTATTTTTGTTGTTGACCCTTGCAGAATAAAAGAGAGGGGAAAATGGGACAGAGGAGAATGGCTTTAAGGTGAAGGAGGTTGGATTTAGATGAGGTTTAAAGCAGAAGTTCTTGGCTGGGAGGGTGGGGAGGGGATGGGCTGGCATTGCCAGAGCAGCTGGGGCTGCCCCTGATCCCTGCAATGCCCAGGCCAGGCTGGACACTGGGGCTGGAGCAGCCTGGGACAGGGGGAGGTGGCCCTGCCATGGCAGGGATGGCACTGGAGGGGCTTTAAGGTCATTTCCAACTCAAACCATTGCATGGAAATAGAGCTGCCTCTCCAGTGCTCCAGTCTGAGCTGCATCCACGGGGTGTAAACTAAATCTGAATCTTCCCCATCAAACAGGAAACAGACTTGCAAATAGAGGTGGAGGAGACTCCAGATCTGTTTAGAAACCTGGTTTTTCCACTTTTGCTGTGGACATCTATGTGAAAAAAACACTCCATCCTGTGGGATCTTGGTGGTTTGGCAGCACCAGCTGAGCTCTCTGGGCCTGTGACTGCCTGTGGGACCTGCCATGGTGCCAGGACAAGCATTGCACAGAATTTACAGAATCCCTGGCTTGGGAGAGACCTTCAGGACCATGGAGTCCAGCCACATAAACCTTGGGCTAAAGGTGCTGCTTCCTAAGGACTCTGCCAGTATTATCCATCCCTGAGGAGAGGATTTCCCAGGAAAGAGGGAATAACTTCAAAGGATTAAAAGAGTTTGACATGACCAACAGCCAGAGTCAGTTACAGAATCACAGAATTCACAGAATCACCAGGTTGGGAGAGCCCTCCAAGGTCCTGGAGCCCAGCCCAGCCCCTGGCACCCAGTGCCACCTCCAGGCTGGTTAAACACCCCCAGGGATGGTGACTGCACCCCCTCCCCGGGCAGCCATTGCAGAACTTTCTCCCCCTTGCTGGAAAAGCTTTTTGCTGCTCTCCAAGCTGGATTTCCCTTGGCCCAGCTCAGGCTGTGTGCTCTGGGTGTGCCAGTGCTGCTGGGGACAGAGCCCAGGGGCAGCTGGGCACAGGCACCTTTCAGGAGCTGTGACAGTGCTGGGGGCACCCTGAGTCTCCTTTCCTGCAGGCTGGGCACCCCCAGCTCCCTCAGGGCTCCCTCAGGGGTTGTGTCCCAGCCCCTCTCCAGCCCCGCTGCCCCTCTGGCCCTGCTCAGTGTCCCAAGGTCCTGCCCAGGCTGAGGGGGCACAGCTGGCACAGCCCTGGAGCTGAGCCCTGCCCGTGCCAGGGCAGGGCAGTGACCTCCCTGCTGCTGTGCCCTCCAGTGTGGCACAGCCAGGTGGCACTGGGCCCTTGGCCAGGGCACACAGGGCTCCTGCCCTGCTGCCCACCAGGTCCCTCTGTGCCTGGCACTGCCCAGCCTCACCATCCCCAGCCCATGGCACTGCAGGGGTTGTTGTGGCCAAGGTGCAGCACTGGGCACTTGGATTGATTAAACTTCAGTTTCCTGTGGTTGTTCCCAGTTTGTGCTGAGCTTCTTGGTCTGGGCACTGAGCAGACAAACCTGGTGTGCATTTCACCCACATCAAAGCTCTTTTTGTAGGAGTTTGGTGCAGATAAGCTGCCCACGTTTGTGGGAACAGGAGTGCTACACAGAATCAAGATGAGCCTGTGTGTGGTGTGTGTTCTGTGGTGGGGTTGACAATGTTCAATCCTGGTTGGAGGCTGGCAAATAGCGTTTTTACAGAGGGAGGTGAGTGGTTTCATGGTTGTGCAGCTGATCGTGCCTGTGGCATTGCTGTGCTCCTGGATTTCTCTGTTGTGCCACATGATGAGTGGTACAATGGTGTTTGTTTTCTTTTGCTGCTCAGTAAACATCATGTTCTCTCAGCTCCCAACAATAACACAAGTGTATTAGCTTGTGGAGAAATGATAACTTATTTTCTATCCTTTTACAGCGTCTGCCTGTTGTTGTCTTGTGTTCTTTGAATGCTGGAGAGGTTCCTTTTTCTTCCTTTCCTCCCCAAATTAATGCATCACAGTGTGGGAGTAATTTTGGACAGAAGATGAGACTGGGTGGTAGTTGTTCATTGGGCACATGCACATCTGGGCCAGATCTATGGAAAGCATTGATTTGGAAAAGCACAAAGAGCTATCCAAAACTGCCTGCAGTGTGAAATAATTTCCTGCAGAGTGGATGGAGTGTGCTGGTGTTAGATGTTGCTGGGACCAGATAAATTACATTGGTTTGGAGGGAAAAAATCCTTTTATCCCTGCGGAATGCAGGGCATTTTTGAAACTCTGTCTGCATTTCTGTGGTAAATACACACCATGGTTTTATACTTTATAAAAATGAGACACGGTGTGACTTCCTTCAAGAGACACAGAACAGCTGGGATTGAAAGGGACCTCAGAGCCCATCCAGTTCAGTGGGCAGGGACACCTTCCAGGAGCTTCCAGCCCCAGTGTCCAACCTTGGCCGTTGCAGGGATCAGGGGCAGCCCCAGCTGCTCTGGGAATCCCTTCCCAAAATCCCACCCCAGGCTCCCTCTCCAGGGAATTCCCTCCATTCCCAGCTCTCCCAGCCTGCCATTGGATCCATCCCCACCCCGACTCCTCTCTAGGAAGGGATTTTGGGATCTGGGGGCTTCACTGGGAACCTCAGCACTCCAGGAAGGGTCTCCCTTCCCTTCTCCATCCCCAACTTCCATAAAAATCCCTGGGGATGGATTCTGAGTGTCCCAAATCCCAGAATGGTTTGGGTGGGAAGGGCCCTTCAAGCCCATCCCATTCCAATGCCACCATCCCAGGCTGCTCCAGCCTGGCCTTGGGCACTGCAGGGATCAGGGGCAGCCCCAGCTGCTCTGGCAATGCCAGCCCAGGCAGGAATTCCTCATTGCCAAGATGCCACCCATGGCTGCCCTCTGGCAGTGGGAGCCATTCCCTGGGTGCTGTCCCTGCAGGCCTTGTCCCCAGTCCCTCTGCAGGCCCTGCAATGTGCTGGGAGCTCTCCCAGCCTCTCTTCTCAAAACCATTTCATTTTGCTCCTCAGAGGACAATTCTGAGACTCTGAGGTCTGTGGTGGGGAAAAAACCCTTTTATACCACAAGTGGGTTTTTCAACTGCTTCTGAGTACTTAGTTGAGCATTTGTAATAAGTACATAAATAAAAAATCTTGCCTTTCTCTTCACTAAAAAGTGACTTACCCTTTAGCTTTTGATGGCTACAGTCTGTGCAGCTGCTTTAAGGGGACAGGTGAGAGTAAATTCAAACTTTTTCTGGGTTGTGGCACTTTGTCCCTTCCCCTGAGGTGCTGAGGCAGGAAGATTCTTGGAGTTCATTCAGTTTTTTAGAGAGGTGCAGCCTTTTGCAGAAGTGGTATGGCTGGCAGATATATATATTTAAATACATATAAATGTGAGTACTTTTTCCTTTGGAAATGAGCTATTCCTGGCTTTCATGGGAGCTGTTGGAGGAAGCAGGTGAAGGCTTTGGGTGTTTGCACAATGACCAGGCTTCAGGACTCCTGAGAAAATCCTTCCATCTCCTCCCTCTGCTCATGGGGTTGGATGCTGGAAATAGGAGATGAAAAATTCTTGTGACCTACAGATCAACTTCTACTAAAATGAATAGTCCTAAAGGACTTTTTTTATTAATCTAATTCCAGTGTAAATTCAGTGACCTCAGGGAAATAACAAGGTTCATTTCTTTTCTCCTGAGGAAAGTGCTGTACATCCCATGATAAAAACATTTCAGGATTGTGTCTGATCATCTTCTCCTCTATCCTGTCTTCCATCTGTGGGAGTGACTCCAGTGAATGAAGCATTTTGCTTTTGTGTAATCTGTATTTTTAACTATGTAAAATCAGAAGTCTGTGAGATTTGGCTCAATGAATTTCTGTTTCACCATACCATAAAAATGTCTCTCAGCAGACTCAGAGAGGAATTATTGTAATCCTGGTGAGCTCTTGCTAATGAGCAGGAATCTGCAGCCATCCAGCTGCCAAGTACAAATTCCAGGTATCTTACAGAGGAGAATTCTCATTTGGAAAACATCAAAATAAAAAAAAAAAAAACCAACAAAAAACAAGTGAAGTGCTCAGGAATCCCTCCTGGAAACCCCCACTGAGTTCATCATCTGCTACTCAGGATCTAAACTGATTTTCCTTCTGTTTGTCCTCTGTTTGGAATATTTTCCAGGCAGTTCTGAACTGCTGATGTATATTTATCATTGTTTCATAATCCTGTCCTGTCCTGTTTTGTGATTCCCCCTTCAAAGTTCTCCCTGCAAAGTTCCTTTCCCAAACAATTTGAATCCTTTCTGTTTGACAAACACTGTGCTGACTTTTCTTCTTCCTTGCAACACATTTTAATAGGACTAAAATAAGCAGAGATGCCCTTGGCTTACTTTTCTGCAGTGTTAGCAGGAGCATGGATAAGCTCAAGAATATTAAGTATTCCTTGATTTTCTCTTCGTTTTTGGTACAGAGCAAGAAAAAGAAATGGCTCCTGTACCATGAGACTGAGATGGGAAATTCAGGTGTACAAAGTTTCAAATTCCAAGTGATTAATCCAGACTCATTACCAGTGGAAATAACCAAATCTTAAAGTCAAAACCTTACATTTCTAAAACTTTGTTTTTCAGTAAAATGAAGGGGGAAAAAAAAAAAGAAATCTCTGTTGCCTTTTTCCATTTGGGTCTTGGTTTAAACTCTTACCTTGTCTGTAAGGAAATAATCTCCAGGTGTTTAAGGCAAATTCAAGTGTGTGGAGAACTAAGAAAAACCTGTTGGGGAAATTTGTTGTTGTGTGGAATTTTTATCATTTTTGGTCTAAGATGTGGTACCTGGGACCATTATTAAGTGGCATTGTTGGGTTAATGGTTGGACTCCATGATCTTAGAGGTCTTTTCCAACCTTAATAATTCTGTGATGTTTTGAACCAGAACAGAACAAAGGACTGTAAATAAATACAAGATTTTTGGTCAGAATATGAGTGTGGTATTTTTATTAGTGGTTGTTGCCACTGTGTATTCCCAACCCAGGTAATTAAGTGTTGTGGTTTTGGTTTGTTAATTTGAGATTTCATTACTTTTTAGATTTCTTAGTTATTGTACTAATTAGTGTGTTGAGTTTGGTGTTGCTTAATTACTAATGTACTGATTTTCTGTTGTGAGATAGGATTAGGAGAAAGGTAAAGCAGGTTTAAAATTTTATAAGAGTATAAAGAAAAAATTTAAATGGTAACTAAAAGAAAGAATTAAAGTAGCTATTAAGAATTAATATTAATAATGACTAAAAGAAAGAATTAAAGTAACTAATAAGAATTAAAACCAAAGCAGGATGTTCCCAATACAGGTGTTTATTCTGCATCCACCAGAGGCAGCTGGAAATCCTGGAATGTGGCAATTGCCTGAGCCTGAAACTTTGGTTCATCTTGGTTTTGAGTTGTCCTTTCGAGGGTGAGAGGAGACCAGAACTGTGCTTGCTCATTTATGATCTCAGTAGGAATCATCTGGTGGCATCTCCAAGGTTTTTCTGCTTTCCAGCTCTCCTGGCTTTGTCCTTCTGCCACTTTTGGGGTTTCTGAGATAGGAACTGCTGGGACCTCTCAGGCTTCACAAGCAGCTCTGCTTTGCTGGCCAGATGTTTTTAGCAAAATTAATTTTTCCTGTAGACAGTGTGGAGAGTCTGGTTCTAGCATGGCTTAAAGAAAGAGGCCATGAAGGCATACAGTTGAGAGAAAAGTAAAAGGTAGTTGTAAAGCATTTCCCAGGCTTGATTCTATAAATAATTAGGCTCTCTCAAGCACCACTTTATAAACAATAAGATTCTCAGACAGTCTTCCCATAACAGGCAAAACACCCTGTCCTTGGGCTCTCTGGGAACAGATAGCTGCTCTGGGAACAGATATGAAGGTTTTGAGAACTTTTCATATCACAGTGAGAACACTGTCCTGTTTTCAATAAACAAACCACAGGTATTGTAAAACAAAAGGAGGGGTTAGAGTTTTCTCTGTAACCTATCGTGAGCTCGGATTTTGTAATATGCATGAAGTTAATTAACACTGTTATATAAAGTGGCTGATTGATCAATAAATTGAAGTCAATGCTGATCAACGACAAGGTGGGTTGGCTCCCTTCGCTTTCAACGAGACAGGACAAGCTAAATTCAAATGCAAGGACAAAAAGACTGGGCAACACAATAGAAATCTGCTTTAAAAATAGGGCTGGGATTTGTTAGCAAGCCTGGGTTGGATGGGAATTTGCTGGAGCAGTGGAATCCTCGTGGCATCCTCTGCCATCAGTGTAGTCTTAGCTCTGGAGAGAGATCTTCAGCTTCTGTAACCAACTGCTGGCACTGCTGATGGATTCTGAGGCAAATCCAGAATTGTGAAATTCAATTTGGTTACCAACTTTCCTAGCCTGTGCTCTGGGCCAGTTTGCAGAATTCTCCTACGATCTGTGTGCAGGTCACAGAGGATGGATGTGTTCATTAACTGCTGGCACAGGCAGCCCCAAACTCAACCAAAATGACAATTCCTGAGCTGGATATTCCTTGTGTCCAGTGTAGCCATGCTGAAGAACATTCTTCCAGCAGAAAGAAGCAGTTCTTCACAAAGAAAATGGATTTATCTGTAAGGGCCCTTAACAGAGGATGACTTTCTGCCAGCCCTGCACGTGATTCTCATTTTAGTCTTGGGATGGTTTGGATTGGAAGGGACTTCAAGATGGTCATGGGCAGGGAGCCTTTCACTAAAATTTTTATTTTCTGGGCCCTGAGCAATCTTGTGTAGTGTTCCTACTTCTCAGAGCCTTTTTAAAGAACTTTGGCTAAAATATAATTTAATTTTGTTCTGTGAAAAGCTGATTTGAGACACAGTGTAAAGGTTTGGGAGTAGAATATTAATGTAATAGCACGAGAAAGGATTCCTGTTTCTGTAGCTACCATGGAGCATGAAAGGCAATGAGTTTTATGCTTTGGAAGGAGCTGCTTTGAGGGGACACTCGTGAGGGGCTGCAGCTTCTTCAGGAGGGGCAGCTCTGATCTCTGTGGCAGGGATGGGTCCTGAGGGACTTTATTTCATTTCTCTGCAGGTGCTTTAGAGAGGAGGTTGAGGTTGGATATCAGGAAAAGGTTCTTGCTGCTCTTTCTGGGATTTTTATCCTCTCAAAGGGAGAAGGAGAAGATTGCATTGATTCTTGAATAGAAATCTGGAGTGACATCAAGAAGCTTTGAGCTATGTCCAGTTTCACAAAGTTTTCAGCAGTTTTTGTTGCAATCTCAAACTTAATTGATTTCAATAAAAAGAATTTTTATTGAAAATAAAAATTCTTTTATTACTTACATGATGTTGAGGTTACTACATGATGTTAGAGATTAAAATAATTGAGGGGAAAAATAGAGTCATGGGGCCTTTCCTGTTGTATTGATACATGTTTGAAAACTGACTTGTGGAAGATCTGGATAAATTTGTGATGGATTTCTGTGTGTCCCTGTGACATCCCTACCTTTGGCAGATAAGTTACAGGAACTGCAACATTGCACAAGTTGCACTGATTCCTAAGTCTAAAGTTAGGATTTTTTCCTGATAGATCTTCATAAATAATAAATCAAGAAATATTTCAGCTGTTACATTGTGCCTGTATTAATGACTGTCTGGCAATGTGATAACCAACAGAGAACTTTCACTGAAGAGGAAAAAGAAAAACTCTGAAGGTGTGGGAATCAGAAAAATAGAAACTTCCACAGATATGGAAGGGTTTGATTTGCAGCCTTGGGAGAGGCTTGGATTGATGTAAAAATACAATAGACAGATATTAAGCAGGAAAATCATAAACTTATGTTTCTATCATTGTAAGTAAGAGGATGCCGTAAATAAGTGAGAAACTATATCAGTAATATGGTGAAAAGTTTAGGGGTGTGGTTATAGAGAATAAGCTGAGAGTTCAGAAGTTATAATAAATTATATTTGTGCATGTGAGACAGAAGCCTATTGGACAAAAGAATCTACAATACAGCAGAGGTAAGTGTAGGTGATAGGTTAGAAAAGCAAAATAAAGCCTGTAGCAATTGTCTGTTGGTTTAGAAAGTTCTCTCTTGCCTTGTAACAAAGAAATTTGTGACTGCTCTTGAGCTGTGGCTGACTGCTCGCTCCTTTAAAATCTCACAGCCTCTGAGGCTGATGTTTATCTGAGCAATAAATCGTCCTCAGCCCCAAAATTGTCCACCCTGTGGTGGTGTTCAAGGGGTCCCAGGACGAGGGAAGAGATGAGGATCTGACTCCATGTTTCAGAAGGCTGATTTATTATTTTATGAAATATATTATATGAAAAGAAAATGATAGACTAAAATTACACTAAAGAATAGAAGAAAGGATTTCATCAGAAGGCTAGAAAAGAAAACAATGGAATGATAATAAAATCTCACAGCCTCGACACAGCTGGCTGTCATTGGTCATCAAGCAAAAACAATTCACATGCTGGGTGAACAGTTCTCCAGGTCACATTGCAAAGCAGCAACACATGGAGAAGCTGAAGCTTCCCAGCTTCTCAGGAGAAAAGATCTTGGCAAAAGGATTTTTCATAAAATATGTCTGTGACACCATCCCTTCATTACAAGGGGTGATGATAGTAATATGAAGGGTTTGAAAACTGGCAGAGGACTAAACCATAGCATGGATTATTTTCTCACAGTGCACTGATTTCTGTGGTCATCTTATTACAAGGGTTCCATACTGTTGTCTCCTATCATAAAAGTTCCAAACCTTATTGGTGTTTCTCATGGGCTGCTCCTCAGAGCTCCAACTCTTTCCTCTTCACAAAGCAGCCACTGACTCCAGTTCCTTCTCAACACCACCCCACTCTGTTATAGCATCTTCGTCTCACTGGTTACAGCTGTGGCCTGTTAAAGTCAGGCCTGTTCCTAGTCTTTGATAATTGGCCCAGCTGCAGCTCCTTAGGGGTAAGATCACTTTCTAGACAATTTTTATTTTCTCACATTCTATCTCCCCACAACAAACTGCTTTTCCCATCCCAAATCCAGCAGTGGGATGGAGCCTGTGGCCCTGGGTGTGATTGTCACTCAGGGGCACAGCCCAGCACAGGGTCCTGTTGTGCCTCAGCCCATGGATCCAGCCTGGCCCACCCAGCCTGGTGGGACCCCAGAACTGACTGAAGGTGCCCTTGATCTGCTGGCATCTTATCACAGGGGTTCCATACTGTTGTCTCCTTATCACAAAAGTTCCACACCTTCTTGGTGTTTCTCATGGGCTGCTCCTCACAGCACTGACTCTTTCTGTTTCACAAAGCAGCCACTGACTCCAGTTCCCTTCTCAACACCACCCCACTCTGTTATAGCATCTTCTTCTCACTCAGCTGGGGCCTGTTAAAGTCAGGCCTGTTCCTAATCTTTGATAATTGGCCCAGCTGCAGCTCCTTAGTGGTGAGATTCCTTTCTACACCATCTTTATTTTCTTCTATTCCATCCCCCACCGATCTCTACCTCCTAAACTCCAAATAACGTTGCCATCTTGGTGTCCTCCTCAGGACTTTGTCCAGCAGCGATGACGTGGAGGACAGGGAGAACGAGAAGGGGCGGCTGGAGGAGGCGTACGAGAAGTGCGACCGCGACCTGGACCAGCTGATCGTGCAGCACTACACGGAGCTGACCACGGCCATCCGCACCTACCAGAGCATCACCGAGCGCATCACCAACTCCCGCAACAAGATCAAGCAGGTGCCAGCCCTCAGGGTGCTCCCCGTGCCGTGTGGGATGCGGATTTGTGGAGTTTGTTTATGTTGTGTCTGGGTTTGGACAGCCAGGTGTCTGCTGAGGGAGGCAGGAGCCTGCCCTGAGATGGAGAATGTAAACCCGCTCCCTCTGAGTTGTCGTAATTTTGAAATTAAGGGGCTCTTTCTCCTCTCTTTGGAGCAGGAATAAGAGTTTACTAGGAAAATTCAAATACAAATATAATAGTACAAAATAACCCCGACAGAGTCAGAAATTGCCTGACAGCCTGTGGGTCAGGGTATTGGTGGCAATCTGTCCTGGTTTGAACAGACAGGTGTGTGCTGAGGGAGCCAGGAGCCTCCCCTGAAATGGAGAATGTAAATAAACCCCCTCCCTCTGAATTATTATAATTTTGAAATTAAGGAGCTCTCAGGCAAAGATGTGGGAATAGGAATAAGAGTTTACTAGTAAAATTAAAATACAAATATAATAGTATAAAAAAACACTGACAGAGTCAGAAATTACCTGACACCCTGTGGGTCAGGGTATTGGTGGCAATCTGTCTTGGTTTGGACAGACAGGTGTCTGCTGAGGGAGCCAGGAGCCTCCCCTGAAATGGAGAATGTAAATAAACCCCCTCCCTCTGAGTTATTATAATTTTGAGTATTTTGAAATTGTTATAATTTTGAAATTTTGAGAATTTTGAAATTCCTCTCTTTGAAGCAGGAATAAGAGTTTACTAAGAAAATTCAAATACAAATATAATAGTACAAAAAAACCCTGACAGAGTCAGAAATTGCCTGACAGCCTGTGGGTCACGGTGTTGGTGGCAATCTGTCCTGGTTTGAACTGACAGGTGTCTGCTAAGGAAGGCAGGAGCCTCTCCTGAAATGGAGAATGTAAACACCCTCCCTCTGAATTATTATAATTTTGAAATTAGGAGGAAATGTTGAGAATTTTGAAATTGTTATAATTCTGAAATTTTGAGAATTTTGAAATTCATCTCTTTGGAGCAGGAATAAGAGTTTACTAGGAAAATTAAAATACAAATATAATAGTACAAAAAAATCCTGACAGAGTCAGAAATTACCTGTGGGTAATATCTGACACCCTGTGGGTCAGGGTGTTGGTAGCAATCTGTCTGGGTTTGAACAGCCAGGTGTCTGCTGAGGGAGGCAGGAGCCTCCCCTGAAATGGAGAATGTAAACCCGCTCCCTCTGAATTGTCATAATTTTGAAATTAAGGGGCTCTTTCTCCTCTCTTTGCAGCAGGAATAAGAGTTTACTAGGAAAAGTAAAATACAAATATAATAGTATAAAAAAATACTGACAGAGTCAGAAATTACCTGACACCCTGTGGGTCAGGGTACTGATGGCAAGCTGTCTTGGTTTGAACAGACAGGTGTGTGCTGAGGGAGCCAGGAGCCTCCCCTGAAATGGAGAATGTAAACCCCCTCCCTCTGAATTATTATAATTTTGAGAATTTTGAAGTTGTTATAATTTTGAAATTTTGAGAATTTTGAAATTCCTCTCTTTGGAGCATGAATAAGAGTTTACTAAGAAAATTCAAATACAAATATAATAGTACAAAATAACCCCGACAGAGTCAGAAATTGCCTGACACCCTGTGGGTCAGGGTATTGGTGGAAATCTGTCTGGGTTTGAACAGACAGGTGTGTGCTGAGGGAGCCAGGAGCCTCCCCTGAAATGGAGAATGTAAATAAACCCCCTCCCTCTGAATTATTGTAATTTTGAAATTAAGGAGCTCTCAGGCAAAGATGTGGGAATAGGAATAAGAGTTTACTAGTAAAATTAAAATACAAATATAATAGTATAAAAAAATACTGACAGAGTCAGAAATTGCCTGACACCCTGTGGGTCATGGGGTTAGTGGCAATCTGTCTTGGTTTGAACAGACAGGTGTCTGCTATGGAAGGCAGGAGCCTCCCCTGAAATGGAGAATGTAAACACCCTCCGTCTGAGTTACTATAATTTTGAAATTAGGAGGAAATGTTGAGAATTTTGAAATTGTTATAATTTTGAAATTTTGAGAATTTTAAAATTCCTCTCTTTGGAGCAGGAATAAGAGTTTACTAGGAAAATTAAAATACAAATATAATAGTACAAAAAAATCCTGACAGAGTCAGAAATTACCTGTGGGTAATATCTGACAGCCTGTGGGTCAGAGTATTGGTGACATCTGCCTTGGTTTGAACAGACAGGTGTGTGCTGAGGGAGGCAGGAGCCTCCCCTGAAATGGAGAATGTAAACCCGCTCCTTCCGAATTGTTATAATTTTGAAATTAAGGGGCTCTTTCTCCTCTCTTTGGAGCAGGAATAAGAGTTTACTAGGAAAAGTAAAATACAAATATAATAGTATAAAAAAATACTGACAGAGTCAGAAATTACCCGACACCCTGTGGGTCAGGGTACTGATGGCAAGCTGTCTTGGTTTGAACAGACAGGTGTGTGCTGAGGGAGCCAGGAGCCTCCCCTGAAATGGAGAATGTAAACCCCCTCCCTCTGAATTATTATAATTTTGAGAATTTTGAAGTTGTTATAATTTTGAAATTTTGAGAATTTTGAAATTCCTCTCTTTGGAGCATGAATAAGAGTTTACTAAGAAAATTCAAATACAAATATAATAGTACAAAAAAACCCTGACAGAGTCAGAAATTACCTGACACCCTGTGGGTCAGGGTACCGATGGCAATCTGTCTTGGTTTGAACAGACAGGTGTCTGCTAAGCGAGCCAGGAGCCTCTCCTGAAATGGAAAATGCAAACCCCTTCCCTCTGAATTATTATAATTTTGAAATATTAATTTGAAATATTCATAATTTGAAATATTAATAATAAAATCTTGTGACTGACCAGAGAGTCCAACACAGCCAGACTGTGATTGGCCATTAATTAAAAGCAACCAAGCTGGACCAATCCCAGATGCACCTGTTGCATTCCACAGCAGCAGATAATCATTGTTTTTCTTTTCCTCTGAGGCTTCTCAGGAGAAAAATCCTGGCAAAAGGGATTTTTCAGAAAATATCATAGTGACATGGATGGCATCTTGGCATGAGGAATTCCTGCCTGGGCTGGCATTGCCAGAGCAGCTGGGGCTGCCCCTGATCCCTGCAGTGCCCAAGGCCAGGCTGGAGCAGCCTGGGATGGTGGGAGGTTTCCCTGCCCACAGCAGAGGTTGAAAGATGATTTTTAAGCTTTCAGCCCCACATCTTGTCATGACTTTAGTTCTAAGCCAGGCCTGAATAGCAGTGACTCTGTCACTACAGGACCATCCATTCCCACCATTGTCCCCAGCTGTGTTTCACTGGCAGCATTTCCAGCAGGATCTCCCTGAGAACAGGAGTTGTTAAAAGTCAAACTGAGAGGTGGATGTGAAGCACAAAGCTCTGCAGTGCCCCTGTTCATTTATTGTCTGGGCATGTTGCTCTCAGGTTTTTGAAGTCTCCAGGGCTGCTGAGCTCACACCTTTCCATCTCATCTTTTCATGTTTTGCTATCTTGGACTTCAGCCACCTCCTGAATAGTCTGGGTGATTCATCATCTTGCTTTTTGCTCACAGATTTTGAATTTTGATGCTGTTTCCAAGCTCAGCTGTGTTGTGTGAACGCCCATGAACTCTGTGCCCCCGAATCTTTCTGCATTTTGAGTGCTCACACTTTAGGGTCTGGTGCCAGTAAATAACTCTGGCACTCCTGCCTGGGGACTTGTTTGAGCTGCTCTGTCCCTGCAGCAGAGCAGAGTTCTTTGGGCTCCTATTTTGCACTTCCTTTGCAGTTTGCTGTTCCTAAACTTTGCAAAACAGGCACCAGATTTTTCTTACTTCAGTTTGTTTCCTGGCTCTGTGGCAGTCTCAGCTTAAAACCTTTCCCAGAAGTGCTTTAGGAGCAGCAAATTTTTACCCTTGGTGGGTTACACACTGACCCTTCTGGCTTTGAAAATTCATTTAACATTTTCAAAGAAAATGAGAGCATTCTGCTGCTTTCCAAGGGTAAGAGTTCATCCCAGGATTTATGGACAAAGCTCAGCGCTCTGAAAGCAGAGATCAATTCCACTAAATTTGAAACCAACTGTAGGCAGTGTTCTGGTTCCACACAGTGTGCAGAGCTTTGCAGAGGTCAACACAAGCAGAGAGTGGTGTGACCTTTGGGTCCCACCTAGGAGAGCGACTGTGAGGGTGAGGGACCTTTTGGTATTTAAGTTTGCTTATTGGTTTTGGTCAATATGCATTGAAGTGGTTGTGACCTGAGCTCACAGGAGGCCCCAGATCTGGTTTGTCATCAATCTGTGTTACACTCTGGGGCTTGTTCTTTGTGTTCCCCTCTGTGCAAGGTGGGAGCTGTGCAAGGGACAGAGATTCCAGATCCTTCTGGGGCTCAGAGTCTCTGCTGCTCACAGTGACCCTGAGATGTGTTAGAAAGTCTCTTTTTCCAGCCCAGCAGCTGAAGAAGGAGTCAGGATCCCTCTGTTCTCATTCTCAAGGTTGTTTTATTATTTTTTATCTATCAAATTCTCTCTCTGGCCTGCTGACGTCTGTCCAGCAGCTCAGACAGAGGCCCACTGACCACCCTGGGGTGGTGTTAACATTTTATACTAAAAACTATGTGTACAATATTTACCATAACTTCCCAATCCCTATCACCTATGTTAGACAGTGAGTTTCTGCCCTAAACCAATCCAAAAGTGCCACCATCACCCAGAAGATGGAGGCCAGGAAGAAGAAGGAAGAAGGACAGGGCACACTGAAATTCCTCCATCTTGGGACCCCATTCTAAAAACCCCAAAATCGATTTTTCACCCTGTGACAAACTAACTATTATTCTACTTAAACTCTCTCGACTTGTAATTGTTCATAGAAAGGTGGTAATTTGCTCCAAGGGTCATAATCAAAGTCACAGGGGTCTTGGGCTCTGTGCCAGGGTCTCTGAGCCCCCTGGCAGGGGCTGGAGCCCTCCAGGACAGCCAGAGGGATGTCCTGGCTTCCAACATCTGGGGATTTGCCTTTTCTAGTCAATTCTTGTCTGGACTCCTGGTGGGAAAGGTTTAGTTTTGGGTTTAGCTACAGAGGTGTTGCCTCTGTAAAACTGAATTATGAAGCAGAACCAATTTGGGCTCTCAAGGGAAGTTCATTTTAAAGATCTGCTGTTCATTCCTTGCCCTGCTCCAAGTATTGTGAGCTGGGGTCTCTGTACAAATCACCAACAGGACAGGGCTGCTGGGAACGTGCCTTGAGCTGTTTGATTTTCCAGCACCAGCCTCATTCCATGGCTGTGGCAATGGGAAGATGCCCTCAGCTCACACCCCAGGCAGCAGACACAGAACTCAATGTCACAGCTCACTTTTACAGTTTTGTGACCAATCCCACACAGCAAAAGCACATTGACAGCAGTTCCATCCAACCACTGTAAGCACAGGTGCCTTTGGTTAAACAATGCTGGCTTATTTCAAATCCAATCCCTGCTTGTGAGCCTTCAACACAATGCACAGAGCTCTGTTATCAACTTAGAACTCCCTCATATCTCACTGATAAACTTTCCTGCAGCTTAGGGAGTTATTCTAGACAAGCATCAATACATTCAGCATCAATACCATTGTTCTATTTCTCATTACTTTTCTACTTTCACATCATTTTTCTGCTGACCAATCTCATGGCTGCTGCTCAGCTCCAATCACAGTTCTGCTGTCTCTGAGCTGCCTTTTGCAGCTTTCCCAAAACCCTCTGAATTTATGGATTCCCAGCCCCAGCTGTGGATGGAGTTGATGATCTTTCTTGCAAGGACAGGAGCAGGAATGTCTGCTGAGATTGCTCCTGCCCCCATGGTTGTTTGCTGACCTAATTTGGCTCTCTGGAGCTGCAGTCCACTGATGGAGCAGTGCCAGGCCAGTGGAACATTTCCAATTAATGTATTGAACTGGGATTAGATGTGAAATGATCTCTGTGTGTGTTTTACTTTGCCTCTGCTTTTTAGGACACTCCTGGATGAGGGTTTTTTGTTGGCTGAGGATTTTTCTGTGCTTCTCTTTTCAGAAGGACATTTTGGAGTGCAGTATTGAAATCTCACACTCTCCAACCTCTGCACAGAGGCTGTTTTATGGAGCTGTTTTTATTTACCACTGTCCAATATTTGTCCACTGATGTGTTTTTCACATAGATTTTTTTTTTCAGGTGAACAAGGTAGGAGAAAGTGCAGCTGAAGTGGGATTTGTGGAGTGCTTTAAAGGCTCATTATTTAAAAATAAATTGAAGGGCTCCTTCTGAGTGTCTCTCTTCATGTGTAATTCAGTGAGAGCTCAGCCTGAGAAAAGGTTGGGCCCCAAGTATTCATAAGTTATCACAAAACAAGAGTGGTGTGAAGGCAATGTGTGAAGCTGTGCTGCTAATTGCTTCCACATTTTAGTATGGATTGTTGATTTGCATTAAGCAGGAAAAGCTAGCTGACCTTAGCAGGGAGAATCTGAAAGCAGGGAATGCTGTGAGGTGAGAGAATGGAGAAGGAAAACTCTTGGTGTTGCCTGAATGGAGAAAAATTAGAGATTTTGCCACTTGGATGATGGCATCAGGCTCAGAACCAAGCTGCATTCCAGTTTGGGTTTGTAAAGGCTTGATAAATAATGGAAATGCTGATTTGAACTCATAAATGTTCTGATTAAAACTTCCAAAAAAACCCTGGTAATGCTCAAGTTATTGGGAAAATGGTTTTACTCTTAGCTGGTCTTGTTTCAGAGAAAAAAACCCACCAAATTTGAAGAAAGGAGGAGCCTGCCAAAAGATTTAATAGGCAGATGGAAAATGTTTGCAGCAGGAAAATTAGCGGTGGCTTATTTGCTTCCACAGAAAATGAGATTCTTGCTGTTTGCCAAATACTGAATTGGTTTTTGGGACATGGCTTTGGTTGTGGTTAACAGGACCTGAGTTTCATTGGATTTGTTCATTTGTTCATTGTGGTGCTTCAGCTAAATTTTCACAATAAAGAACATTTCACTATGAGAGAAATGAGTTGTTAGGGAGTTTTTAGGGTCTGTAAAGTTCCCCTCAGCCAAGACAGCACGAAGCAAATCGGATTTGGTTTTACCCTGGTGATATTTTTGATATTCCTAAGAAAGTAAATTTGGAATTCCTACTAAAACCAAAGTGGGGAAGGGCTGCTCTCATTGCAGGGACAGCTGCCATTAACCCTTGCTGTGCTGCTGCAGGTGAAGGAGAACCTGCTGTCCTGCAAGATGCTGCTGCACTGCAAGCGGGACGAGCTGCGCAAGCTGTGGATCGAGGGCATCGAGCACAAGCACGTCCTGAACCTCCTGGATGAGATTGAGAACATCAAGCAGGTCCCTCAGAAGCTGGAGCAGTGCATGGCCAGCAAGCGCTACCTCAACGCCACCGACATGCTGGTACTGCTTTTTGTCCCCCTTTTTTGTCCCCCTTTTTTGTCCCCCTTTTTTGTCCCCCTTTTTTGTCCCCCTTTTTTGGCCCCTCAGTTTTGGCTCCTGTTTTTATCCCCCTTCTATCCCATTTTTGCCCCCTTTTCATCCCCCTTTTGGGCCTCCCTTTTTGCCCCCTTTCCATCTCCTTTTTGGTCCCCCCTTTTTGTTCCCCCCCTTTTTCCCTCCCATTTTTGTTCCCCCCTCTATCCCCTTTTTGCCCTCTTTTCACCCCCTTTTCATCCCCCTTTTGGGCCCTCCTTTTTGGTCCCCTTTTTGCCCCCTTTTCATCCCCTTTTTGGTCCCCCCTTTTTGTTCCCCCTCTATCCCCTTTTTGCCTTCTTTCCACCCCCTTTTTTGTCCCCCCCTTTTTTGTCCCCCCCTTTTTTGTCCCCTCCTTTGCCCCCCTTTTTTTGCCCCCCCTTCCCCCTTTTCCCCCCCTTTTTTGTTCCCTCCTTTGTTCCCCCTTTTTCCCCCTCACTTCCCCCCCCCTTTTTGCCCCCTTCCCCCCCTTTTTGCCCCCTTCCCCCCCCTTTTTTCCCCCCCTTTTTGCCCCTCCGCTTTTTTGCCCTCCTCTTTTTTGCCCCCCCCTTTTTGCCCCCCCCTTTTTGTCCTCCATCCCCTTTTTGCCCCTTTTCTGTCCTCTTTTCATCCTCTTTTCCCCTTTTTTTGCCCCTTTTCTTGTCCCCTTTCCATCCCCTTTTTGTCCCCCTTTTGCCCCCTTTTCCCTCCCATCTCCTCTTTTGCAGTCTCATACTTCATTTCAAAATTAATTTTCCAGACTTCTGCCTGGATCATCATCTTTCTTACAATCTCACCAATTATTTCAAACCCATTTTTACAATATAAGGAGCTGTCCTGTGTCCTCTTTCCTCCCCAGAATGCACTCACAACTTTGGTCATTATTCACAGGGGAGGTTCTTGCACAGTTTAGGTGGCTTTGCCTCATTGTCTGCATGAGATGACAAGTCTGAAGGTTTAGGTTGAGGATTAGGAGGAATTTCTTCACAGAAAGGGTGATCAGAGGTGGGAATGAGCTGTCATGAGGGGTTTGGAGTCCCCACTCCTGGAGGTGTCCATGGAATCCTGGATGTGGCACTCAGTGGTGGGGATTTACCATAGGTTGGACTTCATCACCTCAGACATCTTTTCCACCCTAATTGGATTTGTGACTTTGTGATTTCTTTTCTGCTTACTTCCAGCTCCTGGTTCATCTCTTTTTCTCCCTTCAAGTGTTTTTTCTCTTCAGTTCCATCTCTTTTATTAGCTTGCTATGCAGTTCCAGTCTTGTCCAGTACAGTAAAATCAGGATGCCCCCAATTAAGAAATGACTGGCATCTGACTTCAGTGATTTAGAATGCTTTCTTAAGCATTCTAATGCTTAATAAATAATTGCTTTATTAAACTATATTATATTACATTATACTGCACTGCATTAAAGAAATGCTATACTACAAAAAATACTAAAGAAAACTTGTGACAATCAGGGCACAGCTTTTTCCAATTGGCCAAGGAAACAAAACAATCCTCAGCAAAATCTAATTGACAAATCACTTCAGGTAAACAATCTTCTTAACACATTCCACATGAGCAAAGCAACAGGAGCAGAGAACAGAAATAATAATAGTTTTTCTCTTTTTCTTTCTGTTTTTTCCTTCTTTCTCCAGGAAAAAACTTTGAGAGAGCGAATGATTTCTCTCTGTTCAGAGAATGTAAATGCCACAGTCCAGGAGTTTCCTGGACTCCTCTAATAACAATCTTTCTTTTTCTAAACTTAACAAGCACATTTCCTGACCAGGCTCCAGTCCTTCCTTTCCTGGACCTGTCTTTAGGAATTAAAAACAGGAGAGGTGATTTTTCTCTTCTCTGCTCAGTGCAGTCCTGGCCTCTCCAGCAAAGACAGGTGGAGTTACTGGGTCCAGGCCAGAGGGGATTACAGGGATTGTTAAGGAGCATCTCACACATGGAGAGAGGCTGGGAGAATCCTCAGGGAGATGTTTTTCATGGTTTTTATTGTTTCATGTAAGGGTGCAAAGAAAACAGGGCCATACTCTGTTTTATGGTGCCCAGGGATGGGAGAAGAGAAATGGGCACAGCCTGAAACACAAGGAATGGTTTGACCCTAAACCAACTCTATTTTACTGTAGGGATGGTTGAAAACTTGAACAAATCCAAGCTCTACAACCCAGAGAGGTTTTGGAGTCTCCCTGTGTGGAACATTTCCAAATCCGATCAGGACACGGCTCTGGGTGCCCGTGCTTGGGCAGGGAAGTGGATTTGATGTTCTCCACAGGTCCTTTCCATCCTGACCCACAAAAAGTGGAGGCAAAGGTACTACCCCTTAAACCAGCCCTTTTTTACTGTAGGGATGGTTGAAAACTTGAACAAGTTCAAGCTCTAAAGACCCAGAGAGGATTTGGAGTCTCCCTGTGTGGGAAATTTCCAAATCTGATCAGGACAGGGCAGGGCAGTGGATTTGATGTTCTCCACAGGTCCTTTCCATCCTGACCCACAAAAAGTAGAGCCAAAGGTACTACCCCTTAAACCAGCCCTTTTTTACTGTAGGGATGGTTGAAAACTTGAACAAATTCAAGCTCTACAACCCAGAGAGGATTTGGAGTTTCCCTGTGTGGAACATTTCCAAATCCGATCAGGACATGGCTCTGGGTGCCCGTGCTTGGGCAGGGAAGTGGATTTGATGTTCTCCACAGGTCCTTTCCATCCTGAACCACAAAAAGTAGAAGTGCTACCTCTGTTTCTTACTCCTCTTTGCCAGTCAGTGCCTTTAAGGCCATCTTTTTATTGCTTTATTTTGTTGTTTTTTTCCCCTTCACTGCCCTTTGTTGTCTCTCTTAGCTGTGCCTGTTCACTTCTTTTTAATAAGTCATTACCCAACAGGAGAAAGAGCTGAAAATTGTCACTCTGAGCTTTAATTTCCTCCTTTTTGCTTTATTTTATTTCATCTTAAACATGACTTTGTAAACCTTACCTTGTTCCCTGTGCTGGATTTCCCACAGCTGGATGCCACTCCCATCCCAAGGCCTATGGAACCCACCAGATTTTTGTTGTTTCTGTCCCATCCTCGTGTCTGGTTTCACTCTGCCATCACCTTCCTTTTGTTTTTCTGTTCCTCCTCTTCTCCTGTGCCAGTGCTGCTGCAGTTACAGGATTGTGGAAAGGTTTGGGTTGGAAGGGACCTGAAATTCCACCCAGTGCCACCCCTGCCATGGCAGGGACACCTCCCACTGTGCCAGGGGGCTCCAAGCCCTGCCCAGCATGGCCTTGAGCAGCTCCAGAAATAAAAATCAAAGTGTGGTGTTTGCCTGATATTTTCAATTGTCAGATGTGAAAAAGGAGGTGGAAATTAAGGGTGTCCAGTGTAGGTACCAAAATATGATACTCACAGTTGCCACCAGTATGTGTTGAAATGTTGGTGGTTTTTTTCCACCAGTTTTCTTGGTTTGGTTGCTTTTTGGGTATTTTTTTTTTCTTTTTGAGGGTTCTTTTTGAATTAAAAAAATCTTTTCAAAATGCCAGACAAGTCATCTATTTCCTATTCGAAATCCATGTTAGGAAGTGTAAAAAGAAAAATAACCCTGCTTAAGATTTCTCATCCATTATGCTTTAGAAATGGTTTTCAACCTGTGTATTTGATCTTTACTGCTTTGCAATATTTTGTATACGGTTATTTTAAATATAAACACTTCTGTGTGTATAAATTTGTGTGCTTGGGTAAAGTTGCCTGTGGCTATGAGGGAGAGACAGCATTAGATCTCTCTGATTTATGGAACTTCTGCAGCATTTCTGCTGCTGCTCTGTTTGGTTGGTTTTTTTTTTTTTGTTTTCAGCAGAGCAAATATTTTCTAATAAATCAAATAGTAATGATATAAAAAGCAGCTGTTAGTCCATGAGCTTTTTTGAATATATATCAAGGAATGCAGAGAAACCTCAAGTGGAAATTGAACACTCAATTTCAGCCACTCATTGACACTTGCAATTCTCATTTGAAGACAAATGTGCCTGTATAAAGAAACAGTAATTCACCTGCATTTGGAGCTTTTCCCTGGCCAAAAATCACTGCAGGCTCGTTGGCTTTTGCCATCTTGTGTTAACAGAGCTGTGATGTTGTAATCACTCACAGGCTGGGGATAATTCCCTTCTCCTGTGATATGATGGGAACATGATGTAAAATCATTGCTGATGTGTCAGGGAGGCACGGTGTCCATAGATCTGCCTGTCCTTTGGTTTCATCCCTCAAGGTAAAACCAGCTGCTGGTGGCTCAGGAGAGGCCCCGAGTGCTCTCCCAGCCCTGATTGATGCTGTTCCTGCAGCCCTGTGATCCAGAACCAGCCCTTTGCATCCTCCCAGCCTGCTGCACCCCATCCCTGCAGCCTGCTCTTTGTATTCCGCTCACATTAATTGAAGTAATTTTGCCACTGAAGCGTGTTTCAAACCTCTGCATTTAAATTGAAATTTTAATTCCCTTATTGTTTGGAGAAGAAGGCTGAGGATGGCTTGTTACAGGTTTCATTATCACTCAAAACTCTCCAGCTGCTGGTTCTAATGTGCAGTGACTGAGTAATGCAGGCAAGGATTGTTAATAAAAGACTGGCAGCTTTTCCCAGTTGGATAAACACAATGCAGAGGTACTTTGTGACAGCTTACATTTGTATGAAGTTAAATTATTTTTTTTTTAAGTGACAGCTTTTTTTTTTTCCTTTCTGATTCTGTATCCAGCCAGAGCAGCACACAAATATCTGATGTTCCTGTTGTGTGTTCCTCCAGCATCTTGATAATTCCAGGAGCACAGGTTTGCTGTCCTATAATTGCACATTACAGGGTGTCTAAAAGAACCCTTTGAATTGTGAAGCTTTGGAGAATTTGGGAATGTCTGGAGCAGATAAAATGCCTGTTGGAGCTGGAATGCATTTATTTTCCATTTCTTTATGTGCCTTTTTGATGGAGTGAGTTTGTACATTTGCCTGAAATGGAGCTGCTTTTTCACGCGCTGAATTCCTGACAGCAATATTCACTTTTATGGGGCACTTCAGCCATTTGTGGGTGCTTTTTGTTTAATGTAAAGCAAGAAAAGGGTGCAGGGGGGACCTCCTGGCTCTGCACAGGTCCCTGCCAGGAGGGGACAGCCAGGGGGGAACAGGGACAGGAAGAAGAAATGGCCTCAGGCTGGGCCAGAGGAGCCTCAGGGGGAATTTTGGGAGAATTCCTTCATGGGAAGGGCTGTGGGGATGGAGTCCCCATCCCTGGAGGCATTTAAAGCCATGTGCAAGTGGCACTTGGGGACATGGACCAGTGGTGGCCTTGGCAGTGCTGGGAATGATCTGAGGGCTCTTTTCCAACCTAAACCATTCCATAATCCTGTGATCGCTACTGAGGGGAAATTCTGAGCCAGGAGGAGCTTCCTGAGGACAGTCTGCAGGGAGGGGAGTGAGGAGGGACCAGGGACACTGCCACCTCCACTGTCACACCAGGGACACTGCTGTCACTTCCCTGGGAGCCTGAGCTTGGCTGCTGGAATGAGGAATCCAAGCTCTTGCAGAGGAGAAGTTCTGGGAGTGCTCCACAGCACCAGGAACCAGAGCAGAGATCAGCAGAGGCCAGGACAGGAGATTCACCCTTGCAGGAAACAGTTTCATGTCCAACCTCCCCAGCACTGGGCTGTGCACTGATTATGCTCTGCATAGTAATTAATAAATTAATTAGCTCAAGATCTGTGCTGTTACTTTAATTCCTCTGATTCCGCTGTTGACACATGTGGTCCCCATAGAAAAAAAATTAATATTTCCCATTTGTTTCTATAATTTAAAAGCTGAAATGCTGAAAACAGTGAAGAAATATTGTTGAATAAAACAATTTAAGGTCATGTCATACAATTAAATAAAAACTTCAGGCTGCTTTGGTTTTGTGTGTGGATTTGCCCTCGTGGCAGGGAATAAACACTGAAACTGCAGAAATCTCTCCATGGGGTAAGAGGGAGGATCTTTGCTATTTCCACCTGATTTTTTTTATTAGGAAGACAAAAGGAAGAATGAAGGTGGGAAGAAGGAAGGATGGAGCTTTTTGATTATTCTTCTCTTCCCCCACCCCTGTGTTCCAGAGTGAGGAATTGGTGTTTTCCTCACGGGCTCATCCTTCTCCTGTGTCTTTTCCCCAGGAAATGAAAAGCTGTCAGTATTTTGTTTCTCCAGAAGCAGGGAATGCTCCAACACCTACTTTGCTTTCTTTTCCAGTGTTAAAGACTTAAAATTTAGGTTTTTAATGTCAGGAAATTAATTATATATATATATATATATATATATATATATATATATATATATATATTTGCTCTGCTTTGTGATGTGAGTAACAGCAGGAGGATTTTTTGGAGCTGATTGCTTTCTCCCTGCACATTTGGCATTTTATAAAAAAAGTGGGTTTGTGTTTTTAAAGGCAAGATTTACAACACAGCTGAGTGACTGGGTGACAGCCGGGGCAGAACAGGAAGGGCTGTTGAAAAGTGGAAATGCTGTGCAGAAATCATGGAATTCCAGAATGGTTTGGGTTGGAAGGGACATTAAATCCCATCCCAGCCATGGCAGGGACACCCCCACCATCCCAGGCTGCTCCAGCCCCAGTGCCCAACCTTGGCCATTGCAGGGATCAGGGGCAGCCCCAGCTGCTCTGGGAATCCCTTCCCAAAATCCCACCCCAGGCTCCCTCTCCAGGGAATTCCCTCCATTCCCAGCTCTCCCAGCCTGCCATTGGATCCATCCCCACCCCGACTCCTCTCTGGGAAGGGATTTTGGGATCTGGGGGCTTCACTGGCAATCTCAGCACTCCAGGAAGGGTCTCCCTTCCCTTCTCCATCCCCAACTTCCATAAAAATCCCTGGGGATGGATTCTGAGTGTCCCAAATCCCAGAATGGTTTGGGTGGGAAGGGCCCTTCAAGCCCATCCCATTCCAATGCCACCATCCCAGGCTGCTCCAGCCTGGCCTTGGGCACTGCAGGGATCAGGGGCAGCCCCAGCTGCTCTGGCAATGCCAGCCCAGGCAGGAATTCCTCATTGCCAAGATGCCACCCATGGCTGCCCTCTGGCAGTGGGAGCCATTCCCTGGGTGCTGTCCCTGCAGGCCTTGTCCCCAGTCCCTCTGCAGCTCTTCTGGAGCCCCTGCAGGCCCTGCAATGTGCTGGGAGCTCTCCCTGGAGCCTTCCCTGCTCCAGGGAACATTCCCAGCTCCCCCAGCCTGACACTGGATCCATCTCCTCTCCCAGACATTCATGGACCCAGGGGCTTCACTGGGAATCTCAGCAAACCATGAAGGGTCTCCCTTCCCTTCTCCTCTCTTTTCTCTCCCCATTTTCCGTAAAAATCCCTCAGGATGGATTCTGAGTGTCCCAAATCCCAGAATCCCAGAGCACTTTGGGTGGGAAGGGACCTCCAAGCTCATTCCAGGGACACCTCCCCAGTCCCAGGGGGCTCCAATCCTTCCCTGACCATTGCAGGGATCAGGGGCAGCCCCAGCTGCTGTGGGGAATGAGTGAAGGTGGCACAGGAAAAGGAGATAGAGGAGAAATCAATCAAGGCTGGGACAGCGTGGAGAAGAGTGAGGACAAGAAGCCCCACTTGCTGTGGGGAGTCAAACAAGGGCTTTAAAATAATGAAATTTTTTTGCTCTGTGTGCAAAATATTTACTCCTCCCATAACAAACATCTCATTGCAGAGCAGCTGGGGCTGCCCCTGATCCCTGCAATGGCCAAGCCAGGCTGGAGCAGCCTGGAACAGTGGGAGGTGTCCCTGCCATGGATGAGCTTTAACAACCCAAATTCTGATTCTCTGTCCCCCTCAACAACCTCCTCTGCATTCCACATTAATCCTCTGGAAAATCCTTTGGAGTGCCAACACCTCATTGCAAAACTGGCTGTTTGTTAGCCCTGGGCATGGCTGAGATGTAAAAATATCATTTTTATTACCTGGCTGCAGCTGCCACCTGTGGCTGTCCTCAGGATGGCACAAGGAAAACCTTTCAATTAAAAATGCCTTGTAGTGAGCAGAGTTCTTACACCTGAAGGAGCCTGGAATAATGAAATAAATAAAAAATAACAATGCAGTTCTCAGCCTGCATTTTATTTACTGCCTGCCTTTCGGCTGGAACAAGGAAAATCAATAAAAACACTTTTCATTTGCTTTCTGCATTCCTGAGTGCAGCTCTGGGATTGGTGCCATGGAAGAGTTTTATATTTTGGAATGAAGTGGAAATAAGAGAGCTGGGTTTGTTTGGGATCCTGTAGAGATGAAACCTATTTAAATTTACCTGTAAAAACTCAGACCATCCTGGGTTTTTATAGGTAAATTTAAATTTTAGCTCTGCTTGAAATTCTCTTTTGAGAAGTGAAATCTCTCATTTCCTGTGCGGTTTCTGTTAATTGTTAATGATTGGCAAATCTGATTTCTTAAGGTGAAAGACTGATGAGGAAGAGACACCTTGTTTTTTGTTAATTTTATTAATTTTTTTCTTTTTTTTTGTTAATTTTATTAATTCTATATATACCTGGAATATGTTCTGATGATTCCAAAAACCATGGAAATCATGGGATTTGTGTGTCTGAAAGGTCTGGGGCCACACAAGGAGGATCTGAGGGTATTTGGTTTGTCCAGATTGAGTTTGATAGAATACTGATAAGTTCTTTATGCAACAAGATTTGGGGTTTTATTCTTTGATCACTTTTCACCTCTCCTGTGTAATTTTTTCCTATTTTTTCCTTAAATTTAAGATTTTTAAAAAATATTTAAGAATTTTTTTTTAATATTTAAGACTTTTTAAATTTTTTTTTTTCCTTAAATACTGCTTTTTTTCTTTTTTTAATAAACTTTAAGCTAGTTTTAAACACATTAGAACATGGAATTTCCCTTAAAAACACTTTATTTTTTTATTTCCATTGTTATCAATGACTTGCTCTCACTCTTTCCTGCTGTAATTTGCATTTTTAGGGCAGTTTCTTGCATGAAGTTTTAGTACCTAAAGCTGATTTACATGGCCACGTGCTTGACCCCAGCTCTCCTCAGAGCATCAGCAGGGGGCTCTTGGCTCTGCTAATAACAACCCTTCATTTCAGCTGGTAAAAGCTTCCTTAATAACAAATTTAATAAAAAAATCAGGTGGAGCAGAGTTTGAATACAGAGGATGCTTTTCCAGCAATCACTGAGCTGTCCAGGAATTCTTTTTAAAATCTGGGATGTTGAAGAGAATTTTATCCCCAATAAAACTTTGCAGCAACACCATGAAAAAATTGTTGAAGGGTTATGGGACACTGTAAAATAATCCAGGTTGAATAAATCTGGAGAAATAAATCTGATTGAACTGCTTTGAAAATGCAGCTTTAAAGCTGGCGGAAAGGTGTAATAAATTCAGTTTTCACTGAAGCATTTTTGAAACATTTGGGATGAAAATGGAAATGAGAAGTGAAAGGAAAAAGTCTTGGATAATTCTGCCATTTCAGCGAAGTCATTTGTCCATGCTGGTGGAGGAATTGCAGAATTTGTGTTCAGGTCCAAGTGAGCAGTTGGATAAACCTCTTGTTTTTAGCCCCTCTCTTCCTTGAGCTCCACTTTTGGTTCCAGCACTTTGTGGCTAGAAAGACATTGATGAATTACAGGAGTGGAGGAGGAAGGGGAATGATTGATGGGTGACTGAGGCAAATGCAAAAGAATTAAATTTCTCTAGCTGGAGGAAAGGACAGCAAGTGAGGAACATAATTTTATAAATATTTAAAAGTTGGCAGAGGGAAAACAGTGTTTGGTCATTGCCATTGGAGCACTTCAGAGAAATTAAATCTGTTTGTCCTTTGTGTTAAGGTGTTTCAGCCAGGTTTGTCCAACATAACACTTCTATTTTATTTGTATATTTTTTTGTCTCCTTCCCCCCTCAGATCAGTTTGCTTGTCCCAGGATGAGCTGTTTTCCTGCAATCTGAGCACTTTTATTGTGTGTGTGTGTGTGGCTCAGAATCTTCCAAAGTGATTTTCCAACCCTCTCAGCTTCAGTCATGTGTGTGAGTCCCCCCCTTTTTGTGCTTCATTTGCTCACAAATCCTTTCATGCCATGGAGGGGAGTCACTTCCGCTCTTCCCAAAATATTGCAAAGAAAAATAATCATAATTTACAGCTCTTTGCTTTTTTGCTTGTTGATTCTTACAAGATTTTAAAGGGTGAACAAAACTGGGAGCAATTTCTTCCCTCACCTGGATGTCCACCCAGTGCTGTCCATCAGCTCCTCACTAATCCTCATCCCCTGGGTTCCTTTGCTCCTTTTCCTGTTTTTAGGAATATCAGCAATTTTCAGGAACATCATCACTGATCTCTGGTTCTTTTCCTGTTTTCCATAATTTTACCTGAAGACTCTGCTTTAGGATCACCAGGGTGGTTTTAAAGTTTAGGACCATCTTAATAATTCCTATTCACTGATTTGTTTTGATGCTTCCTCACACTGTGCTGTGGCAATTTGGTACCAGACAATTCCCAAACCCTGAATTTATTATTTTTTAAGTTTTCCTTGTATCCCATTATTTGGCTGGCCCATCCTCAAAGGCCATCACTTTTCAGCTTCATCCTGATTCACTTTGCAACCAAAACACTGCAACAAATCTACAGATGAAACACAGCCTTGATAAAACTTGATAGCCTTGCTAAAGCTTGTGTCAAGGTTGTAATTAAAAGATATTAAATCCAAAAGATATATCCAAAAGGTACTGGAATTGAAAACCATTATATCCAAAAGATTTTGGAATTAAAACCACAGCCTTGATAAAACTTGTCAAGGTTGGAATTAAAGGATATAAATGCAATTTAAAGCAGGTTTAATCATGTGCTTGTTAAGTGTTGCCAGCAGTGGAGGGTTTGAGGGCTTCACAAGCTTTGGGTTTTTGGAATTCTGTGATTCCAACCATTCTGTGATTCCCTGCATTGTCCATCAAAAATGTGGGGATTTTGCAGCCTTAAATTCAGGAGCTCCTTGCTTATTTCATTGCTAATAAACTTAGGAGTCACTTGGAGGTTTGAGGTGGGTAAAAATAGAGAACACGAACAAACCCTGCTGAAGTGAACATTTTCTCTCTGCTCTCCAGGTACAACTCATGGCAAACTGCTTTATTTATTCCCCTCCCTTTTCTCAAGTTGTTTGTTCCATGCCTTTTGCTCAGTCTGTCACACTGCTGTGCCAGGCACTGGGTGGCACAGGGATGGGGTGGCACAGGAATTTGGTGGCACCTGGGAGTGTTTCTTGCTGCTGTTCTCTCTCTCAGTGTTGGATTATGCTCTTTTCTCACCCAGAGATGGGGCAGCTGAGAGGTGTTTTAAAAACTTTCATTCCATTTTCAGTCTCATGTGAAGAGTGAGACAATACAGATGTTATAATTCACCCCATCACAATCCGAAGCCAATTATTTCCTAATTACAAGACATTGTAAGTGTTTCTTGGTCTGTATTCTTGCTGTAAATGCTTTAAATGCCAATCACCTAAAATTACCCCTGGTGGGTGCCACTGCAATGCATCTTTCACAGTTCTGTTTCTCCAAAGCTCCACTCTTATTTACAAGGCCACCCTTTGGAACTTGTTTCCAGTTCCATTTCTCTCTCAGCAATGCCTGTCCCATTCCAGGGCATTTCTAACTCAGCATTTCTCATCTCAAAGTTTGCATACAGATGTGAGCTCTCTGTCAGGCTTTGAGAATTCTCTACAAATCCACTTCCCACATTTCCCCCTCTCTCTTCAACAGAAAAAACTTCTTTGATGGCCTTGTTTATCAATTGTTGTGTACAGTGAAGTGCATAAAGCACTATCACTGATATTGTCACTGTAACAATTAATGCCATTATAACATTAAACTCAGTTTATTTAAGAAGTTATTTTAGTTGTTCCCATCTCTGGGTCACAAAAGGGCTTAATCCAACATCACAGCTCTTTGGTTCACAGGTTTGGGTGGGAAGGGACCTTAAATCCCACCCAGTGCCACCCCTGCCATGACAGGGACACCTCCCACCATCCCAGGCTGCTCCAAGCCCTGTCCAACCTTTCCTTGGACATTTCCAGGGACCAGGGGCTGCTCTGGGAATTCTGTTCCAGGAATTTGCGGCTCTTGTGTCTCTCTGCCCCCTGCCAAGTCCCCAGAGCTGCAGGGTGAGGACATTCCTGTTTGCAGGCTCACTCCTTATCTCCTGCAAATGGAATTCAGTGACCTGCTTGTTTAGATCTGCCTACATTTATTTCAGCTGCTTTTTAGTCATTTTCCTTTCCTGTACCTTGTGAAAGTGAGTCCCTTGTAAAAGCAGCAGATCAATTCTCCTTTTAAATGTCAGCAATGTTGTATTCACCAGCCAGGCAGCTGCAACCTTCTGGGTTGTTGCTTATTTATTTACTCTTTTATTCTGAGGGTTCAGCTTTTTCCCTTTTGTCAGATTGTGTTTATGTACAACTTCTTTTTTATCTCAAATATGACCCACAACATTCTTTTCTCTAAACCTTTCTCAGTTGTGTGTTCATGTTTTCATATCTGTTGCCCAAATTCAGAACAGACTGGCTTCCCAGCCAGAAAGGATTTGGTTTTCTTGTAAAATAATTAATAATTGAGGAAGAAATTCTTCCCTGTGAGGGTGGTGAGGCCCTGGCATGGGGTGGCCAGAGAAGCTTTGGATTCCTGATCCCTGAAGTGTCCAAGACCAGGCTGGATGAGATTTGGAGCAACCTGGGACAGTGGAAAGTGTCCCTGCCCATGGGGACTGGGTGATCTCTAATGTCCCTTCCAACCAAAACCATTCCATGATTCCATGATTTTACAATTCTATCATTATTTTGGTTTTTTCCCCCTCTCTGAAAAAAAAAATAAAGACACTTTTCTCTTTATCTCTGCTCACTTCCAGGCCTGAGGGCTCAGCTTTTTCCCTTTTGTCACATTGTGTTTATGTACAACTTCTTTTTATCTCAAATTATGACCCACCACATTGTTTTCTCTAAACCTTTCTCAGTTGTGTGTTCATGTTTTCATATCTGTTGTCCAAATTCAGAACAGATTGGTTTCCCAAACAGAAAGGATTTCGTTTTCTAGTAGAATAATTAATAATTGAGGAAGGAATTCCTTAATAATAATTAATAATTGAGGAAGGAATTCCTCCCTGTGAGGGTGGTGAGGCCCTGGCACAGCTTGCCCAGAGAAAATGTGAATTCCTGATCCCTGGAAGTGTCCAAGGCCAGGCTGGATGAGATTTGGAGCACCCTGGGACAGTGGAAAGTGTCCCTGCCCATGGGGACTGGGTGATCTTTAATGTTCCTTCCAACCCAAACGATTTCATAATTCCATGATTTTATGATTCTATCATTATTTTGATGGAAAAAATTGAGACTTTTCTCTTTATCTCTGCTCGCTTCAGGCCTGTAGGGGTTCAGCAGAACCCTGAGGGAATAAATAGATTTCACTGTAAGTAGATTGGGAAACTCTGGCTGAAGTCAGGAAAGAAAGAATTTTGACAAACACCTTGTTAACACTGAGGTTCTCATTTGTTGTAAAATGCTGAATTAAACCCTTCCAAATTTCCTCTTCCACTGAGCAAGTGTTTAGCTGTGTTTCTTTTTAAGGCAATTAAGCCCTGCTCTAAACTGCCTGTGACCTTTAAACAAGCTGCCTAATGGTGCTGGTGCCATGGTTATTTTCTATAAACTTGCAATTTTTAGCTTCTACAAAGCACAGCTCTTTTTTCAGCCTTATTTCATCTCTGTTTCCTAAAGGGCCTTTGCTCATTGTAGGTACTAATAAGTAGAGAGAGATAAGGAGATTTGAACATCAGGAATTGCTATCAGATCATCTAAGCCAAATTCTCTGCTAATCCAGGCCAATATTTTAATTAGTGTTTGACTAAATTACACTTATTGTGTGTTTCAATGGGAGAGAGAGCTGAATTCAGGAATTAAATGTGGTGCTGGTGGGCACTGCCTGTTCTTTTGGTACAGTTTACTCATTGTAAAGCAGGTTTTTTTCCACAATGCTGGGATCCCCCTGCAGAAAAACTAACACAAATCACTTTATTTCCATTTAACTGAGCTGTGTGTGTAGGAAGGAGAGCCAGGAGTGAGCATCAGCTGCTTTTTCTGGAGCCTGGAACCACTTCAGTCCTTCTGTACATCTCCTTTCCAGGTTTCCTTGGGCTGCTTTTCCCTTATCAGTGTTAACTGGAGTCTTGCAGGATAACTCTTCTTCTCTCTATCCAATTCCACATCTTTTAGTGCTTTTGGATGGGAGGGTTAAAAACCAGGGAAAGCTGATTGGCATCTCTTGCATAATCCAAATTTTGGTGTGTTAGGAGATGAGTGGGGCCATTAAGTCAAAAAAGTTCCATCTAAAGTTCCACTGTTGATCTGCCTTTAGTGTATATTTAATTTTGTACATTTTTTTATTGATATTTTTGCTTCCTTTTGGTCACTTATGCTGTTCTGGGCTGGTTTATCCAGCACACAAAGGTTTTAATCTCATATTTTTTATTCTGGAATATAATCTTGGGTGCTGCTTTGTTGCCAGGACCTAAATCATCTTTCTGTAAGCCAAACTGCAGAAAGGAAAAATATTTGGTTTGGTTTTTAGCATAATATTTCTATTTGTTGCCATCTAAACCAACCTTTGACTTCCATGAACATGAATATAATAAATGGTTGAATATTCAATTTTATTTTCTTAAGATGTCTTTGAGAGTTGTATTTTGGCCTTAATATTTTTGGTGAGCAATGAACCGGCAAGACGAAAACAGAGCTGAGTGGAAAGTTTAAATTCCCATTCTTTGTGTTTCAGAGAAAACTTTTCCTGGATGTCTTGGAATTTTTTTTTATGTCACTTTTCACTTCTTTTCTGGCTGCTTTTTCATCTCTCAGTTTCTCAGTATGACAAATGTTTAAAATGTGATAAATTGCTCCTGCTGCTTGCTCTGGTGGGATTTTTGGTCCACTCTCAGGGTAGTTGTAGCTTCCTTGGAGCAACTGGGGAGGATTCAAGTGCCTTTGGGATGGGCAAATTTGGGGAATAATCCCCACCTGTAAAAGGAAGAGGAGAGGAATTCACATTATTTCCATTTTTTTCCATATGGTCTGTGCTGAGCTCCTCCACTCCTGTGAGCTCTGCCACCTCCTATGGGGAGAAGGAAATTGGGTTTTTTCTTAATTTTTGGGGTGGGTTTATGATGTGTGATGGCCAAACTTCCCCAACGATTCCCAGATGGATACTGGGAAGGAAGAGGATGGACAGTGAGGAGAGTAAAAATTAATTTTAAAAGTCTGACTGTCCCATGGATATTCCATTTTTTTCTGAGCCTGGAGGCCAGCAAAGGAATACTCTGGTGATGGATGTTCTTTCAGTAGGGTGCCTTTGGAATGGGGAAATTTGGGGAATAACACCAAAGGAAGAGGAGAGGAATTCACATTTCCGCTTCTGCCTGAGTTTCCCATGCGGTCTCTGCTGAGCTCCTCCACTTGGGTGATCTCTGCCACCTCCTCTGGGGAGAAGGAAATTGAGGTTTTTCCATCATTTTTTGGGTGGTTTTATGATGTGTGATGGCCAAACTTTGCCAGCTATTCCCAGATGGATACTGGGAAGGAAGAAGATGGACAGTGTAGTGTGGCAAGTGAGGAGATTTAAAACTTAATATACAAAGCTTGGCTGTCCCATGGATATTCCAAGTTTTTCTGGGCTTGGAGGCCAGTAAAGGAATACTCTGGTGATGGATGTTCTTTCAGCAGAGTTAATATTTACTGGTACTGAGGGAGCAGCCCTTGGCTGGGCTGGCTGCTCGCTGTATCTTTGCTTTTAATTTTTAATGTTTGGCTGACAGGTTTGTTCTGAACCCAGATCCTGAAGTGCAAGCAAATGTCTTATTTCACTGATAGCACCCTCAGTTAGCAGGGAATGGGTTTTTAAATTTTATTTAAACCTCTGCATGCCAAACATGCTCTTTCCAGTTTCTTACAACATCAGCACTGAGAGTTTGGAAGCTGCAGAGGGATGCCATCATTTATTTATTAGGAACTGGAAATCTCTGTTAAATAGAAAACCAACTGGGAGGGATGCACAGGGAGAGTGTTGCTTTTAGGCACTGATTTGTCTTTCCTGGTGGGTTTTGTCTGTGTTTGAGTTTTGTCCACGTTTATTTTTAGGATGGAAAAGAAAATTAGGGAATTTCAGTGCCCATGGGATGTCAGCTGGTCGTTATTTCAGATATTCAAATGGTGTAGCTACAGGACATAGCCCTTGTGCAGACTAAAGGATGAGGTCTCCTAAGCTTTTTCAGTCATGACTTTAAACAAATTAAATTAAAGCCATTTTCTCCCCATTTGCTGAATTTGGAATAATGGGGGTTTTTTTTGGTGTTTCTGTAATGGAAAGAATAGCAGCCATCAAACAGCATTGTCACTATCTTCTTCTAACACTTTTCTACTTAGTAATCCTCTTATTTGGGGATAAACTGTGCTTTGATTTTTATTTAAGAACTGTGTTTTCACTAACTTGTTTTGTACATATGCTTAATATTTGAAGGCTGCACATTAAATCTGAATCATTTGGATGTCAGACCCTTCTATATAATTTATTTGGGAACAGAAATAAAGAAATATTAAAATATTACTTCAAGATTTTCTGCTTTAGAAGAGTTTTAAGGCTAGAATAATCCTGGGTCTCACACATTCCCTAATCCAAGAGGAAAATTATTGTATTTGTGGGGTTCCCAGATGAAGGGAGGAATTGTGAAGGTGCTCACAGGGGTCCCAGGCTGAGGGAAGGGACAAGGATCTGACTCCATGTTTCAGAAGGCTGATTGATTATTTTATGATATATATTACATTAAAACTATACTAAAAGAATAGAAGAAAGGATTTCATCAGAAGGCTAGCTAAGAATAGAAAAAGAAAGAATGATAACAAAGGCTTGTGGCTCAGCTCTCTGTCTGAGCCAGCTGGGCTTTGATTGGCCATTAATTAGAAACAACCACATGAGACCAATCACAGATGCACCTGTTGCATTCCACAGCAGCAGATAATCATTGTTTACATTTTGTTCCTGAGGCCTCTCAGCTTCTCTGGAGGAAAAATCCTAAGGAAAGGGTTTTTCATAAAAGATGTCTGCAACAAGGAATGATGAATCTGACTCCATGCTCTCAGAAGGATAATTTATTATTTTATGATACTATATTATATTAAAAGATACTAAACTAAACTATTCTAAAGAATACAGAAAGGATACAGACAGAAGGCTAAAAAGATAATAATGAAAACTTGTGACTCCTTCCAGAGTCCTGACAGCCTGACTGTGATTGGTCATTAATTAAAACAATTCCCATGAAACCAATGCACAATCACCTGTGGATAAACAATCTCCAATCACATTCCAAAGCAGCAAAACACAGGAAAAGTAAATCAGATAATACTGTTTTCCTTTTTCTCTGAGACTTCTCAGCTTCCCAGGAGCAGAATCTGGGCAAAGGGATTTTTCCAGAAAATATGATTGTCGCAGAAAATTGCAAAACTGAACGAATTGATGGCGAGAGTCGAATGAATGGATGTCTAAATTATGTCCCCTGTTTTCCCCCAGGTGTCAGCAGTGGATTCCCTGGAGGGTCCCCTCCTGCAGGTGGAGGGGCTGAGTGACCTGAGGCTGGAGCTGCACAGCAAGAAGATGAACCTGCACCTGGTGCTGATCGACGAGCTGCACCGGCACCTCTACATCCGCTCCACCAACCGCGTGGGGCAGCGCGGCCGCGACAGAGCGCGCCTCGGGTGCGACAGCCCGGCCCTCCCCAGCACCCCCGACACCCCAAACTGCATCCCTGCCGTGTGTCTGGGTTTGGAAAGCCAGGTGTCTGCTGAGCGAGCCAGGAGCCTCCCCTGAAATGGGAAATCTAAACCCCCTCCCTCCAAAATCGTTATAATTCTGAAGTTAAGGGGCTCTCAGGCAAAGATATGGGAGCAGGAATAACAGTTCTTTTATAGGGAAAATTAAAATACAAATATGATAGTACAAAAAGAACCTGACAGAGTCAGAAATTGCCTGACACCCTGTGAGTCCGGGTGTTGGTGGCAATCTGTCTTGGTTTGAAAAGCCAGGTGTCTGCTGAGGAAGGCAGGAGCCTGTCCTGAAATGGAGAATGTAAACCCGCTCCCTCTGAGTTATTATAATTTTGAGAATTTTGAAATTGTTATAATTTTGAAATTTTGAGAATTTTGAAATTCCTCTCTTTGGAGCAGGAATAAGAGTTTACTAGGAAAATTCAAATGCAAATATAATAGTACAAAAAGAACCTGACAGAGTCAGAAATTACCTGACACCCTGTGGGTCAGGGTATTGGTGGCAATCTGTCTTGGTTTGAACTGACAGGTGTCTGCTAAGGAAGGCAGGAGCCTGTCCTGAAATGGAAAATGCAAACCTCCTCCCTCTGAATTATTATAAATTTGAAATTAAGGGCCTCTCAAGCAAAGATATGGGAGCAGGAATAACAGTTCTTTAATAGGGAAAATTAAAATACAAATAGTACAAAAAACAATTTACAGAATCAGAAATTGCCTGACACCCTGTGGGTCAGGGTGTTGGTGGCAATCTGTCTTGGTTTGAAAAGCCAGGTGTCTGCTGAGGAAGGCAGGGCCCTCCTCTAAAATGGAGAATGTGAACCCCCTCCCTCTGAATTATTATAATTTTTGAAATTAAGAGCTCTCAGGCAAACATATGGGAATAGGAATAAGTTTTTTATTAGGGAAAAACAAATTAAAAGAAAATATAAAAATATGGATGCAGTAGTACACTGCCAGAGTCAGAATAGGAGCTGACACCTTGTGGGTCAGGGTGGTGGCACAGTCCCATTCCATGGTGGCTCAGTCCTCCTGTATCAAATTTAGAGGGAATCCCCATTGAGGGGAGAGGATGATAAGGAGGATTCGATTCCATGGATATCAGAAGGCTAATTAATTATTTTATTATTTTATATTATATTACATTACATGTAAACTGAATCTGCCAAGCACTCAACTCTGCACACACTGCACAGAATCTTGTGACTGTCACCCAGCAGTCCTGACAGACACACACACACACCTGGCCCTGATAGGCCAAGGAAACAAAACACCATCACTGTGGGTAAATAATCTCCATATTGCATTCCACTTTGGCACAAACACAGGCACAGCAAATGAGATAAGAATGTTCTTGGGAAGAATTGTGCCTTGCTTTTCTCTGTGAAGAGAAATGTGGTGACACCCCTGCAGTGCCAGCTGTGGCTCTGCTGCAGCAGGGATCCTGCACAAGGGGGGAGTTTTCCTCTGCAGCTCCAGGGCTGCTGCAGATGGGCCTGGGCTCCCTCTGGCCATGCAGGGCAGCAGAAAGCTGCTCCTCTGGCAGTGCAGGGGGCAAAGGCTGCTGTGCTGTGCCAGGCTCAGATTGGATCCAGGTAGGAATGCTTGGCTCCTCCCCTGGGCGGAGCATCTCCCCATGGGATGCTGGGATTGGCTCAGCCCTGCAGGGACACTCAGTGGCCATGGACAGCAGAGATCTCCTGCAGGGAGGGTTGGCTGTGGGAGAGAGAAAGAAACCTGCCCCATGGACAGAGAGAACTGCCCCACCTCTGACAGATGGCAAATAGAACACACACCCCCATTTCCAACCCAAGACACATGCAAATCCCTCAGCTCTGTGGCTCTGGAGAGCAGAAAATTCAGATTTGTTGGTGCACCTCCAAGCTTGTTTGCATTCTTTCACTTTTCTCAGCGCTTCTCTTTTTTGGTTGGGGTTTTGCTGCTTCCGACAGCTCCTCTGTGCATTCTCTCCCTTTCCTGATCTTATCCCTCTCCTACAAATGTCATGCTCATGAGGCTCAGGTCAGGGAAAAGCTGCTCATTTTTTAGGAAATATCCACAATTTAAAAGCCTCCCAACCAATGTGATGAGATGGAGGCCACAATACTTCAGTGTCTGAGCTGAAATGTGTTGGTTTCAATGTGTTCCAAGGTGTTTTGAAGGTGTTGGAACTTCTTACCTGTTTGGTGCCTGTTGTCAGTGAACATTTAATTAATATAGGCTAATTTTCCCTGAATTTCCTAATTCTGAGTTGTTTCAGGGAAGGAAGAAATTGGCTGGAAAAGAGAGAGGCAGTTTTGGGAGATCATTTTTGCACAGTAGGAGAGGTGGGAAACCAAAGGGGAGCCAGCACTTGATAGAGATACAAAGAAAAGATAAATCAACATTTTATTATGAGAATGAATAAAAATCTGCATGCCAAAAATACAAGGCAAGATAGCCAGTTGCATTAAATGAATTCATGAAAGAAATGATTGGTTGAAATTGAAATTTCTAGGAAGGAGGTTTGCTACCAAGTCATCAGTCTCTTCCTTACTCATCTTAACTAAAAACAGCCACAAAGCTTTGGTGCACCCAGACTGCTAATTAACTGTATTTTGTGGTTGCTACAGGCACTTTTCTCTTACTCTGGATTCTCTTTTTTTCACTTTCTCTGATGCACATTTTGAATATTTGATAACACCAGCTCTTGAAGCAAGAGTGCCTTGTTGCTTTGGGTGGTTCCTCTGCAGGATACCAAGCCTAACCTTTGTTTTTTCACATTTCCATGAGCATTTTCACCTCTAAGCAAACATCCTGAGCTCCATTGTAGGAGCCTTCCACATTTCTTTCTCCTAAAAATGATTTCTTGCCTGTGTCCCCCTGCCACGTCCAGCAGCTGGGACAGTGTGGCACATTTTTATCAGTTAATACAATGTGAATTTTTTAAATGTTTCAATTTTTGAATAAGGAGGTTCATTTGGGAAGGGATGTACATGGTGGGCTCAAAACAGGAATGTGAAGGGCAGGAAAAAAGGGTGGAGGTTTCTGGAGGGAATAAAGAAGTTTGGAGGATTAGAAGTTGACAGAAGGCCTGGAAATGGGAACATCTGTTAGGCTTAATCTGTTTCTTAGGCTTAAAATGTAAGGAATATGTGGATATTTGTTGTAAATAAATATTATAAATAATAATCAACTGTTTGCTTTAATTCTTTCCCCTCCCACAGGTCCCTTGTGAAAGACTCCTCTCCTGTGCCTCTGATGGATGTCACCAATTTATCCACACCTCGGAAATTCCTTGAGACTTCCCAGTTCAGTACTCCTGGAAGCTCCAGCAGTGAGTATTTAAGTATTTATCTTCATTTATAGATTTTCAGCTGATTTTGCTGGAGCAGGAGGAGACAAATCATCCCCTCATGGCTCAGGGGAGTCGAAAACCTTTGAGGTGATTTTGTCGCAGAACGAGTGGGTGCTGTGTCCAGGGGCAAAACTTGGCTTTTTGTCCTCATGGAAAATCATCTTTTCCCTCTCCAGCTTCTTAAACACACTCAGTTTCCTGTGCCTGTTCTCACCTTGATGGTGTTCTTGATCTCTTGAGCAGCAGAGATTTGCTGTGGGTTCATTCTTGTGTGCTTTCCTCAGCATTATTTACTGCAGGCAGCCAGGTTGGTGGAGATATTACTGAAGTTTTTTATTGTGTGGGAGCCAAAAGGTCAAATCTGTTCCTTGTGGGAGCTTTGTAACTTTGACTAAAGGTCTGGCTGTACACAGGAATAATCTGGGGCTGATCTTTTATTCCTGTTACTGAAACAAACAGCAAGGAAAACTCTTTTTCACTGGGGGCTTTTGTCTGAGCTTTTGGAAGGGCTGCAGAGAGGGGAAATTAATCTTTGTATTGTTTCAGGAGATTAATAAGTGGGGTTGTCCTTGATGAATAATACAGAAGTGACCTCCAGTCTCTTCCCCTTTTCAAACCTGACTGTTTCAGTATTCCTCAAATGCAGAGAATATTTCCTTCTCTTTTCAGCCTTATTAATTCTTTTGTCCTTTTGTTTCTAGTTTTGTCACACTTGCCTCTCAGATTGTTCTGTCTGATTATTCTTATCTTCTGCTCCTGGAGGGGTTTTGTTCATCAGCTCTGCTCCTGCCAGGCTGGTTCTTGGAGCCTGGGGCTGTTTTTCTGTGTCCTGCAGGTTTGGGAGGAGTCACAAACTTCCAGAGCTGGAAACTGCACAAAATATGGAAGAGAAAATGAAAATATATGAAAATTGAAAATATGAAAACTCTGGGGGAGAAACTCAAGAATTCCTGTTCTGCTCTATGATCAGTGGGAAGTTCAGTTTTCTTGCAAAAGATCTCAGGATTTTGAGGAACTGTTCACAAAAACCTGAATCCCAACCTCACTGGAAATAGGATTATTTGGGTTGGAAGGGATCTAAAAGACCATCTAGTTCCAACCCCTTTAAATGTTAAAATACTCCTTTTTCAGTGATATTGATAGTGTCTGCTACTTTCTCCCCCTAAAATATTGCTTTTCTCTATAGTAATAAAACCCAAAAGGTCTGAAATTATGGAGCTGATGGGGATCTCTCACCTCACAGCTGGGGAACAGAGCAGGAGATGCCCCTCCTGATCTTTTTATTTAGCAGATCTCTTCTTGCTCTTCTCACCCAGTGCACCAGAAAATCTTTTCCTTGGCTCCTCCTTGTGCTCTGCATCACTCACTGAAGTGCTGGGCAAGTGTCCCTCAGCCTGGCAAAGATGTGGATTTTAAGAGAAAACATTTGATCTGCATAAAACATGCATATGGTTCTGCTTCAAGTGCACAATGTACTTATGTAGATTTTTTTCCCCCCTGTAATTTTATTTAAAAGTAGCCTTTTCCAGGACTGCACAACTAGCAGAGAATTTCAAACTTATGCCTATGCATAACAAAAGCTGTTTCTGCCTGTAGTCACTTAAGTTCTTTGGCTTTTTTATTGATGAAGCAAAGTGTCTGTGCATATTAATGGGTGCCATTCTAAAGCACTGACTCATTCATCCCATCCCAGCAAAGATGCCAAAATTTGGAGTCCTTCCTGCTCTCCCTTCCCAGAGGAGATGTTACCTTGTGCTGTAGAATCTTTATAAGGAAATTAAAGCTGTTCCTGCTGCACGTAAAACAAACAAATCCTTTGGAAATGCTCACCTGAGGATTGGAGATGTGGCAGCTCACCAGTAACACTTTCCCTTCATGCCAGTTCACAGAAATGAATTTATAATTCTCTGCTTGAACTTTCTGTACTCTGAAGGGTATTTAGGAAGGTTCCTGCTTTGCCAGGCTCTTCCTGGAACTCTAAAAGGTGCTCACAAACCCAAGGGTGCCTTTCCCTGGGAAATATGGGACAATACTTCTTAGAAATCCAGCAGAAGATGAGCTGATAGTGACAATAAATACTGTTGAATTGCTAATTAATTGCTATTTGTTTATTTATATTTATTTATAATGGTTTTTGGAGCAAAAAGAGTTTGTATGGGCAGGCAATGTGGTGGTTCTAAGGCCAGGTCTAGGAACTGCTCCTGGTTCTCTTTATTCAGGAACCAGAGACTTCTCCACATGTGGAGACCTCCAGAGCTGCTCCTGCAGAATCTCTGCAGGAACCAGAGCTTGGAATATCCAATTTTCAAGGTGAATCTAAAAAATGCCATTGTGCCAGTTTGTTGTCACAGGTGCCTCTACTCCAAACGTGCTCAAAAGATTTCTTCTCTTCTTATGGCCTGGGTAAATTGCCTTTATCATTTTTTTTCTTAGAATTGAATGATCTGGGGAAGTGTTTGAGGAAAGAAAGGGAAAATCAAGGAGATTTTAGATCCATGTGGTGAAAGCCAGGACATAATTGCTCTTTTTTGTGTAATTTCATGAGTTGTTCCTGTGTGTGGTCCCAGCATCAAATAACTGGCTGAAGTCTATTTATTTTTTATTTGGATGCTTTATTTAATTTTGATGCTTGTATAGATTATGAGGATTTTGAAGTGGGTTTTCTTCTGGGTTTGGTAGTGATGCAGAGCAGAAAATTCCCAAAATCTTCCAAGGACCCATTTCTACAGGAACTGCCCATTTGTGGCTCCATGAACGTGTCAGAACAAGGATTCAGCACCAGGAATTAGCAGGTGATGTTCCTTCAAATCTGAAATTGTGCCTTTGGGCCACCAGGAACTCGTGTGCTTTTCTCTGGAAGGGCTGAAGGTACAAAGGATATCACCAGGAGGTGACATTTTGTGCCTCTGTGCCAGTTCATTGTCACAGGTGCCTCCACTCCAATCGTGCTCGATAAATCTTCCAAAGATTTCTTCTCTTCTTATGGCCTGGGTAAATTGCCTTTATCATTTTTTTCTTAGAATTGAATGATCTGGGGAAGTGTTTGAGGAAAGAAAGGGAAAATCAAGGAGATTTTAGATCCATGTGGTGAAAGCCAGGACAGTAACACATAATTGCTCTTTTTTGTGTAATTTCATGAGTTGGTCTTGTGTGTGGCCCCAACATCAAATACCTGGCTACAGTCCACTTATTTTTTTATTTGGAGACTTAATTTTGATGCTTGTATAGATGCTTGGGTTTTCTTCTGGGTTTGGTAGTGATGCAGAGCAGAAAATTCCCAAAATCTTCCAAGGACCCATTTCTACAGGAACTGCCCATTTGTAGTTCTATGAACGTAACAGAACAAGGATTCAGCACCAGGAATTAGCAGGTGATGGTCCTTCAAATCTGAAATTGTGCCTTTGGGCCACCAGGAACTCGTGTGCTTTTCTCTGGAAGGGCTGAAGGTACAAAGGATATCACCAGCAGGACATAAATCATGGAAAATAGTACATTACATTTTACAAGAGTCCCATAAAAGCTCGTGGATAATGAAACCTTATAATGAGGAGCAGCAAATTTTGGCTGTTCACTGGAATGAAAAACAAGACCCAAGAGCCTTTTTTTCAGCTGCTTTGCTTAAATGAGCTCCCAAAGTTGGCTTTTTAGGGATCAGACAGGAGCTGTTAAAGAGCTCTTTGCAGCAGGGTGGTTCCTTGGGAAATGGCAGTGCTGAGCAAATGAATCCCAGGTGGAACAGAGGTTTTTGTAGGGCATCATCCGAGCTGGGATCAGTAAATTCTGTAACTCTGGTCATTGTTCAGCTATTAGGGGTTTAACCCACAGCTCAACTTTTGCCTGCTTGAACACAGAGTTGAGCATTTTCAGATGAAAAATGGTTTGGTGATGAAAAATTTGTGAAAGTGGCTGGAATTTTATTAGAGAATGTGGCAATACCATCATTCCTTCAAGCTGTTGTCTTATAAGGCTTTTGATGAGATGCATTTAAATGTTCTGCTTCACAAGAGGTTTGTTAGGACAAGAGGAGCAGCCCAGTCAGAGTGGGTTCAGGAAGGGCAAGGATTTTCTCCTGGGAAGCTGAGGAACCTCAGAGAAAAAGGAAAACAATATTATCTCATTTGCTTCTGCTGTGTTTTGCTGCTTGGAATGTGGTTGGAGATTGTTTCTCCAACAGGTGATTGTTTCATTGGTTTCATGTGAGTTGTTTTCACTCTTTGGCCAATCAGTGCCAAGCTGTGTCAGGACTCTGGAGAGTCACAAGTTTTCATTATTATCTTTTTAGCCTTCTGTCTGTATCCCTTCTGCATTCTTTAGTATAGTTTAGTATAGCATTCTTTATATGATATAGTATCATAAAATAATAAATTATCCTTCTGAGAACATGGAGTCAAATTCATCATTCCTGCCTTCACTGGGACATTTCCCAGCAAATCCAATAAGGAGGGGACAGGAGGAGCTTGTTCCTGGGCCAGAGCTTTGTGATCAAACAGCCCCTTAATGACATTAAATGGCAGAGGAGGATGTTTGAAGTGTAAAAGACAGGAGAAAAGGACAGCACAGTTACCCAGGGTTGGGATCTTGTCAGATCTCACAGATGAATGGGCCCCCAAAGCTGCCCAGGGCTGCTGTTTAATGGGACAATGTGCAGGGAACACACTGAACAGTGTATTTTCAGTGTTCCCACTGTTTTATCAAACCCCCAGATCTGACAGAGCCTCCACAGCCGTGTGCAGCTCCCAGATATCGAATTGCTCACTTTGCTCTTGTTTGTGAGAGATGTAAATCAATGTCCTGACTATTTGAGGATGCTGGAAATTGGTTTGCTCTTTGGAAAATAGAAGAGTTTGTCTCAGTGTGCTGGCAGAGTTCTCAGCAAGATTGCTGCTTTTACTCCTCCTAAATGCTGTCCTCACATTTGGCTACAGCTCCATTTCCTCCCCCTTGGGTGTTCATTGTGTGATATTAAGAATAATTTACAAGCTGCTTACAGAGGGGGTGCAGCCTCATGACGAGACCTGTCCTCTGAGGGGATGGGGAGTATCTGCATTGAACTCAGAGAAACAAAAAAATAATAGTCTAAACCTTTCTTTCTGTAGCATTTCCAGTGTTTTTTCACAGCTCTGGTTCCAAAGAGCTCATTTTCTGTGTCTGTGCCTCAGTTCTGCTGTGGGTTTTGGAGAATAACAAATAACAATAACAGAGTGGGCAGAGACCAGGCCTGCAGCCACAAAGTCCTTGGCAGCTCTGTGGGGTGAAAGGTCTGAGATGGAGCTGAGCTTTGAGCAGGAGCAGTTCTGCATCCAGTTGTTAAATTCCAATTGGTGTCTTTATTTTATCTTTGCTTTTTTTCATGTTTGTTTTCTTCTTTAATTACTGCATTCTGGGTGTTTCTAGTTGCTTGTCCTCTAACTTGTTCACATTTAATTGAAAGAGGAGTGTGTGAGAGAGAAAAAAAACCAGTTCTTGATCTTCCTGGTGTTCATTGGCAGAGGATCAAGGAATAGTTTGGAGTTGGAAGGGTCTTTTTAAAGGTCATCCAGTCCAACCCTCCTGCCATGGGCAAAGACACCTTCCCAGGCTGCTCCAGCCCCAGTGCCCAACCTTGGGCACTGCAGGGATCAGGGGCAGCCCCAGCTGCTCTGGGAATCCCTTCCCAAAATCCCACCCCAGGCTCCCTCTCCAGGGAATTCCCTCCATTCCCAGCTCTCCCAGCCTGCCATTGGATCCATCCCCACCCCGACTCCTCTCTAGGAAGGGATTTTGGGATCTGGGGGCTTCACTGGGAACCTCAGCACTCCAGGAAGGGTCTCCCTTCCCTTCTCCATCCCCAACTTCCATAAAAATCCCTGGGGATGGATTCTGAGTGTCCCAAATCCCAGAATGGTTTGGGTGGGAAGGGCCCTTCAGGCCCATCCCATTCCAATGCCACCATCCCAGGCTGCTCCAGCCTGGCCTTGGGCACTGCAGGGATCAGGGGCAGCCCCAGCTGCTCTGGCAATGCCAGCCCAGGCAGGAATTCCTCATTGCCAAGATGCCACCCATGGCTGCCCTCTGGCAGTGGGAGCCATTCCCTGGGTGCTGTCCCTGCAGGCCTTGTCCCCAGTCCCTCTGCAGCTCTGCTGGAGCCCCTGCAGGCCCTGCAATGTGCTGGGAGCTCTCCCTGGAGCCTTCCCTGCTCCAGGGGAACATTCCCAGCTCTCCCAGCCTGGCTCCAGAGCAGGATCCATCCTCTCCTCACTCTCATCTGCTGCTCTGGGTTCAGATGTGAGACCATGTGAGCCATGAGCTTGGTTTGGGGCAGAGGTGCAGAGTTTGGGATCACACTGCAAGAAGAAAAGCAGCCTCTTGATTGATTGAGCCCGAGGTTGGTGTAAACTGGCACCCATTTATTTTATTGTTTATAAATTGGCACCATGCTTGTGCCATTGTTTTCTTGATCTTGCTCTCCCTTAGCCCTGGTGCTGCCCCTCTGGTCAGAGCCCAGCTCCAGGCACCATTCCTCACTCCTGCCACGTTCCTTCTACCCTTCTGCTGGATCTTTTGACATTTCTTCAGCTTCCTGGAAAAGTTTCAAAGTAAAAAAAAAAAAATCTGGTGAGGAGTTGAAACCATGGGAGTCATCTGTCACCCAGCAGCCTTTTCAGAGCTCAGCCGCAGTCAGATGAAACAGCTTTTGGGTTTTCATTTTGATCCAAGGATCTGGAGTGGTGGATGGCACAGAGTGGCTGTAGATCTTCCAAGATGCTTTTGATTCAGCTTGCCTTGAAGACACGTACTTCACAGAAGTGTTTAAATATATTTATTAAATGTTTCACCCAGTCTTTAACAGAGGCATGCTTTTGTTGTTGCTGGGTGTTATCTGTAAATTAAGAAATGTTGCTTAATGAACCTACTTAAAACAAGCAGAGTCTCTCTTGCTTCCCCATCCCCTGTCTCTTAGCAACAGGATTTCTCCCTTTGCAATCCCTGGTACTTCAGGACCATATCTGCAATATCCTCTCTCATTCTTCTCGCTTTACCCTTCCAGAAGCCTTGCTGGAAGATTTGAGGAACTTCATCAACCCCTTGACAGACGTAATAAAGCAGAAAAAGATAAAATCAAACAATCAGTCACTTGGGCAGTGTAAACTTTGCTGAATTCATCAGCAGTCTCTTAAGCTTGATAGTGTTTGTAATGAAAATTCCTCTCCTGTGAAGAAAACAGCAAGGAAAACCAGCTGGGGAGGAAACTGAGGGGGTTTTAGCTCCTTGAAACACATTCAGGGATTTGTAGGGATGTTGTACCCTCTCATTTATGAATATCTTTGATTGCACCAGACTTCCTCTATTTCTTAGCACGGAATTCGCACCATGAATTGTTCCTATGTAACTGTGATATTTTCTAAAAATCCCTTTGCCAGGATTTCTTCTCCTGGAAAGCTGGGAAGCTTCAGCTTCTCCATGTTTTGCTCCTCTGGAATGTGATTTGGAGAATTTTTACCCAGCATGTGAATTGTTTTTAATTAATGGCCAATCACAGCCCAGCTGTGTCAGACTCTCTGGTCAGTCATGGGTTTTTATTATTCATTCTTTTCTAGCCTTTTGATGTCTCCTTTCTCTTTCTTTAGTTTAGTTTTAGCATATCATTGTCATATAATACAATTCCATATAATACAACTCCATATAATTCCATATAATTCCATATAATATAATTCCATAGAATAGAATAGAATAGAATAGAATAGAATAGAATAGAATAGAATAGAATAGAATAGAATAAAATAGAATAGAATAGAATAGAATAGTCTTCTGGGAACTTGGAGTCTATTCTCATCTCTCACCTCATTCTGAGGACCATCACAACACCACAACAACTGGTGACAACATTCCTAAATCAATCCAATGAGCAGGCTGCTGGGTTTATGTCCAGGGAACCTCCCAAGCAAACAGAAACATCCACTGCTTCCCCTTAAAATCCAACTGTTTCTGGTTTCTTTGTTCATTTTTGGTTCCTCCACGTGCTGGGAGTTCTGTGGAGCCGGAGGAGCTCCCGTGCTGCTTCTTCAGGGTTCTTGCTAAAATTAAAAATTAAAATCTCTTCCAGTGCGAGACTCGAGCCTGCTGGAAATCAAAGAGGACACAGAGCTGGATCCAGAGGAGAACAGTGCTGTCTTCATGGGGATCCTCATCAAGGGGCTGGCCAAGCTGAAGAAGATCCCAGAAACAGTGAAAGCCATCCAGGAGCGCTTGGAGCAGGAGCTCAAGCAGATCGTGAAGCGCTCCACCACCCAGGTGGCTGACAATGGCTACCAGAGAGGGGAGAACATTTCCCAGGAAAACCAGCCTAGGTAAGGAGATTTCAACTCCCAGCCCTCAATTGCTGCAAGAAAAAAAAAAATTTAAAAAAGTCTTAATTGATAATATGGCTTGAAATGAGAAAATTCAGCTCGGTGATTTCGAGTGTAGCAGAGTCCAATTAAGCTGATGCAGGTGCAAAGCTTTGAAATCATGTATGGAACTAATTCCATCACCAATGTATGGCCAAGTCTCTAATTGTTTTACATTAATAGCAAGGTGTGGGAGCCAGCTGGGCACTGTGATTGTGCTGCTCCTCAGAATTCACTGCAAGTGGCCTTTGGAGCTAAAGGATTCCAGCAGGAATCTCTTCCAGCTGAAATATTCATCTCCACATTGTCGTGATCATTGTCCAAAGGGAATTAATGGCAGAAAAGTAAAGTGTGTATCTTCATTATGGGCAATATTTGTAGTGGAAAATCACTCCCAAGAAAGACATCAGCTGATACAAACTCCTTTTTAAATTCCTCTCATTAGCACTGGTGGGGAAACAATTCTGTTTTGAAGACTTTGTAGAGTTACAGTGCTGATACAGTGAAAATAAGATTTTTTTAGATGGGTCAGAAGGCAGAAATTGAGTTTCTGATGCCAGGAGTGGAACATATTCTTGATCCTTGTTTTATGAACCAGTCTGGAGACGTTGTGTGGCTCCTGGGTGTCTGTTGGAATTGATAAATTGGATCAGGCCATATATCAATGCCATTAACCTGCCCAGAGGGTTGAGTGAGGCACACAAAGGTTTAATGGGTTTTGGCAGCTGTTGCAGAGTGTGAGCCTTGAAGATGCTCATGGAAAGTGTCCTGAATTCTTGTGGAGTACAGACATAATTAGAACTGGTTCTAAACCTAAATCACACCTGAAGTTCACAGCAAGCAGGTGAATTCATTTATATTGAAAAGAACAAATTACAGGATGGAAGGGTGTCCCCACCCCTTAAATTAGCTTCACTTTTTAAATCAAATCTCAGAGACTTTCCTACTGTCAGGGGAAAAATAAATCGAAACAACAAGGCCCTGCTGCTTCAACAGAGCTCTGTAAAACCCCAAATTTGAGCTCAGTGCAGTGCCCAGAACTGCTGAACTGTTCATTAGGCTGTCAGATGATCCCTGAAGTCCCTTCCAACCCAAACCATTCTGTGACCAAGGATGAGGCTGAGGACCTGCTTGGGGAAATTGTGGTGTAATTCCTTTTGAGACTCCATGCAGCAATGATTTAGAGCCCCTCTGGTTGTACAAGACAGAAATGATTTGTAGAACCAGGCTAGAAAAGCTGCAGATCTGATAACAGCCACTGCTGATCTCATTCTTGGTACTTTTAAAATTTAACTTTCTTTCCCTTCCTTCCTTAATAAGCTTTTCCAAGTAGCTTTGTGCTGCCATCTTTTACATTTGTGTATAAAAATATTGTTAATTGCTCCCAGATTTTTAAACTCCAGATTTTTCTAGTTTGTGATGACTCTTAGTGTGCTCTCTCAGATCCTCAGGGATGGATGGGATCTTGGCAATGAGGAATTCCTGCCTGGGCTGGCATTGCCAGAGCAGCTGGGGCTGCCCCTGATCCCTGCAATGGCCAAGGCCAGGCTGGACACCAGGCTGGAGCAGCCTGGGATGATCCTGAGGGTGTCCCCAATCCCATTCCCTGTTCCTGGGAGCACTGAGGGAGCTGCAGAAGGAGAAGCAGCAGCTCCTGCCCTGCCCTGGGCTCGCAGCTCCTGCTGGGCAGACTCAGAGCATGTGGTGGCTCCAAAGCTGCTGCAGGAAATGAGATGGAGCCTGTCTGTCAGAGCTACAAGTGCCTAACATATGGATTTGGGAAGTGTTATCTCCACGTTTTGGTGGGGTTATGTGGGGACTCGAGTTGCTCATTAAACGGCAGGGAGCTCCAGCAGGATTTTGCTGCTCTCCACCAGTAAAAAATGTGATGGTGCTGTATTGTATTTGCAGGGTGCTCCGTGGCAGGGAGGAATGATGAATTTGACTCCATGTTTTCAGAAGGTTAATTTATTATTTCATGATATTATATTATATTAAAGAATGCTAAACTTTACTATACTAAAGAACACAGAAAGGATACAGACAGAAGGCTAAAACGATAATAATGAAAACTCGTGAATCCTTCCAGAGACCCAACACAGCTTGGCCCCAATTGGCCAATGAGTCAAAATAATTCACGTTAAACCAATGAAACAATCACCTGTTGGATAAACAATCTCCAACTACATTCTAAAGGAGTAAAACACAGGAGAAGCAAATGAGATAATATTGTTTTCATTTTTCTCTGAAGCTTCTCAGCTTCCCAGGCGAAGAATCCTGGGTGAAGGGATTTTTCCAGAAAATGTGAATACCACAGTGCTGCCTCGTCACAAACTGTTCAGGACTTTGCAATGGTGCTTTAATTATGATAATTGGGCAATAGGGAACTATAGGAGCAGGTACAGTGCAGTGCATTTAGATGATATTATAGCTCTAACAAATAGGAGTAAAACAATATAAGCTATATAGGGAGTACAATAGGCGTAAAATCATAGCAAGTGATGAGGGTTCATATTTTAGCTTTCTGTGATTTGAAACCTGCCATATTACTTTAATTAACTCAAAAAGAATTCCTTTTATCCTGGTTCTGGGGGTAAGTTAGTTTTTATTGTCATACTTTTTTCTGGGGGAAGAGCAGGTTGTTTCCCTCCTTGCCTTCACAATGGGCTCTAATATTATGTTAGTCCAGTTTAATTACTGTGGAGTTATTAATGGGTTTTGTCTTCCCTGTAGCCCTACACAGGACATTTTTAAAGTGAGCAATCCTGATATAGGGAAGGGAACAAGGAGAAAAATCCTCAGGAATGTTCAGATACCAAACCTGAGCTGAAGTGAGTCCCTGTCACATTCACATTCTCTGGAAAAATCCCTTTCACCCAGGATTTTTTTCCCTGGGAAGCTGAGAAGCCTCAGAGAAAAAGGAAAACAATATTATCTCATTTGCTTCACCTGTGTTTTGCTGCTTTGGAATGTGGTTGGAGATTGTTTAACCACAGGTGATTATTTCATTGGTTTCATGTGAATTGTTTTAATTAATGACCAATCAGCGCCAAGTTGTGCCAGGACTCTGGAAGGGGTCACGAGTTTTTCATTAGTATCTTTTAGCCTTCTGTCTTTATCCTTTCTGTATTTTTTAGTAAAACACAGTTTAATATTCTTTAATATAATATATAACATAAAATAATAAATTTGCCTTCTGAGAACATGGAGTCAGATTCCTCATTCCTTCCTGCCACAAGGACACTCCACAAATACAATAAGTCTCCTGAGCCCATAGAGAGGTGACCTCAGCATTTGACAAAACAGGACACGAACCCACAGTGCCCTGTCCCCCTGCCCTGCTGTGGGCCTGTGGAAGGTTCCAGAAGCTGAGCAGAGCTGTTTCTGTGCTTGCCAGGTTGCTGCTGGAGCTGCTGGAGCTGCTCTTTGACAAGTTCAACGCAGTGGCCGCCGCGCACAGCCGTGGTGCTGGGCCACCTGCAGCAGACTGTGGCCTCCCCCTGCAGCCAGCACGACGGGGACATCAAGCTCTACGACATGGTGGACGTGTGGGTGAAGATCCAGGATGTCCTGCAGGTAAGGCTCGGGTTTCTGTGGTTGAGATGAACCCCAGGGTATTAAAAGTCTTTTTCCCCAGCCCCACGACTGAAGAAGAAGTCGAGATTCCTTGGTTCTGCTTTTCAAGGTTGTTTTTTTGCTCTTATCTGTGACATTCTTTCTCTGACCTGCTGAGGTCTGTCCAGGAGGTCGGGTTGAGGCACAGCCTGTCCTTGGGGTGGTGTGTCTTGGTTTGAAAGCCAGGTGTCTGCTAAGGAAGGCAGGAGCTTCTCCTGAAATGGAGAATGTAAACCCTCCCCAGCCCTCCCAATTGCTATGAATTTTAACTTAAGAGGCTCTCAGGCAAAAAATATGGGAGCAGGAAATAACAGTTCTTTAATAGGGAAGAAAATAAAAGGATAAGATAAACAATGCTGTAAATTAGAACACTGCCAGAGTCAAAACCCAACCTGACACCCTGTGGGTTAGGGTGTTGGTGTCAATCCCATTGGAATTGTGGCTCAGCCCTCCTGCAGTGTCGGGGCTGGTTCTGCTGGAGCAGGGATCCTGTAGAAAGGTGCAGTCTCTTCCTCTGAAGATCCAGTGGCAGAGGCAGCTGCTGCTCCTCTGGGGAATCCAGTGGAGAAGCTTTGCTGGTGTTCCAGAATCTCCAGATTATATCCAGGTAGGAATGCTTGGCTCCTCCCTCTGGGCTCACATCTCCCAATGGGATGTTGTAGCTCTTATCAGCCATGCAGTGACATTCAATAGCTGTTATCAGCAGATGTCCCCTCCCAAGGGAGGAGTGATTATGGAAGAGATAAGGAAAACTGCCCAGCTGACAAAAGACAGCTGCCATACAGATGGAATACATCTTGCCTTGCAACCTGGAACATGGTGTTGGCTTTTTATACTAAGAGCTACCTGTCCTTTATTCACAATAATTTTCCAATACCTATCACCCATGTTAGACAGTCTGTCTCTACTCTAAACCAATCCAGAAGTGTCACCATCACAGCAGAAGATGGAGGGCAAGAAGTAGGAGAAGAAGGACAGGACACACCCAGATTCCTCCGTCTTGCCTCCTGAACCCCCATTTTAAACTCCCAAAATTCTACTTTTTCACTTTGTGACGAATTCACTATCATTCTACTCACACTCTTGTGGCTTGTAACTCCTCACACAAAGTTGGGAATTGTTTCCATGGGCTAAAATCAAAGGCACAGGTGTTTGTGACTCTGTGCCAGGGTCTCTGAGCCCCCTGGCAGGGTCTGGAATCACCCAGGGCAGCCAGAGCAATGTCCTGGGTTCTGACAGGTAAGAATCCCTCAGGTGGCACATTTTCAGCTTGCAGCTATAACAAATAAAATATAATACAAAAAAAACCCCATAAAATAAAAAAATAATTACAAAACCCCTTCAGAACCATGCCAGAGAATACCTGTCGTGCTCAAAACTCAGCAGTACTGGGATTTAGCTTTGCTTTTTTTTGCTAAGTGGCCACATTTACAACAGATTGTAAAACTCCAAAGAGCTTAAATATCAGCAAAAAAAAATTTCTGTGGATTCATCCTTATGGTGTTTGGAAAGGTTGATTCCTTTTGCCTACCAAGTGATTTATCAGCAGCTTTCAAAGTGACATTTTTGTTCTGTGTTACCATGTCATGCCTGTCTTATAAAGTGTCACAGCTCTAATGGCTTGTCTTCTGCTGTCATTATGGCTGGCTTTAGGCAGCTCAGACACTTGCTGCTGGCGTGTTTGCAGCAAATTCTTATTTGATTCTTCCTCTTAACTGCAAGAGACTAAAGCTGTGCCTTGCTTAGGCTTTATTCAGGTGCTGTGCCTCTCACCCAGGGATCTGAGGTTCTCTCAAGCAGCAGAGCTCTCATCTGTCACATCTCTGTTCTCTCATTCTTGCTGGGTTGTATGTTTTGTGTTACACTGAACACATGTTTGGTATATTTTTATTTATTTCTTTATTTGGAGATTACCTTTATACATAGTGCACAGATGTGGAACTTCACCTGCCGTGTGATAGAGGAGGTTGTGGCATTCCCATTTTCTGGAAAAATCCCTTCACTTAGGATTTTTCTCCTGGGAAGCTGAGAAGCTTCAGAGAAAAAGCAAAACAATATTATCTGATTTACTTTTCCTGTGTTTTGCTTTTTTGGAATGTGGTTAGAAATTGTTTACTGACAGGTGATTGTTTCATTAGAGTTTTGGTGTGAATGTTTTGATTCAATGGCTAATGAGTATTAAGTTGTGTCGGGGCTCTGGAAGGAGAGTCATAAGTTTTCATTATTATCGTTTTAACCTTTTATAAGTATCTTTTCTATATTCTTTAGTATAGTTTAGTATAGCATTTTTTAATACAATATAGTATCATAAAATAATGAATTAGCCTTCTGAGAGCATGGAGTCAGATTCATCATTTCTTCCTTCCACAAGAATCCCAACAAATACAACAGGAGGTCAAAGAAGTGAGCCTGGCATTACTTACAGGAGGTGGAAGGATTTATGTTGGTCATTCCAGCTCTGGGCTGGTGATGGAAAATGCTCTCTGCCTCCTGCCCTGAGTCACTTTTTCAGTTTTGGGGCTGGTTTGTTGCTGTTGTTCTGCAGGATTGTTTGACTGTTGCAGTGATTTTGTTTTTCCTTACCCAAATATCCCAATGACTTTAAATACTTGGATATGATAAATGCAAAGTGTGGGTCTTCAATCCCCTTCACTGACTCCTTACCCACAGATTTGTCTTTCTAGAGGAATTACTATCAAAGGAATCTCCATCACTTTTCCCTATGCCACAAACTTGCAGCTCCTTTCACAGAATTTACAGAATTCACAGAATTTGACAGAATTCACAGAATTCAAGACCGTGGAGTCCAACCCAACCCCTCAGGCAGCCCCTGGCACCCAGTGCCACCTCCAGGCTGGTTAAACACCCCCAGGGATGGTGACTGCACCCCCTCAGTTCAGCCATTGCAGAACTTTCTCCCCCTTGCTGGAAAAGCTTTTTGCTGCTCTCCAAGCTGGATTTCCCTTGGTGCAGTTTGGGATACCGTTCCTGCAAAAATTTGCCTGGAAATGTTCAGCCAGAGGTTCAGGAGGGGTTTTCTGAGCAACAGAAATGTCACAGGACTGAAGTGGGAATAAATAAGGGAAGAATATAAGGTAAGAATTAAATTTAAGGATATGTGGGATGGGTTTGGGATGGGGAATCTGCAGCCATCTTCCTGTGACCCATGGGGCCCAGAAAAACTTTTGAGTTCTGCAGATTTTGCTCCAGAAAGACAAAACCTTAGAGTAAGAGCACTCCCAAGACTGATCCTTCAGTGCAGCAGAACATCAAGGCTGGATATTCCTGTCCTCTGTGGGAGTTTGGGATGGGTTCAGCCCTGGTGTGTGGTGAAATTTGGAGTGATTTCCATTGGCTGTTCCTGAGCAGCATTGCTAGAACTCAAACCTGTGGAGGTGTGAGCACTCCAAGTGCTTTCTGTGCTGGGCAGACAATGCCTGACCAAGATCTCTGAGAAAAGTGTGCCAAGAAAAACAAAACCAACCCCCTTGGAAAGGTTTCATTGTTCTTGGGTGCCAGGGGGAGTGAGAAAAGCTTCCAGAAGAGCTTTTACAATGCATAAAAGCAGCACTTTAACATCCATAATCTCTTGCTGGTTTAAGGTAAGAGATGAGCATTGACTGGCATGAAAGGGAGAAAATGCTGCACATCTTTGTTCAAAATCCTGTTGGTGTTTGTACCTTAGTTCCACTGGAGTGGCTTAAAATATTTTTACCTCACAGTGTAAGAAAACCTTTGATCCCAAAGCCTAAATTATCTCTAACCTGCTTTTCTGTGTAAGGATAATTTTTGGTGAGGAAATCCTATATATGCAGCAGAGGGAGCAGAAAACTCAGTTTTAAATTGTTTAAAGCTGATGGGGGAGGCTGAAAACTTGTGGGAGTGGATCAGGGAAGTGATGCAATTCCTTCAAATGCCAATGATGCAATTCCTTCAAATGCCAATGATGCAATTCCTTCAAATGCAAATGATGCAATTCCTACAAATCCCAATGATGCAATTCCTTCAAATCCCAATGATGCAATTCCTTCAAATCCCAATCAATGGAATTCCTTCAAATCCCAATGAATGGAATTCCCACAAATCCCAATCAATGCAATTCCTTCAAATTCCAGTGAATGGAATTCCTACAAATGCAAATGATGCAATTCCTTCAAATCCTAATGATGCAATTCCTTCAAATCCCAATCAATGGAATTCCTACAAATGCAAATGATGCAATTCCTTCAAATCCCAATGAATGGAATTCCTGCAAATGCAAGTGATGCAATTCCTTCAAATCCCAATGAATACAATTCCTTCAAATCCCAGTGAATGGAATTTAGTCAGCACAGCAGAACAATCTCACACAAGTGGAATTCACAGGGATAATGTTCTGTACCTGTGCATTGTGCATCTCTGCGTGTGAAATTCAGGAAAATTCATGTTACATCTCTCCATGTCTTCACCAAATAACAGGAGCTCGTGGTGGGCTGCAAATTGGGGTTTGTGGGGGAGGAGTTGTTTTCTACAGCTCCTTTTTGGAGCTGAATTTCTGCGTCTCTCCCTAATAACTGCACCAGGCACTCTGATGTAGTGTGAGAGGTGGCTCAGTGTTGAGCAGTGTTGAGGTACAAAACACGCAGATATGAAATATTTTTGACCTTCTTTGAGAATGGAGGAGTAGCACAGAACACAGAGTGACCTTTTCCAGTTGGTAGGGGAGTGCTAGAAAACAAACAAACAAACAAAAGCAGTTTGTCAAAATATTAGAGCAGCCTTGTTCAGGAAAACACCATTTGAAGTTAATTCCCTGTCTCACAGCCAGCATAGCCCTTGGTCATGTTGTTCCATCAGTGAGAGAAGAGGGAAATTTGTTTGAATTTTAACTTAAATTTGGCATTTTGTGTGGAGCTAATTGAGCTCTCTCACTGACATATTTTATGAAAATTCCTTTTGCCAGGATTTTTTCTCCTGAGAAGCTGGGAAGCTTCAGCTTCTCCATGTTTTGCTGCAGGGGGACTGGGGACAAGGCCTGCAGGGACAGCACCCAGGGAATGGCTCCCACTGCCAGAGGGCAGCCATGGGTGGCATCTTGGCAATGAGGAATTCCTGCCTGGGCTGGCATTGCCAGAGCAGCTGGGGCTGCCCCTGATCCCTGCAGTGCCCAAGGCCAGGCTGGAGCAGCCTGGGATGGTGGCATTGGAATGGGATGGGCTTGAAGGGCCCTTCCCACCCAAACCATTCTGGGATTTGGGACACTCAGAATCCATCCCCAGGGATTTTTATGGAAGCTGGGGATGGAGAAGGGAAGGGAGACCCTTCCTGGAGTGCTGAGATTGCCAGTGAAGCCCCCAGACCCCAAAATCCCTTCCTAGAGAGGAGTCGGGGTGGGGATGGATCCAATGGCAGGCTGGGAGAGCTGGGAATGGAGGGAATTCCCTGGAGAGGGAGCCTGGGGTGGGATTTTGGGAAGGGATTCCCAGAGCAGCTGGGGCTGCCCCTGATCCCTGCAATGGCCAAGGAAGGATTGGAGCACCCTGGGATAGGGGAGGTGTCCCTGGAATGAACTTGGAGGTCCCTTCCCACCCAAACATCCTGGGATTCTGGGATTTGGGACACTCAGAATCCATCCCCAGGGATTTTTATGGAAAATGGGGAGAGAAAAGAGAGGAGAAGGGAAGGGAGACCCTTCATGGTTTGCTGAGATTCCCAGTGAAGCCCCTGGGTCCATTAATGTCTTGGAGAGGAGATGGATCCAGTGTCAGGCTGGGAGAGCTGGGAATGTTCCCTGGAGCAGGGAAGGCTCCAGGGAGAGCTCCCAGCACATGGCAGGGCCTGCAGGGGCTCCAGCAGAGCTGCAGAGGGACTGGGGACAAGGCCTGCAGGGACAGCACACAGGGAATGCTGCAGGACCCTGCTGCAAGAGAAGCCACCAGTGACTTGTCCTGTTGGTGACATGACCAGGTAACAGCTCAGGCTGGAGCTGTTTGCCTCCAGTGAAGAGATCTTCACTCCTTTCTTAGTGCTGAATTTGTAGTTGATGATTGCCAATTTTTTGGGGTCTGTATTTTTCTCCCTCCCACAGAAGAGAGGGAAAATCACACCTATTTTCTCTGGGACATAAATCTTTAGCAGGCTCTCCTGGTGAGCTGTCTGCTGAGAAGACACTGACAATTAATATGTTCCTTTTTTGGGCTTTTTTCTGTCTAATGCTTTCCTGTGTTTTCCAAAATTGGTGTCATTTAGCAGCCCAAACATTGCTGAAACCATAAGGAAACTGGGGAGGGAGGAACTGAAGCCTCCTCTCTGCCCACACATTCCTGTTGTGCTGCTGCAGAGCTGGGGATAGCAGACACTGAGCCTGGAGAAACCTCTCCTAAGGATGCTCCACCATCCTCATAACTTTCCTTATCCAAAGGAATGGCATTTGAGGGGGAGAGCAGGGAAATTAAATAATTTTGTGCCTCACGTCTGGGCATGGTGCTGGGCAGGGGAGTGATCTTGCAGAAAAGCTGCATTTAAATTGCATTTGCTGGGTCACACTTGGCAAGGAGTCCTGGGAGAGCGTTTGGAGATGAATTTCACGGCTCTGCTGTGGGAATCTGAGTAGTTGTCTGGTTTTTAATGGAATTAATGGCATAAAATCCTGGTTCCCTTGGGCACCCAGGTGAGTTCAGTTTGGAGCTAGAGCAGAGGCTGGGCAGAGTTCCAGAATAAAGCAGGGATTTATGGAAAGGATCTCCTGCATGGCTGCACCTTGGGCAGCACCAGAGCCCAGCCAGGGCTGCGCCCAAGATGAACCAAAACGGCCCCAAAATGCACGAGCGCTGCCGGGGTCTGTCCCTGGGATCAGCTCTGCTCCATTTGCACCTGGCAGTTCATTGTCCCATTGCAGCTTTAGCCCAGGCAGTCCCACCCTGCTTGTTTTTCTCTCTGCAGCCCACGGGGTTTGTGCTCCTGGGCTGAGATTTGGCTCATTTGTTGTGGTATTTGCTGGGCGCCCAGGATGAAGGAGGAAATGGTGAATCTGACTGCATGTTCTCAGAAGGATAATTTATTATTTTATGATATTATTTTTAAGTATACTGTACTAAATTATAATAAAGAATAGAGAAAGGATACAGACAAGAGGCTAAAAGATAATAATGAAAACTCCTGACTCTTTCCAGAGTCTCAACACCGCTTGGCACTGATTGGTCATTAAGTCAAAACAATTCACTTGAAACCAATGAAAAATCACCTGTTGGATAAACAATCTCCAACCACATTCCAAAGCAGCAAAACACAGCAGAAGCAAATGAGATAATGTTGTTTTCCTTTTTCTCTGAGGCTTCTCAGGAGAAGAAATCCTGGCAAAGGGACCTTTCCAGAAAATATGACAGTGACAATTTGGTCCCCAGCTGGAGCAGGAATTGTTTTGTCTCCCTGCTCTGTGCACAGAGCTCTCCATCCCATAATGTGAAGCTCAGACCCACACACTAAAGCAGCTGAGAATGTGGAAAATATAAAAGCTAAACCTGGGGCATCATTTCCACTTCACACAAGATCTGATTTCAACAAATAGCCAAGAAAACAGAATTTTTACAGAATCATGGAATGGGTGATTTTGGCCCACGTTTCTATGTTTTGAGCCTTCTCTGCTCCAGGCTGTTCCTTGTGCTGGACACTCCAGGTGTGGCCTCTGCACTCACCCAAACTCCTGCAGGCTTCTCCCTCAACTTCTGAACCATCCCCGCCCTGGGTTGATGCCTTGAGAAGGCTGAGCTAGGGCAGAGGCTGGGCAGAGGTAAAGAATAAAGCAGGGATTTATTCAAAGTATCTCCTCCAGTGTTTTGTCTCCCTGCTCTGTGCACAGAGCTCACCATCCCATAATATGAAGCTCAGACCCACACACTAAAGCAGCACAGAATGGGAAAAATATAAAAACTAAACCTGAGGCATCAGGGCAGCCTCATTTCCTCGGTGGGAAAGGCATGGAGAGGTTTCAGCTCCATCCCACCTCTGCCATCCCTCTGTTCCTTTCCCCAGCCCAGATGTTCTCCTTGCTCTGGCAGGATTCTCCTCTAAAATCAGGAATCTGATTTGAAGGAGCTGATTTGGCCAAGGTTTGCTTTTGTGCTCTCTCAGGTCCCTGAACTGTGGCAGGGCTGGCACAGCAGCAGGTGAGGGAGGGAAGGCACCATGGAAAAAGGAAAGGAAAAGGATTTTTCCTGGCAAGGGAAAGGTTTTTCTTCCAGCTGAAGCTGCTCCCTGGAGCTGCTCATGGAAAACCCAAGTGGTTTTTTGCTGGTGGCTCAGCACAGGTATAAACCTTTCCATTTAAAAGCATGTTTGTGCCACAGTTGGTGCTCAGAAAGTCAAATCAGCTCTTTGCATAAGAGCTGTTAATGTGCCATAAATCCTGGCTGGAGTGCCAGAGCAATCTCTGAAATTGCTGCAAGTTCACCAGGTGATGGTTTGAACCCACAGCAGTTATTTTGCACAAAGTGGCTCCACAGATATTTAATGGCTTTGTGGTCACCCTCCAAACAATGGGCCTGACAATCTTTGTGGTTCTTTTAAAATGGTCTGAAGGGTGTGGAGCTGCTGCCCTTGGACTGGTTTGGCTCATTAATGCTCATCTCCTTGAGAGAATGTTGGTCATAAAGGGGATTTGTGTGCAGCTTTAAAAAACAAACACAGCTTCACTCAGGCTCCAGCAGGAGACAGCGAGGAGGGAGAATTCCACCCCTCAGAATGCTGATATTTAAAAATGGAATTTAAATAATTAGAGTAGGTCACTTGATGCTTTTCCCTCCTCCCCTGTTATTTGACATGAGCTCAGCACATGCAGGAATAAATCCAGCAGGGTGTTACAGTGTTTTCTGCAAATATGTGCTGCTAAGAACATGAGAATTTCTGGGGAAATTTATGGCCCAGGAAGAATTTCATCTTTCTGGATCTAAGAAGGGACCGGCTGATTTTGCAGGAAGGTATTTTTTTTAAATTTTGGCCTTCCAAGAAGGCTTGTAATGTCACGCCTCCCCTCTCTATTGAAATGTTTTATAGCTTTGCTCCAATTTACCTAAAAAATTCAAGTCTTTTTGCAATTTCAAACAGCAAAAAAATTGGTAATTTTGTTAAGCTCTTAAGAAGAATGCAATTGGAATTTGGGATGGTGGAAATGGCCTGGATGCAGGAGAAAAAACGTGTTAGGAAGTGCAGAGAAATATCATGGAATCAATTGCAATAGCAATGGCATCCTGGCCTTTTAAAAACAGAGAATATGAAGTAGAAATGCCCCAGATTGATGTGTTTTCTCTTTGACAGGATGATCCTGGCTGAGCTCTGCTCAAAACTAACTGAATTATGTGGTAACAGGTACCTGGACGAGCTCCAGAGCTGAGCTGGCTGCAGACACTGGATTCCTTTCTTTCCCAGGATGGCCCTTGGTGACCAAGCTGTGCCATTTTTGATTTTATATTCTGTTAGCAGGGTGACAAAGCAGAGTTTTCCTCCCATACTCCTGCATTAACAGCTTTTGTTTGGACACTTTTTATCCTGGAGCTGTTGATCCAATGCATTTCACAAACACCAACATTTATGCTGAAGTTCAAAGAAATCAAGCCCAGGATAAAAATTACGTGTTTGAACAATGCACAAAAATTATTTGTTTGAACAGTCACTTGTGCAGGTCATTGCAGAGGAGGTCAATGGGCTTTGGGGGAAATTTAAAAAAAAAAAATAACTCCTTTAATAAGATATTTGCAAGTTTATGAACAAGGAAAAAAATTCATCATCTTTGTTCCATGCTGTAGAGCATCAGGCTGCTCTGAACTTCATTTAAGGTGGATTTTCCTTTTAATTGTTTATCACATTTAGTTTTATTATAGTTTTAAAGGGGTTTTTAGAGTTTATGCCTAAATATTCATGCAACTCAACCCATGTGAGTTAAAAGCAACTTCAGCTCTGCTGAAGGTGCTGAAAAAGGTGCCCAAATTCTTGGAGAGAGAAATAATTTCAAAAAGCTGTTTGGTGGAGTTGTGAAAGTCAAAGTCAGCTCTGCTGGGTGTTAGGCTGAGAGGAAAAGGTTGGGAAAGCAGGAGAGGGAATGACACATTCCCTACTTTGATATTTGGCAGTCGGCACAAAACCTGTGCCTTGTGAACCCTGGGCCATCCTTAAATCCTTTTTAATTGATACAACTTGAGAGCACAGAATTTTTTTCAGTGTTTTTTTCCCCAGTGATGCCACTTGGAAGCTTTGCTTTCTCAAGTTGGAAGATTCTCTGACAAGGACTGAGAGGGGTGTGAAGTGACCATCACACCTGATGAGACTCTGTGATCCCAACAGGAATGTGAGTTTTGGAAATAAAGGATGCAGGATTCCCACCCTGTGCAGGGCTTGTTAGCCTTCATCTTCTTGGAGATGATAAATATTGGGATGATGTGGAAAAAATGGAAATTCTGCTGCAGATTTGTGCAGTATCTTTTATTTTAACCATTTTTGAACAGATTTGTCAACTCTGGTGTGGATTTTTTTGATTTTTTTGTCCTCGGTTTTCTGTCAGTGTCTGCTACACTTCATCCCTGCTGTCAGCTGGAATTAGGAGGTGCTACAAGGAGTTCATCAGCATTTGTGGACATGTTTTATGGGACTATAAACCTCTCTTTTGATGTGCTGAGCTCATACTTGTCCCTGTGTGAGTGCCTTTAAAGGCAGTGACTGGTTCTGATGCCTTGAGAAGGCTGAGCTAGGACAGAGGCTGGGCAGAGTTGCAGAACAAAGCAGGGATTCATTCACAGGATCTCCTCCATGGCTGCACCTTGGGCAGCAGCAGAGCCCAGCCAGGGCTGCACCCAAGATGAACCAAAATGGCCCCAAAATGCACGAGCGCTGCCGGGGTCTGTCCCTGGGATCAGCTCTGCTCCATTTGCACCTTGCAGTTCATTGTCCCATTGCAGCTTTAGCCCAGGCAGTCCCACCCTGCTTGTTTTTCTCTCTCCAGCCCACGGGGTTTGTGCTGCTGGGCTGAGATTTGGGGCATTTGTTGTGGTATTTGCTGGGTGCCCAGGATGAAGGAGGAAATGATGGATCTGACTCCACGTTCTCAGAAGGCTAATTTATTATTATATTATATTAAAGAATACTATACTAAACTATACTAAAGGATACAGACAGAAGGCTGAAAGATAAAAATGAAAACTCCTGACTCCTTCCAGAGTCCCAACACAGCCTGGCTCTGATTGGCCTAAGAGTGAAAACAATTCACATGAAACCAGTGAAACAATCACCTGTTGGATAAACAATGTCCAAACACATACTTTTTGGAAAAATCCCCTTGCCCACGATTTCTCTCCTGGGAAGCTGAGAAGCCTCAGAGAAAAGGAAAACAATATTATCTCATTTGCTTCTCCTGTGTTTTGCTGCTTTGGAGTGTGTTTGGAGATTGTTTATCCAACAGGTGATTGTTTCATTGGTTTCATGGGAATTGTTTTCACTCTTTGACCATTCAGAGCCAGGCTGTGTTGGGACTCTGGAAGGAGTCAGGAGTTTTCATTGTTATCTTTGTAGCCTTCTGTCTGTATCCTTTCTGTATTCTTTGGTATAGTTTAGTTTAGCATTCTTTAACATAATATAGTATCATAAAATAATAAATTAGCCTTCTGAGCACATGGAGTCAGATTGATCATTCCTTCCTTCATCTGGGAACCCCACAAATACAATACAGTAGTACAAAAAAGAAAACAGAGTCAGGATAGACCTGACACCTTGAATGTAATGAAATTCCTTGGAAAGCTCTTTGGGGTCTTCATTTACTGGCAAAGACTGAGGAATTGTGGCGGTGGGTGTGCCCTGGTTGAAGCTGGGAGCTACAATCTGATTAAAAAACAACAGTGGTGCATTGTTAATCCATATTTTCCCGTCAGAAAAGCTGCACTCCCTCTGCTTTGCATTGGCTTGGAAAAAAACCCCAAAATATTAAAGGAGAGAAGGAAAAATCCCTGTGTGCTCCACTCTGTGGGCCCAATGCTTTTACTGAGTGGAGCTTTGCCCTTTATTTTTAGTGCTCCAGAGCCCTGGAATGTCACTGATCACTCCTTGCCACAGCTCCTGTGGGTGAAATGTTATTTTCCAGTGGAAAATGTGGTGGTGGTGGTGCCCACTATTCCCAGTGCAGCCCTGACTGAGGGGCCCTGCAAAGTGCTGTAAAATTAATTCTCAATGTGTTAGCTCAGACCTTGCTTTTCTGCAGTTCCTGGTGAGCCACCCTGTGCATTTCTGTGATGGATGAGGTTTTCCAAAAAGAGCCAAAGGCATTTAGGATCTAACTCCCTTGGCAATCTAGTGGGAATTGGACAACTAATTACTTTGGATTCTTTGGAAAATCCCAGATCTAATTTTATATTATAATAACATGATTTTAAAGGAAGGTAAACCTCCAAGAAAAATAACATTTGGTGTAGTTTTTTTTCCTTTTTTTAATAGACGCTAGAGCTGTTTTTCTGACCAGCTCTCCTGTGTTGAAGCTCCTTTGGAAAAGGCTTGGAGCAGGAGGTTGGATGGATGGGCTGGATGTGTCTTTTCCAAGGGCTGACCCGTGCAGCACCTGAGATGAAAACTCTTGTCTGATGCACTCCAATTGCACAGAGGTTAATTGTGTCATTAATTTCCTCTCCTGGGCTCAAACAGTTGGAATTTGCTGCCCGTGACAGGGAGAATAATCCAAATTAGTTACACCTCCCAGCAGGTCAGTAAATAAATAAATCAGAGCTGTCCCTTCAGTGTAGTAGCCAGGATCTGTCTGGTTTTACTGACGAAGGACACTGGAACAGCACAGAATTATCTGGGACACAGGAAAGGGATGATCTCACTTTATTACAGGCATTGGGTGCTCATTCCCTCGCTGCTTAATCAGGGTGGTGCCCTCCCAGAAAAAAACTGCATTTTCCAGCCCCTTTCCTGCCAGAGTGATAAATGATGGTGCCTCTGGATTGTTCCTCTCCTGATGATTTGCTTTAATTCACGAGGGTGACTTTGCCTCAGAGCCCGTTGTGGTGCTAAGGTGGAAAAAAATGAAGATGTTCCCAGAGATTTCTGTGCATGTGACAGCTGTGGTGGAGAATGCTCCCAAAATTTGTGATCTCTCAGGAAAAGTGATGCTGATCCCTTCCTCTTACATAAAAATAATAAAAAAAATATAAACATTAAAAAATTCATCAATCAATATAGACCTAACTATAATAATGACTTTAAACTTAGTTTTTTTTTTATTACAACCTGCTTTTTACCTCAAACTACTTCAAAACAACCTCCAAACAATCAAATCAACTGAGTTATTAACTAAATAAACAATCTCATACCATTTCTCTCACACTAAACAATTTATTAATTAATACTCAAAATACATAACATGCAACTCTCCAAAACAAAAAAAGCAATTAATTTTATTTTATCAATACATAAACTTTAATAAATATATTATATATATATTTACTATATATATAATATACAATATATATTGTATACTATATATAATATATATAAATATAGCATGTTTTATATATATTATATATATAATATAATATAATATAATATAATATAATATAATATAATATAATATAATATAATATAATATAATATAATATAATATAATATAATATAATATAATATAATATAATATAATATAATATAATATAATATATCTTTTATATCTATTATAAATATATAAATAATATATATTATATATAAAATATACTATATATATACACAATATATATTTACAAAAACTTTAATAAATATAATATATAAACCTTTCCAAGCATTCTATACATAAATATCTCTACATAAAATCATACAACAATTGCAAAAAAATAGAACCAAACTCAGAGCCTGCATTTCAAAGGGATTGCAGCTCTCCCACAGGACACTTCTTTTTAGTGGGACCAGTTTTAAAGTGTGGATTTGTGAGATTTTTCATCTCTGCCAAGCCCACCCTGATTTTTCAGTGTCCTGCCTGCCTTGCAGTTCTTCAGTGCTCACCAGGACTGCTTGGGCATTTAGAAAACAGAGATTTGAAAGTATTTTTTAGGAAATTTTCACTTTTGCTGTCACACTCAAGAGGAACAGTGGGAAAAACCCAAAGATTCCAGAGGATGGCACATTTGTGAAAATTACTGTGAAAATAACTTCCAGTGCATGGTGAGCTTTTGGTTCTTCAAACAAGCCAAAACCCTGTAAAACATCACCCTGCAATCAAAACTTGAGCATCCTGATCCAGGGATTAAAAAAAAAATTAAAAACCAATTACATTGATTGGAATTGGTTACAATTATAATTGTAATTGTAACCAATTTTTAGTGGGGAGTGGGATTGAAGGGGAGAGAATTCCATCCCTGCCTTCATGTGTGGCTCAGGACTGGGCTGTCACACCAGCAACTCCTTAATTTACCTGGGGCAGAACTGTGACTCTTTGTTAATTATTAATTTGTCATTTTCAGATTTAGTCTTTTGGAGCTGTTTGGAAGGATGAGGGCGTTGGAACTGGATTATTTTAAGGTCCCTTCCCAGCCCTTTCAGTGGTTTTGTGATCTTTGTGCAACAGGCACCTGAGTGCATCTGGGTTTATGCAGATCAGAGGATGTGATTTGCAGGAATTTGTACAGTCAGCCTTCCCTTAATGGCAACCTGTGTGATTCCCTGAATTCTCTGAGGTTGCAGGTTGTTTAAAGCAGGTTAGAATTTGATCCTGCTATTCCCAAATCCCTCTTTCCTCAGCAATGATTCTTTCAGCATAATGTTCTTTGGTTTAATATTCTTCAGAGACTGAGTTTGAGCTGTGTTCTTTGTTTCTTGTGCCTCCTATCTGCTGGTTTGCCTCTGCTCCCTTTGCTTTCTCTCTTGGCTGTGTTTTCTGAGAGCCAGCCATATGTTAATCTGAATTTTAGCACTGATTGTGTGCTCTGTGCTCCCACAGCAGCTGCAGAACGATTTTGGGTGCTCACAGCCCACCCAAACACCCTTGGACATTGACTTGGATGAAAATCCCCACATCAAACAGGGGCTGAAGGGATTCTGCAGGTTGAGATTTTGTAAGATTTATCCCAAGGTCACCACAATGTGCTCTGCCTTTCCAGAAATCTTTATTGGATGGGGTCATTCCTTGTGTTCTGCTCAGCCCCCTGGGAGGTGCCAGCCTTGGCATTTTCTGGGAGTGCTTTTTTAAGGCCAGGAGTTCAGACTGAAGGTTTGCTTAAACATTCTTCCATTTTACATTTCGTTTTGCTGCGAGCTATAAAATTACCCATTTCCTTAAAGATCAACTTGAGGGTTCACAGATTAATTGATGGTCTAAAAGCAGCCTCCTGTGATATTTCCTCATGGCCTGTGTAGGATTATTGTGTGATCTGGCAGGGAATTGTTCTTTTGGATGCATAATTTTGTGCTGTATTCATGATCCTGAGGGCTTTTGGCTTTATTTTGAAAGGTGCTGTAGAAGGAATGTGAATCCCTTTGACATTTCCAAGCTCCAGCCCCCTCAAAATTGTAACTCAGTGTCTGCTGAAGGAGTAGATGCTGGCAAACAGGAGCAGCACAGTGAGCAAACACATCCAGGGCAGGGCAATACGGTTAAATTTAGGGAGAATTCAGCAATTTGGAGTTTTTATTTTCTATTTGAGGAACAGACAAGAGGCTCTTCCACACCTTCACCTTCCCTGTCCTCCAGTGTCCGTGAATTCCTGAAAAAATCTTTATCTTTCCAAATTCTTTATCTTTCCATTGTAGTCCTGGTTGAGATATTGTGAAGGCAAAACTTCCTGAAGGTGTGGAGAGTATTTAAAATACCTTTGTGAGCAGAGAACTGAAACTTTTGGAGTTTTTTGGGTGGCATTATCTGCTCAGAAAGGCTCTACATGATATTGAAAAAGCTGCCCAGTAAAAATGTTATTACAGGGGTTGGTTGGTCCTTTTAAGCTTCACAGTGCCATGTTTGTGGTTTTGGGGATGTTGTGCTAATGTGGCATTAAGGAACAAAAAAAAAAAACAAACAAAAAAAAAGCAATGGCTTTTCTGTTGTAGGGAAAAAATTGATCTTTTGATCAATTTTGTGAGCAGAGAACTGAAACTTTTGGAGTTTTTTGGGTGTCTGCTTGAAAAGGCTCTGCATGATATTGAAAGAGCTGCCCAGTAAAAATGTTATTACAGGGGTTGTTGGTCCTTTTAAGCTTCACAGTGCCATGTTTGAGGTTTTTGGGGATGTTGTGCTAATGTGGCATTAAGGAACAACAAAAGAAGCAATGGCTTTTCTATTGTAGAGGAAAAATTGATCTTTTTTTGGGCTGTAATTGATTTGTATTTGCAGGGTTTTTTTGCCTTGCTAAGTAGCCTGGCTGTGTCAAAATAACCCCAGGCCCAGCACCTCGGGAGGATCCTGATGATGTTGGCATTTCTGCACCTGCTTAATTTGGGTTTGCAAGGGAGGCCAGTGAGGCTGCCTGGGAGACTTCACTGCAGAGATGTGCTGGCTTGGCACAACAGAGCCCGTGCACTTTAATGAATCTGAAATCATTTCCACCTCGTATTTGCTGAACCTCAGCTTATTCCTGCAGTCCTGAAAATGGCTCATTAATTGCTGGGAGCCTGACCATCCCTTTGGAGCAAAGAAGTTGGGGCCAAATTAGAGTTTCTCTTAAGCAGAGCTGACTTGTTCCTTTAGTTGTGTAGTTGTGTTTGTTTTAAAGGAGACTTTGGGTTGAAAAAATTAATTTTTTGTTTTATCTGCCTCATTTTCTATCTGAATTTTTACAGAATCATAAAATGGGTGATTTTGGTAAGTTTTGAGCCTTCTCTGCTCCAGGCTGTCCCTTGTGCTGGATGCTCCAGGTGTGGCCTCTGCACTCACCCAAATCCCTGCTGCCTTCTCCCTCAGCTTCTGAACCATCCCAGCCTTGGGCTGGTGCCTTGTAAATCTGACCTAGAACAGAGTTCCAGAACAAAGCAGGGATTCATTCACAGCATCTCCTCCATGGCTGCACCTTGGGCAGCAGCAGAGCCCAGCCAGGGCTGCACCCAAGATGAACCAAAACGGCCCCAAAATGCACGAGCGCTGCCGGGGTCTGTCCCTGGGATCAGCTCTGCTCCATTTGCACCTTGCAGTTCATTGTCCCATTGCAGCTTTAGCCCAGGCAGTCCCACCCTGCTTGTTTTTCTCTCTCCAGCCCACGGGGTTTGTGCTCCTGGGCTGAGATTTGGGGCATTTGTTGTGGTATTTGCTGGGTGCCCAGGATGAAGGAGGAAATGATGAATTTGACTCCATGTTCTCAGAAGGATAATTTATTATTTTATGATATTATTTTTAAGTATACTGTACTAAATTATAATAAAGAATAGAGAAAGGATACAGACAGAAGGCTAAAAGATAATAATGAAAACTCCTGACTCTTTCCAGAGTCTCAACACCGCTTGGCCCTGATTGGTCATTAAGTCAAAAGAATTCACTTGAAACCAATGAAACAATCATCTGTTGGATAAACAATCTCCAACCACGTTCCAAAGCAGCAAAATACGGGAGAAGCAAATGAGATAATATTGTTTTCCTTTTTCTCAGCTGCCCAGGAGAAGAAATCCTGGTGAAGGGATTTTCCAGAAAACAGGACAGTGACAATTTGTCCTTGGTGCCCAGCTGGAGCAGGAATTGTTTTGTCTCCCTGCTGTGTTCACAGAGCTCTCCATCCCATAATATGAAGCTCAGACCCACACACTAAAGCAGCACAGAGTGGGAAAAATATAAAAACTAAAACCTGAGGCATCAGATTAGGATCACTTTTGCTGGGATAATCTGTTCATATTTTAGTGATTTCCCTTTCCATGTTGCTGCTGTGTTTCACTGGAGGGTGAGGTTCTCCTCTGTAAATACATAAATTTAAAATACAATTTGTACAACTTGATGCTGCTGCTTTCCTGCACAGATTGAAAACATCCTGGATTTAAATCTTATTTTCTTTGGGTGCTGTAATATCCTCTCAGCTCCTTGTTCTCCTGTGATCTGGTTGATGGAACAAGCTGTGGTATTTTGGAGTGATCTTCAGGAGCTGTTCACTGCTTGCCTGGTGTGTTTTCCTCATTCCCCAAATTCCCATTTTCCCTGAATTTCCTGCTCTGCTCCTTCCTTTCTGCTGCATTATTGTCTGCAATGCTTTCTATTGATTGTGTGTGTTGGGGATGATTTCCTCTGCTGAGCACAGTTGTGAGGAATTGGAACTCATTTGTTCACAGGAGGGTTTGGGCTCCCTAAGATGGAGAAGATTGTTGAAAATCTCTTCTGCAGCCTGATTTGAGGAGGTTTGATACTCTTGTTTGGGCAGTTATCATTTTATTAAGGCCACTTGGTGCATCCCTGTCCCTTTGGTTGGCTTTGTTTTCAGCCAGCAGGAAAAGCTTTTTCATTTAAGTTTAAAAAAACTTATAAATTAAATTTCATATTCCAATTTGGGGCTCTCCAAACTTTTTACTGAGAGTAAAAAACAACAAAAAAATCAATTTAGTCACTGTTATATCAGTCTTGTGAGGACTTCAGAGAAAAAGAGCATTTTGAGGTGGAGAGAGATTTATTTCCAATATTGCCCTGCAAGCTGTGAATTGTTGAGAGAGGTGAATAATCCACATGCCATAATCTGTCAGAATTGACAGAATTCTTCCAAAATGTTCTAAGATTGAGCCATGAGTTTAGAAATCACCTGTTCCTATCTGATGTTAGAGCTGGGTTTTCCTGAATTTGCAGGGTTTTCAGGGAGGTTTGACCTATGGGGTGGGGAGCTCTGGCCCTGATCCAGAGGAGCAATTAATGGGATGGGCTGATGGAGGGCTGAGGGCTCTGCTGGCTCCTGGCCAGGCTGCCCAGCACCCTCCAGGATAAAGGCAATATTTATATAAATTATA